>NC_133400.1:68010643-68384809 GCF_047511655.1 Castor canadensis
TCTTTATGTATATTATGGCTGCTTTGTAATTTATTTGATAACTGTAATTCATAAAATATAGGATGCCATTACTGTAAGATGCATTATCATTTTAGGTACTGCTAAGAAAGAAAAAATATTTGAAATTAAACAGTGATATAATTTTGCAAGTAAACTGCTTCTTTTGAACTCAAATAATCTTTTAGAATTGATGACAACATTAAAAAATATTATATGTTGAAATTTTGCATACACATAAGTGAAAAATATTAGCAATATTATTTCCAAAAATTATCATATTGAGAATCTGTTTGGAATTCATTTTTGACCCAGCATCATGGGCATTTGTGCTTTTTGGGCCCTACCATTCCCATTACTAGCAAGACACTTCTTGGAAGTCTTGCTCAGAAAAACTAAGCCACTAAAATTTGTTTGTAAGATGGCTTTATATATGAAAACAATTCCATTTACAATAGCCTCAAAAAAATCAAATACCTAGGTGTAAACCTAACAAAGGATGTGAACAACCTCTACAAGGAAACCTATAAACTTCTGAAGAAAGAGATTGAGGAAGACTATAGAAAGTGGAGAGATCTCCCATGCTCATGGATTGGTAGAATCAACATAGTAAAAATGTTGATACTCCCAAAAGTAATCTACATGTTTAATGCAATTCCCATCAAAATTCCAATGACATTCATTAAAGAGATTGAAAAAAAAAGTGAAATTTATATGGAAACACAAGAGGCCACGAATAGCCAAGGCAATATTCAGTCAAAAGAACAATATAGGAGGTATCATGATACCTGACTTCAAACTATATTACAAAGCAATAACAATAAAAACAGCATGGTACTGGCACAAAAACAGACATGAAGACCAGTGGAACAGAATAGAGGACCCAGATATGAAGCCACACAACTATAACCAACTTGTCTTTGACAAAGGAGCTCAAAATAGACGATGGAGAAATAGCAGCCTCTTCAACAAAAACTGCTGGGAAAACTGGTTAGCAGTCTGCAAAAAACTGAAACTAGATCCATGTATATCACCCTACACCAATATTAACTCAAAATGGATCAAAGATCTTAATATCAGACCACAAACTCTAAAGTTGATACAGGAAAGAGTAGGAAATACTCTGGAGTTAGTAGGTATAGGTAAGAACTTTCTCATTGGAACCCCAGCAGCACAGCAACTAAGAGATAGCATAGATAAATGGGAGTTCATAAAACTAAAAAGCTTCTGTACATCAAAAGAAATGGTCTCTAAACTGAAGAGACCACCCACAGAATGGGAGAAAATATTTGCCAGCTACACATCAAAGGACTGATAACCAGAATATATAGGGAACTTAAAAAACTAAATTCTCCCAAAACTAATGAACCAATAAAGAAATGGGCAAGTGAACTAAACAGAACTTTCTCAAAAGAAGAAATTCAAATGGCCAAAAAGCACATGAAAAAATGCTCACCATCTCTAGCAATAAAGGAAATGCATATTAAAACCACACTAAGATTCCACCTCACCCCTGTTAGAATAGCCATCATTAACAACACCACTAACAACAGGTGTTGGTGAGGATGTGGGGAAAAAGGAACCCTCTTACACTGTTGGTGGGAATGTAAACTAGTACAACCACTCTGGAAAAAAATTTGGAGGCTACTTAAAAAGCTAAACATTGATCTACCATATGACCACTCTTGGGGATATACCCAAAAGACTGTGACACAGGTTACTCCAGAGGCACCTGCACACCCATGTTTATTGTGGCACTATTCACAATAACCAACTTATGGAAACAGCCAAGATACCCCACCACTGACGAATGGATTAAGAAAATGTGGTATCTATACACAATGGAATTTTATGCAGCCATGAAGAAGAACGAAATGTTATCATTCACTGGTAAATGGATGGAATTGGAGAACATCATTCTGAGTGAGGTTTGCCTGGCCCAAAAGACCAAAAATCATATGTTCTCCCTCATATGTGGACATTAGATCAAGGGGAAACACAGCAAGGTGATTGGACTTTGATCACAAGATAAAAGCGAGAGCACACAAGGGACATATGAGGATAGGTAAGACACCTAAAAAATTCGCTAGCATTAGTTGCCCTCAATGCAGAGAAACTGAAGCAGATACCTTAAAAGCAACTGAGGCCAATAGGAGAAGGGGACCAGGAACTAGAGAAAAGTTTAGATCAAAAAGAATTAACCTAGAAGGTAACACACACGCACAGGAAATTAATGTGAGTAAACTCCCTGTATAGCTATCCTTATCTCAACCAGCAAAAACCCTTGTTCCTTCCTATTATTGCTTATACTCTTTCTACAACAAAATTAGAAATAAGGGCAAAATAGTTTCTGCTGGGTATCGAGGGGGTGGGGAGGAGAGGGGGTGGGGTGGGTTGTAAGGGAGGGGGTGGGGGCAGGGGGGAGAAATGACCCAAGCCTTATGCACATATGAATAAAAAAAAAAAGATGGCTTTGAAATTGTGTGGAACAACCTCTTTTTTGAGCCCAGCTTTGGGAATGTGGTGAAACGTGTTTGATTCATCACTTTCTCACTCCTCCTTCTCAACTGTTTGGTTCTTAAGGGTTAAAATACTGCTCTGCCATTGTATTTTCTTCATTGATGCCAGCAACTATCAAGCAAACTTTGATGCTGGCACTTCAGGTGTTCACAATGCATAGCCACCAACATCCATGCCAAGATGGCTCAAAGGCTGACAGTGAGTTTTATACCAGTCATTGAAATGAACATTCTGACTTCCAGATGTCAAAATGCAAACAAACATGAACCTTACAACTGATGAAATACTTTTGTGCTTTACTTACATATAGAAATATAAAGGTTATTTCATGATTTATTCTGCTTTCTCATTGGTATACCCCCATGATATTTTCCCCTCCTTTAATGTCTTTTATTAGATTTGATCAGTTTTCTTTAGTCTTCTTTATTTTTGTTCTTTTTCAGTAGATTTTAGGTTTTTAACATCCATATTTAATTTGACTAACTCTAGGCATTCTATTTGCCTCTTTAATTATTCACCAACTTGGTGGCTTTTTGATATTATAGCTACAACTTTTTTTCATCATCCAAGTCGGTCATCAACATTAATGGCATGATTTTTTGATCAATATTTGCTTAGATTTATCTACACCTCTGTCAGTGTCCTTAACTTTGTTCTTTATATCTGACTTCCTCCTTCTGGGTTTAGTTTCCTTATTCCTGAGATACATCCTTTAGCTTGAAAATGTCTGTTTTACACTCTTGCATTTAAGTGATCACTTAAATGGTTATAGACTTCCTGTCTAGGAGAAGAGGGAAAGAAAGGTGGCATGGTTTCTGATAACAGGTGTGCAGTGTAAATTGAGTTCTAAGTCTTCCTATATTCTGAGTTGAAAAAAGAAGCTCGTTATCTCTGTCCCCTGTTAGGTTAGGCGCCGGGTCACCGAGATAGAAGCCTTCTCATAGTTCTGGCTGAATTGCATGTCAATCCCTGGCATGTGGAATGGGGCCATTCCTTGCCTCCATCTCTGCTCACCTCTCTGGCTTTTAGCTCCTCCTTTATTATTGGCTGTTGGGAATTTCTCTTTTGAGTTCAGGTCCACATTAAAATTTTATTTTACATTTTTAGGTGTTTAATGGGTTCTTGGAATGCTTTTACATTGGCCCATTCTGCCTCTCCATGGACTTCCTAAGAACCTTGCGTTTTTCTTTTCACAGTGTATTTTATAAATATTTAAAATAGTTAAGACCATATTAATATTTAAAATACTTAAGACTATATTAAAAAGTGAATTTCTACTTTTTTTTTGACTTTGGTTTCCGCAAAACCTTGAATATCTGTAAAATATGATTTTAAAGTTAACATTCTATTGTGTAACTTTGAAATCCATAGCTGAGTGACTGTTCAGACGTGAGATCCCAGGCCTAGTGTTAATAGGACAGACCACAGGCAGAGGTCTCCTCCAAAGGCTTGCCAGCTTTTCGCAGGTCCTTGGCTCAGGTATCAGAAGGTACATGCCATGGCAGACTCTGGGTGTTCACTTCCCAGGTACTTCTTCAAGCTACTGGTTTGTAACTTCAGAGAGGCTGGGCAAAGAAAGGAAGGAGCAGAGCAGTTACTCATTATGCAGAAAGGAGAGAATCTTTCAAATATCTATTGGCTGGTTGCATTTCTTTGTTATATATTCTTATATATGACAATTATATATAATAAAATGATATATATTATAGATTAATATATCTTATAGATTAGTATATATTACATGTATATTATAATATATATGATATTTTTTCCATGACTTTATATTGAGAAAATGAAAAAATCCTACAGTCCTGTGGTCTGACTATAAAAGTGTGTACCAGTTTGACTCTATCCTTTAATTAGTTAGTTTTTGCTGTGTAACAGATCACTCCCAATCTTAGTAGTTTAGAAACAACAAAACTTATACTTCTTACATTTTTGAGAGTTGGCTGGGCAGTTCTGATCTAGGCCAGCTCAGCTGAGGTCAGGTGATCTAGGATGCCTTCATTTATTTGTGTGGGTGTTTGGGAGGCTGGTGGATGTGTGTATGGGAGGTTTTGCCTGGAGCATCTTGCCTCTGCTCCATGTAGGCACTCATGCAGCCCACTGTGTGACTTCTTCACACAGTGGTCCCCCATTCCAAGAGTGGTGAGAGAAAGCAAGCAGTGCTGAAGCACTTGACAAGTCTCTGCTTGTGGTAGCTTGTTAATATCCTTGGGCCAAACCAAGCCCAGAAGACTGCATTTCTTTATGGGATGACATGAAGGTATCACTGCTTAGAGTGTGCACATAAGGATGGAGATGACTTCTTGGCCAAAACCATCATCTACCATGTTGTGAAATAAATTAGTTTTGGTGTCTATGCTAATGGGTCACTCCCACACATAACATATAACATATATATATATAGTCACTGAACTATACACACCTCATATCTCCCAACACACATAAAAACTAAATTCCTATAAGGACATGTACATTACATCTTAAGCATGCATAATAAAATATTTAGAAGTGTACACACTAGATTAATAACAGTACTTACTTCTATGGAGAGGGTGAATTGAGAGATGGTCAATAGGAAATTTTGTTTTATTTCTGGAGAGGTGTCATTTGTATTGTTTTTTAAAAGAATAAATTGATGCATTTTTAATTTTAAAATAAAGAAAATTTAAACTTAAAAAGGAAGAACTTAGTGTGATTCTTGCCCACTGGGCTAAGTCTCCCATTCAACTGATTGAGACACCAGTGCATCGTGTGTTGAAGTTTTCTCTCTTTACTCATTTCCTCACAGCCATGGGTGCTGCTTGGTTGAAGTTTTCAAAGCTTAGTAAACTAGACCCAGTAAGGGCAAACTTCTGGAATTTATCCTCTTCAAAATGCAGCATTTAGCTGGTCATGGTGGTGCACATCTATAACCCCAGCACTCAAGAGGCTGAGCTAGGAGCATCTCCAGTTCAAACCCAACCTGGGCATCACAGTGAGACCCTGTCACAAAACAAAAGAAAACACCCCAAACTAACCAACCAACCAACAAACCAACCAACCAAAAACTACACCATTTAGCCTAGGCATTATAGTGTCCAGAGGACTCAACCAGCAAATTCCTACTTGTCTTGCCTGCAAATGCCATGCAGAATGATTTAGTATCATTTTCCTAAATAATTTCAACATACTTTGGTTAATTAGTAATGATTCTTTTGTGAAGCATTTATAATCCACTGAATTACAAATGCAGATTAAGTTCATGCCATTTCCTCTTCATTTTACAAAAATTTTGTCTTAAAAACATTTTTATTAAAACGAAAGACAGGAAGGTAAAACGGGTCCTGTCTGGGGGTTGGTACCAGTGGGAGGGAGGGGACAGAGGGAAGCTGTGAGGAGGTGAATATGGTGGAAATGTTACATACTCATGCATGAAAATGCAGCGGTGAGGCCTGTTGAAACTGTTCTAAGAAGGGGGGAGGGAGGATAAAAGAGAATGAGGGAGGGGTGAATCTAACTAAGATATACTGTAAACACCTTTGTAAATGTCACAGTGTACCCCAAGTACAATAATATAAAATATAAAAATTTAAAATAAAATAAAATTTTCATAACAAAAAACCCCCAAGCCTCCATCTTTATTAGCATATGTTTTGTTTCCGTAAGTTCTCACAAACATACCTTGGTTAGATCCACACTATCCAATATTCTCCCTCATCCCCTCTTGCCCTCTTCTTAAAACAATTTCAACAGGCTTCATTGTTCTATTTTCATATAAGGTACAAAGTGCAGTGACTCTATTCACCCTCCTTCACTTCTCCATTCTCTCTCCCCCTTTTAATAACACCCCCTTCCCAAATGGGACCTGCTTTAATTCCTGTCCTTTGTTATTTTAGTGATTATTAATTGTTTGAAGAGTTTTTGAAATAGTTTACACGTGCATATGTTGTACTTTAATCAGATCAACCCCTCAATTACTCTCTCTTCCCCTATTGTTCAACAGATTTCAGTGCATTTTGTTATGCTGTCTTCATTCACAATGAATCCAGAAGATTTGATATTACTTTTATTATAATATTATGTATAATTAATCAAATATAATTAAAATATTATATTATTTTGGTAATATTTTGATATTATTCACTATCATTCTCTCTTCTCTCTGGCCTATCCTTAGTCCCCTCAAACAATCCAGCTATTAAAACATGTTATACATATGTCTATATGATTATGTATGTATTTATGTATACATTTATCTTTTAGGTCTAGCTTGCACATCTGAGGGAAAACATGTGACCTCTGTCCTTTTGAGCCTGGCTTACTTTGCATAACATGACCATCTCTAGTTCCATCTCTTTATTGAAAATGACATAACTTCATTCTTCTTTATGTCAGCCGAAAATCTTTATCTTTAAAATTTCTGATGTTTCCACAGTATAGTATATAAAGTTAGTTCACTGTTTACAGGGACTTACTAATCATTTAATTATTATCTATCTGTCAGTACCAATATTTTGTGGTTCTGTGAAAAAGTAGTAATGCCTGACAAATACTTAAGTCATCTGTTTGGCATGCCCATGTAACTTACAGAAAGAGGGTAATAAATACCTTACTTTATCGACCAATTAGAACAGAAACAGAAAAGAATAATAAAAGCTTGCAACAGTTATGTCAATGTCTTAGGTGATATCCTTACTGGTTGTTTAGATCTGTACCTAATAACATACTTATATAAAGTCTCGATCTGCTTTTTCAAAGGGAAAAATTTAAACTACTATGATAAAATACAAAGTTTTATGTGAACATATTTGAAACATGAAAATACCCTGTTTCCTGTGTCAATGTGTAGATTTTAAAATGTTTGTGTCCTTCTTTCCTACTCTGTTTTTTTTAGTGTATTTTTAGAGGTACAGTTCTATGGTAGAACACACCCCCCACCCTCCCCAAAGCCACTCTCCCCACCCCCCACCCCAACACTCACTCAAACACACACCCACATACCCCCACCCCCCCATACAGCCAAAGCCACACCCCCATACCCCCTACACCCACACCCACTCATACACACCCACCCACCCCCACATACACCCCCATACCACCCCCCACACACACTTTGACATCATAGTACCAACTGTAGTGATTGAGTTTGAGCATGCCTATGAGTTAGGAGATCACTAAGTCTTTTTATAGGATTCCCTTAAATATGGATGTGGTCATGTGGGTGATTTCTGTAAACTTCTTGATTCAGGGTTGTGTGTGTGTGTATGCATGTTATTTAATTTTTTATAGCATCATGTGCTGTTTGAAAGCACTGCCATACTAACTGGATAAAATCATATGGTAGCCAAAGCAAGTGTAAAATATTTTGCTATTAACATTTAAACTTTTCTTCAGATTTAGTGGACAGTGCAATATCCAGATAAAGTAGTTGATTAAAAGTAAAGTAGAAAAAAAACCTATTAAGCCATCTCACAAATCAATTTTAATATGACTATTAAGTACTGGCAGAAGCAGAAAGGAAAGCATTTGGTTTGGTTTGACAGAACATCCTGGACAAGTAAAGTCAAGAAAGTAGAATTTGTTAAAATGTTTCCCACATGTCAGTGAAATATTAATGTATACATAACACTTTTCTTATTATGAAATTCATCTATTGTTAAATATTTGGATGTTATAGTGAGACTTCTATAAATATTTAGTTTTCAATTCACCCAATTTTCCTAAAAATGAATGACATTTATTCTGTAGCCACATTTTTAGTTCAAATAAATGAACACAGTTTAATGCTTAAGTCCACTTTATCATTAAAAGTTTCAATTAATAGTGACATGTGAGTTTCTGAGAGAATATTTATTTTAAAAGGGTGCCAGCTTTCATTCAGCAAAGCTGATTTATCTGCTTGATCTTGGTAGACAATGGCTTCCTATTTAGAAGGCTACTTCCTCTAATATGATATTGCGAGTGTAGACTCCTACATGTAGGAATATTGATAGACTTCTCTGAACTCCTTTCATTATCTTATATACTGTATTATTGACATGCAGATATTTATGTGTGAGAACTTGCAGCTCTCTGTGACTCACCTCACTTCTATTTACCTTCTCCTGGGTTTATCTGTATGCAGCATTGTTGCTACCAGCTTTGGGGGAGGGAAGGGAGAGCTCCATACATCCTCTTAGTTGTGGCCCCATGAAGAGATGGTCTCCATACCTGGGAAGAGCTTCATCTTTCCCTTATTACCTTCTGTAAACAGAGCCTGTCCCTTCCCTGACCAACTGCTGTGTTCACAGCTTCTAGTGAGGAATTGAGCCATTTGCCAAATTAATTTTCTTTCCTTCAAGGTAGTTCTCTGTAGGTAATGCCTAGGTGTATGTGTTCTTCACTGGATGACTTCTTTCAAACATGCGTTCCAAGATGGAAAAGCTGAAGATGAAAAAGGGCCATCTTTCCTGCCCCTTGTGAATGTGTTTTAGGGTTTATTAAAAACTGCGTTCCTGTGATAATGTCATTATGGCAATGTATTTCAAGATCTTTGGCTAATTTTGAATTCATTGAAATCAGTGATTTACTCTTGAGAGTAATCTGGTCACCTGATTGAAACAAGGAAGACCATATGTTCTGAAAATGTCTTTATTTTCTAGGCATTTCTGGAATGTGCAGCCTTTGTGGCTGCCAAGATCTCCTGAAGCCCTTGGGTTCCTTGCTGACTAGAAGAAGCATCTATAGTTGTAACAAGGAGGTGTTCCCAGTTAATTCTCCTGGCACCCAGGGAAAGCCATGCTGATGTCCAGAAGCCAGTGTGGAGGTGACATTCTATGTCTATGTAAGTGTCCTAGAAATGTTAACCCCTCTTATTCTTGATTTCTCTTTAGGGCGGACATAGCAATTTTTACTGAGACTTCCTTCCACATACAACACCAATAAATATGGAAATGAAGGCTTCAGATCTCACTTCTGATGAAACAATATGCTGTCTAAATTCAGTTAATTGTAAGGTACTTAGTGTTGAAAGACAAAGATATGCTAATCTTATTAAAATATGCCTAGTTAAATTTAGCTATAAATTCCATTCAGGGCCTCCTGCTTTATACATTGTTCCAAGTCAGAATGTCTGGCAAGAAAACCACCCACTGTGCAGGATACAGATTTAGTAATTTGGAAAGGTGAAGAGTTTAATTATAGTCTATCTTCTGGGGAAAAAGTAAAACAAGGCTGAATTCTTAATTTTCTTGTTTGTTTAGATTAAACCAACTGACGGGCTCTTTGACATTGTTTACATTTCTATTACTCTGACAGGAAGAAAAGCTTTTAACATCTCTGTTTCATTGGAATTGAAGTTGTTTTTAATATATACAAGTGAGGGAATGAGCTTAACTAAAGGTAGAGTTCAATGCTGTTTAGACAGACTCAACCAATTTTTAATTTTCCAGATTATTAAAGAGTATATCATTTTGAACTTGTGGCTGAAAGACCTGACTAGGAATTTAGACACCAATGGTTTTAATCCTGACTTTTTTGCTCATGTCGCTATGTGATTTTGAACTCATTACTGAAACTCTTAATATCTTAGTTTTTTAAATGTAATCTGTGATAAAACAATGATGTATTAAAAAAGAGCTATTTTTTTCTTGTAGAACAAAATATTCTTTATAGAATATAAAGATTCATACATAGCATTAATAAAGTTACAGTACATATAAATAAATATATTTATACACACATACATACACAATATCATCTGCAATCCAACCACTCAGAGATAAACTTTATTCCATTTTGGTTAGATTCCAGAAGCCATTTAGCCATACATCTGTGCATACCTGTGAGTATGCGTGCATCTAGCCATCTATAACCAATGCTAGCTTACATAAAACCTATGTATATATAACCTCATGTACCCAGTTACTGTATGATGACTATCCTTTCACTTCATTAGATATTCTTTCATAGCATAATAATAATTTTAGTTTTGGAAAACAATTCACTGAAGCAGGACCATATAGCTAGGCATTCATTTTTCCCCTTTTTCTGTTAATCATTGAGAATAATGGTGCAGTGAGAACCCCCTATGTATTACATCTTTAGTCTGTTTAAATTGGTTGTAATAATGTGTTTTAAAGGAGTGTGTATTTCTCATCATGGATTAATGTCTATGGCACTGTAGTAAAGATATTTTCAATAAAACTTTTGATTTTTGACTATTTTTGTTGTTTTAAAATTATATTTTAGATCAGTTTAAAATACAGTTATTCAAAAAAATATATAGCTATTCAGCTATTTACATTGATTGCTGAAAAATCCATTTGACCGAGTGATTGATGCATTACCAGTAGAATTGAGGGGTAAAGGGCCATAGTCCTTGAGAATGGTCACAGGTAGAATTGACTAAGTCCCTGGGTTTTGTTGTCTAAGTTTCTTTTATGGAAGATTTTAGAATCTTGCCTGCCTCACTACTTCCTACCAGTGTGACATTATTTGGACATTATTTATTTTCTTTAATTTCAGTATCTCCATGGGAAACACAGACATGCAATGCCTAACTTGAGAGGCTGAGGTTTGAGTGGGACCTGATTTGAAGAAGGAGCAGAGGTGATAGTGGCTACATGCTAGCCACTCCTTTGTTGTGACTATGGTCTTGAGAGTTATTCATTCTCACTCCCTTTCTTCATCAAGTATCAAGTATCAAGCCCCGTTGACTCCATTTCCTAGATCTCCCAGATCCCTACCCTTTCCACAGCCCCATTCCTACTGCCCTGTTTGTTTCTCACTTGACCCAGGACATTGTCACCACCTGAAGAGCTGTGGTGATGCAGCCCTCACTGGTCTTACCTGACTGGAGTCTTGGGATTAGCCAAGCAGGTGCATTTTGTGCGGTCTTTGCCCTGCTCATCTCTGCCTGGAATGCTCCCCTTTTCCAGGATCACTTGTGGACAAACCTGACTTTGTGTGCTGGGCAGCTTCCTGTCATTCAGCTCTGAGCTTTAAAATTACTGTCTCAGAAAGGTTCTGCTTGGTCACCAATGTTGTTACTCCTGTGACTTTTCCTGACTTAATCTTTACCCATTGGTTGTCAATTTCCTCATGTGAGATGGAGGATAATATAGTGTCTACTTAATAAGTACACACTATGTATCAAGTAAATAAAATACTTGCCAAGTACTTAGGGATTGCCTGGCACAGAGACAATGCTATATAAAAAGACAATGCTATACCAAAGTCAGGTATTACCACTCACATTAATACCACAAATATAAACGTCATCACAACCATTCTTATTCCCACTGCTATCATCACTGCATCACTATCACTGTCATGATCATTATCTCCATCGTGTCAACCATCACCATCAACACCACCACCATCACTGTCACTGCCTCAACCATCACCACAGTCATGACAACCATCACTACTGCTGCTATGACTATCACTCACATCATGACAACCACCACCATCGTCACTATCCCTGTCTAAATTACCAGCACCATCATGAAAACCATCACCGCCATCACTATAACCATGACAACTGCCACCACCATTGTGACAACCATCACAACCAGCACTATAACCACTAACATAAACTTGTCCTTCGAAGTGATGTTTCCATTCTGCAGTCTCTCCTGCTTCTAACTATTCTTCAGAGGACTGAAAAATCTGACCATGGCACCACTTCTTTTACAGTTCAGTCCCTCTGCTACCCAAATCAAGCCATGGCCTCATACACAAAGCCCCTCATAATCCCCCCCTATGTTGGCAACTCCCATGTTCCCTGGTTGCAGCTGCACACAGAGCAATCAGTCTCTCCTGTTTTCCATGCTGTTGCTCTCCATGTGCTGTCTAGAATTCAAATTCTTTTCTTCATTTCTCCAGTCTTGCTAATTTAAATTTATTCTCCAAGCTTAAGCTTACCTACCTTCTCTTTTTGGAGTTGCATCTTGAGCTCCATTTCTCCCACCACACGTTATTGTCACTGTGATTCCACTCCTCCTCTGTTACGCACTTCTCATGGTCTATGGACATGGCTGAGGTGCCCCTCTGGGAGTGTGAAGATGAGGCTTATGCCTTGACTATCTTTCTATTTCTAGCAGGTCACACATTGAGAGGCATATACTTTGTTTACAGTTATTATTACTTATTTTTATTATTTTTTATTGTGTTGGTTGGGAGGACATTGTGGCATTTATAAAAGTTCTTACAATATATCAAATATGTCATACTTGAATTCACCTCCTCCATCATTCTCCTTTATTTCCTCCCCCCATTCCTGGAATAGTTTCAACAGGTATCATTTTTCCATTTACATACATGTGTACATAGTATTTGCACCATATTCACCCTCTCACACCCTTCCCCACTTCCTCTACCTTCCCACTGGTACAAACCCTCCTTTCCCCCCTCCCAAGCAGGATCTTTTCTGCTCTCCTCTGATTTTGTAAACGAAAAAAAAAAAACCCATCATTTTTGTTTGTTTAAGAGCTACGCAGGGAGTTTCTTTGTGACACCATGTATATATGTATTACAACCCAAATAGGTTTATCTTAATTTTCTTCATACTACCTTAGTCCCTCTCTTCTCGTGGTTTCAACAGGTTTAAAAATTCTATATTCATTCATGTATAGAGAGTACATCAACCATATTCTCCTTCTCCACTTCTTTCTTTCGCCGCCCCCTCTCATAGTGAAGCATGAACTTTGATGCACAAAAAGCACTGACTGACTGACTGAATCAATGAATGAGTACTCCATTACATTTTTTGTGTTATATAGTATTAAACTAAGGAAGAAGAGGATTAGACTTGGGAAAGAAACTGAAATAATAGTAGGTTTCTGGATATCTAGATAGAACATTAGAGTTCAATGTTTGCCAAATAACAAAAATAAGCACTGACATGCCTATCCAAGCCTGTATGTGGAATGCCTGTCAGAAACTGGCTGTTGTGGGAACGTAACTCCTGAGCCCCTAGGTCTTCTATAAAATGGTCTCAATCCCATCTTATTGCAGCTGCTCCTGCCTTGACCAGATTTCTACAGGTGAAGTCTGATGTGATAATCAGCTCAGCATATGACAAGTTCCTGTCCCTACCTGTCTTGGAGCTTCTCTGAGTGGGAGAGTCAAAATGGAACTGGCTCAGTACTCAGGCATAAGCATTCAGGAGGGGTGTGTGTGTGTGTAGGGGGGGAGTAGTGTGGGAGTTATTGCTTGAGGGGCCACCCTTGACCAACGGGGCAAAAAGTCAATGAATACATGTTTTTCCTTTTCCTCCCCCAGGAAGACAGCTCTGCCTAGCATCTCAATAAGCCTCCTCAGAAAGACCTGGAAGGACCTAGCATCAGTTGCCTGCAGCAGGGGTCAATTCAATTCCACATCCAGGCAGTGGCTGTCCTTTTGGCCTTGTTTCATCCTCCCTAATCCTTCCCTTCTGCACCCTGGGATCACTTCCCAATTAAACCACCTGCATGCTGGCCTTTGTCTCAGGCTTTTAGGGATAGCCAGGCTGACAAAGGCTGCCATGGCTTCAGGTTTGAACTATTTGGAGGTCTCATGCTCATGTATTAAAAGTACAGTTTCAACCAGAATTAGAGTCTTAAAAAATATGGAAAGTAATTTTGTTGTGATGTGTTTATGTCTTTCTCTTTAAAAACCATTTAAAATGTATGGCTTTTAAAAATAATGTCTATCAAAAAGAATCTATTTGTTTAACCTCTAAGAACAAACTTAGATGCTTTGGAGATCTGGTTACCAACGAGAGAATCTTGTTGTTAATGTCTTTGCTTGCTTTTATTAAATAATCCTGGGTTAATGCTACTATTCTTGTAGCAACATCCTTTGGTTGTTTGAGGAGAGACTCCTATTGACTCAATTGATTGATTCTAATGTAAATCTTTTGATTAAAGAGTAAATATTTGAATAATTAGTTTATCCACATTTCAAACTGGCTGTTTGCGCTGGTCCTAAGAATTCATCCACATATTCAGGACAGTTGATACTTACATGGTAGGCCCTGAGCCAGGTGCTCAGGTTACAGCAGAAGTAAGACTTGGCTTAGCACTGTGTTGTAAGGGGATGGATTCCTGGGTCTTGAGCCAGAAGAAGGAGGGTGGCCCTCTGTTTACAAGGAGTGACTGATCTTACAGAGCAGGGAGTGGACGAGGAAGTCCTTTCAGGAAGTACTTCCTAGGGAAGGTAGCTGAAAGGTCTTGTTTCAAAAGGGATGGAGGGATTGGCAGCTATGGTGAGGAGAGAAGGGCTGTCACAAAGAGTGTGAGCAAAGACCAGAAGAAGGAAGTGCCTTGGTGTCTGAGCACAAACTCAAAGGAGGCTGTTGATGCTGAAACTTGGATTTTTCCTACCAGGCAATTGGAGCACCAAAGACCATGAAGCAGGAAGGTGACTAGACTAGCAATGTGACTTCTTTGGCATGAGAATGAGGCTGGGACACAAAATGAGAGACACTGAAGCCTTCTTTGGAGGGAACAGAGAGGCGGCTTGTCTAGGTGGGAGGTTAGTAATTCCCACCTCCTCCTGGATTGGAAGCAGTGAGTTGGTCTGAATTTCTGAGTCTTAGGATAACTTAATTGGTGTAATAATGTCCTGGTGGGCATTTGCCCCTGGGCACAGGTGATGTGAGGCCCTGACCTCTATAAATCTTTTAGAAACTTTTGTATCAACAACGATCTTGCGTATGTTTGATGCCCTATTTTGATCTACATAAGCCTTCCTCTTACACAACATGTGAAGGGCAGGAGAGGAAGGGGCAGGCAGCGAGCCCAGGGTGTGACTTTTACATTTGCTTCAGAATTTCAGGGGTTTTCTTTTTCTTTTTTTTTTTTTAAAGATCTCAACCAGTTATCCTATCCTTCCTGTAGCTGTAGCACAGAGGATCTGGTGGAGGACACAGATCGACCTTTACTGCTGGACCTGAGTGATTCCTTTTGTGTGTGTTGTTTTTTCTTTTTTGTTCTTTTTATTTTTATTGTTGTTCTGGGTGGGGATACGTTGTAGCGTTTACAAAGGTTCTTACAATGTATCAAATATATCATACTTGAATTCACCCCCTCCACTGCTCTCTTTCATTCCCTGTCCCTTGATTCCTGGAACAGTCTCAACAGGTATCATTTTTGCATTTACATGCATGTGTATATGTTGTTTGCACTGTATTCATCCCCTTACCCTCTTTCTCTGCCATCTCCCTCCTGCCAGGGGTACCACTCCTCCTCTTGTACTCCTTCTCCCCTCCGCAGAACACTTTTTCCTGATTTTGAAGAAGAAAAAAAGGTAAAAGATAAATGAAAACATGATGTTTTTGCAGTTTGAGACAAAGATAGGTACACAAGAAGTTTCCTTGTGTTGTTTCCATGCATATATGTATTATAGCCCCAATTGGTTCATCTCTACCAGTTCTCTTCACTCCTCCCTAGTTCCCTTCCCATGGTTGGGCCGGAGTGATTCTAACATGTTCTGTTTTTCTCCCCCTTGAGTTTTCATTACAATTACTACTACGACAACTAAACAGCCACAAACTTCCATTAGACGTAGGATCAAACAGAGGCCAGAAAAAGCAAATTATTTTAAACCAAAAGAGAAGGAAGTGATGTAATTTCTTCTATACATTATTGTGTGGTTCCAGAACACAAATGGTTAATATTTCCCCCTGAAAACATTTCTAAATCCTTTTCAGAAAAATTAAGTTTGTTTTCTCATACAATCATTAAAATTTATCTTAAAGTGGTTTGTAGGAAATACATTTGCTTAAGTAAATATGATCTACCAGAGCCTCATAGAAAATGGTCAGATTTTAGCATGCCTCGCTATTCTACCAGTCCTGTGAAAAAGTAAACATTTATGTTTAGATATATTTTTACCTGTCTCTCTTCATATGTGTGTATTTGTGTATATCTGCGTATGTTTGTGTAGAAAACAATATAACACATTTCCTTCTCTCAAAATCTAGTGGATACCTGTAACTACAAAGTAAGTCATAGTATAAAATAAGTTTCAACATTGTGATAAACTGATTGCATAAATGACCCCAATGTTTTGCTCTTTCTTGAACTCATACCCTTGGTGATGTGATTTTGAACAAATGACCCCAGTTTTCCACTTTTCTCTGTACCCATGACCTTGGCCCCATGATCTTGTAGCTACTTTAAGCAAGAGATTGATCTTCACCTTCTAATATCTGTTCTGGCTTTGTGACTCACTTTAGCTAACAGAATGTGGCAGAAGTGACCCTATGTGACTCCTGAGCCTTGGCCTCAAGAAATTTTGCTCAATCTTAGCTACGCTGGGAAGAAAAAATAAAAAAGAGGATTGTGCTCCAGACCTGGGCAAAAAGCAAGACCCTATCTCTAAAATAACCAGAGCAAAGAGGACTATAGTGTTGGCTCAAGTGGTAGAGTACCTGCCTAGTTAAGTGCAAAGACCTGAGTTCCAATCCCTGAATTAGAAAGAAAAAAGAAACTGCTTGCTTCTGTTAGGTCTCTTTGTGCCTATCACTGTCATGGAGAAGAGCTGAGCTTTTCCTGACCTTCCTAAGATCAAGAAAGTCCAGCTGAATTCCAGTCAACTGATGAACTTGTAAACAAAAGACACATGCTTCTTGTTGTAAGCACTCATGTTCTGTGGTTGTTTATTTACAGAATTATTGTGGTAATAGATAGAAACCACATCTACATAGCCCAGCAGATGTAACAGTAAAATCAGAAACCAAGTAGCAAAGCAAGCAAAGTGGACTGAATTTCTTTATAGATAGCCACAAGATTCAGATGCCAATATTTCAATATGTTAACACAAGTCAAGTAAACAATAACAACAAAGTGTGAATGAATGCCATTTTTCATGGATAGCCTAAAACATAGTTAATTGAATAATAATAAATATCTAGATGACAAGTTGAAAAGATCATTGAATTTAAATATAAACTAGATTTTCTTTGGTGAAAAGTATGGGTATTGAAAGAACAGAAATGTAAAAATATATAATGAAGGTTTTCTTTTTCTTGAAAAATTATAGAATCATCATTTTTGAAGTGAGTTAGTTCATTACACCATGAGTTATTAAATTGCAGGCATTCACTGCAAAAGAGAAAAGATTTATTGTTTTCTGACTGCAAAGTCACTACTATTTTCAAACACTCACGTGTAGACAAATGATGTATGATTCATTACCACCAATACTATTAAAGTCTTAGAATTCTAGTGCAGGTAGCACATACACAGACAGTCTCACAGCACTACAACAGGATACAGAAGATAAGAAGGGAGCAGCAAATATTATAAAGGAAACTGAAAAAGAATGGGTAGAGATGGAAGAGAAGTAGAAAAGAGGTAATCAAAGAAGGAGAAAACTAGCATGGAGTGGTCAACGGGTTAAATGCTGTTGAAATGTTAATGTGACTCTGGAAAACATCACCTTGACTTGACAATCTACCATTTGGTGATCGTTGCCAGTGTAGTTTAAATGGTGGAGGGGAAGATGTCAAGTTGCAGAAGATGAATGCAATGCATGTGTGCTATCTCTCTGAAGAACTTGGCCATGAGAAGTGGGAAGAAACAGTTGCATCTCAGAGCTACAGCATCAACTATGCTTTAAAAACTTTTAAAAGATGGAAATACTTATGAATATTTAAAATTGATGGTAAAGAAATCAGCAGAGAGAGAAGCAAAGTAAGAATAAAGAGATGACACATTCAAACATAAGCAGCTGAGAGTAGAGGGATTTACTGGAAGTTAAAGCTGTAGCAAGCAGTGCTACAGAATTCAGAGTGTCATTAGGGCAGGAGTTTGCCCATTGAACTTTGAAAATGTTGGCTGGGTTTTTCACAAGGACATCCAAGGATATTCTTCCTGGATACAGAATTATAAGTTGGCAATGTTTTTCTCTAATAATATTAAAGGTGTCATTCCCTTGTCTAATATTTTTTTTCTTGGGGATTCAGCAGTTTGTGAAGTGCATAGGCACTTTTCTTCTCTTTTGTTTAAATCTTGCTTGGGATTTGGGGGGTCATTCATGAGTTTTGAAAAAACTTGCCCAATATGTCTTCTGTCTATTTTCTACCCTTTCCTTCTGGGATGATAATGATACACATTAGGGTATTAGTCCACAGTTACTTTAGGCTATAGTCAGTTGTTTTCATTCCTTTTATCTGTATTTCAATTTGGGTGTTTTTTATCGATCTGTGTTAAATTCATTAATCTTTTCTTCAGTGTGTCAATCTGTTCTTAGCTTATCCACCAAAAACTTCATCTCAGATATTATAATTTTCAGTACAGAAATTTTTGAGCGTTTATTATTGTATGAGAAATCCCCTAACTCTATCCACATTTTCCTTCAAATCCTTTAACCTATTTATAATAAATATTTTTAAAATCTCTTACCTAGTAATCACATCAGAGTCACTTTATGGGCTTGCCTCTGTGACCTTTTTTATTTTTCTCTCTCTCTTGCTTATTGACCACTTCCCTCCTTTTTCCCATGAATTTTATATTAGGACACATGCTGGACATTTTAAGTTTGAATTTACTTTACGTTTTTACTTTTTTGAGATGAGTTCTTGCTGTGTTTCCCAGGCTGGCCTCAAACACATGAGCTTCCTGCCTTAGCTTTCCGGGTAGCTGGGATTACAGACGTGCACCACAGTACTGAGCCAACATTTTTTTAAACATAAAAGAACTGCAGAGACTAAGCTAGATAATAACTTATTGCTTTGATGCACTTTTACAAGCAAGGGTGTTCCTCTTCCTCTGGCAGGCAACTGGAGTAAGGAGTCAAGCATTCACATGCAACCTCGAGTCAACTGAGCTGGACCCAAGGGCAGTGTAATCAGTCTCATTAACCTGTGGTTTCCAGGGAGATTGTAGAGCTCTCTCTTTGCCCTTGGGGGCCCAAGTCACAGCTTCCATGACCCCACACATGACCTTCCCCTGTTGATGTTATCAGGACGTGGCTGGCAGGAAGCTGGATTTCAGTTGTTGTCAGTTTCACTTTGCCTACAAGGATTGAAACCTAATCACTGAGCAAGACTTCAAAATCTCTTTCTACTCCATGACAACCTACTCAGCAGTACTCCTGCCGAGTGGAATTGTTAGGCTGGTGGCCTCTCCTGATCATGGAACTGTGTTTCATTCAATGCCATATCTCATATACAGTGGTGGTCCCATAAAGTTATAACAAAGTTGAAAGTTTCCTGTCACCTAATGACATTGTAGCCATCCTAAGGTAATGGTGCAGTACATTACTCATGTGTTTGTAGGACGCTGGTGTAAACAGATCTGCCACCCTTGCAGTCCTATAAATTATAGCACTAAACAACAGTAGTCACTTGGTAATAAGTGACTATCACTGATTAGGTCTGTACTGTAGTTAGTACATTATATTTTTACTATTATTGTAGAGTATACTCCCTCTACTTATTAAAAAAATTTACTATAGGCTAGGTGTAGTGATGCAAGCCTCCAATTCCAGCTACTAAAGAGGCAAAGTTTGGAAGGATGGTGGCTCAAGGCCAGCCTGGGCAAAAAGTTAGCAAGCTGGGCATGGTGGTTCAGGCCTTTAATTCCAGATATGCAGAAGCAGACCTAGGAAGGCTCCTGAGGCTATTCCCAGGGTGAAAACACAAGGCCTTGTCTGAAAAATAACTAAAGCAAAAAGGACTGAGAGTTTGGCTCAAGTGGTAGAGTACCTGCCTAGCAAGTGTAAGGCCCTGAGTTCAAATCCCAGTACCATAAAAAAAATTGCTATAGAACACTACGCCATGTTACACCGACAGCATCCTCATGTCTTGTGTTTACCACACTTTTGACTGCATAAAGAGGCTACATGGAGGGACGGACATGCACCATGTAGGTGGTATTAAGTACACTTTAGGATGTTCACATACTCATCTAAGAATGCATTTCTTCAGACATCTACCTGTCATTACACAGAACTGAGTAATTTTTTTGTTTTGTGGACTTGTGAGGGTTAATTTTATGTGTCAACATGCCTGGACCATAGAGTGTCCAGATATTTGTTAAATATTTCTAGGTATATCTGTGATGTAGATGTAGTGTGGTGGGCCTTGTCCAATCCAGTGAAGGTCTGAATAGGACAAAAAGCCTAAGGCTTTTTCTGCCTGACTTTTCAAGCTAAGACATTCATCTTCTCCTGCCTTTGGACTTGGACTTAAACTGAACCATACACCATTGGCTCTCTTGGTTCTCAGGAATTTGGCATCAGATGGGAACTATTTATTATTATTTTTTTTGCTTCTCTAAGGTCTCTAGCTGTCTAGCTTGGGATTTTTTGGCCTCCATAATTATGTGAGCCATTTTCTTGTAATAAATTATATGTGTATGTATGATGTATGTATGTATCTATCATCTATCTATCATCCGTCTAGCCATCTATTATCTATCTGTCATCTATCCATCTATCATCTGTCTGTTTGTCTGTCTATCTATCTATCTCTGATTTGCATTTTGTTTCTCTGGTGAACACTGACTAATAGAAGACTCTTCCAGAATTAAGCCTGTCACACCAGCTCCATTTGTTACAAGTTTGACTTGCTTTCCTACATCCCAGTGGTCTCTGTGTTTATGGTATCCCTAATCTTTGTCCCCCCGCACACACCCTAGGCATCTGTCCCCCAAATAAAGCAGCTGTTGAGCTTTGCAGGGCTTGCTCCTCTTGAAATTTAGTTTATTCAGACTACTCGGAAACCACTGATCGCTTATAACACATCCTTAGTTTTTTTTTCCTCTGTCTTTCACTATAATAGGAGTCAAGGTTTTTGGTGACCTCCTACAGGCTAGCTGAATGTGGACCCCCTCACCATGGAGATTAGTGCTAGGCCCCAGGATGGTAGGAGTTGGGATGGAAATAAAAACTTGAACCATGACCAAAGCCCTTAATAAATTAGCGAGTGTTTTCAATTCATGTGTTTGGGTTGGGGAGGTGCATGTAGTCTGCTATGGGTTTGAATTAGATTACAGGTGATTGTGAAGAAATGAAATGGAGTGCGTCAGCCAGGACCCATAAACTCAAGGAGGAAGGGACCAAGATAGAAGAGGTTGAGGCCATGAGACAGTTTATTTAAAATGAAATGAAGGGCGCAGAGAATATTGTGAGAATAAAAAAGGTAGAAGCTGGTGTGGGGGGATCACAGTTTTGGGGTGACATGTGTGAGAAGATGGTTCACTGGAATTAGTTGCATTTAGATCTTTGGCAAGGAAGGAGCTAGGAGGTCTGGTCAGAGTGAAGACCCCATGAGGTGATGCATGGGCAGAGTGAGTCAGTGGGAGAGTAAGGGTCAGCTGAACCCCGTGCATCACCTTTGCTCAGTCTTTCAGTGACACAGCATGGAGAACCTTCTCAGTAATGGGATTAGAATTTAGGGCCTTGGGCATGCTAGGCAAGTGCTCTGCCACTAAGATACCCTCCAGCCCTCGGGTTTTCAAGACAGGATCTTGCTATGTGGTGCAAGCTGGCAGCACACTCTTGATCATTCTGCCTCCTACTCCTGAGTGCTGGGATCACAGGCATGTACCACCACATCTTGCTTGCATTGACTTGGGAAGAATACGTTCAGTCTACAGGTCGTCAGGGTCCCAACTAGCATTCCTGTTGTTTTGCTCTCAAGAGAGACAGGCTCAGAGTTGTGAGGGAAGCTGGAAAGGCCAGGATTTGCTTGCAGGAAATATTTGACAATAAACTAAGCTTACTTTCTGAGGTCCTTTCAAATGAAAGGTCATCAACATTTAAGGGGGTTGTGTAGGCCTCGATGTCCAAAGCCACCGTGTTTGACCTCAGCATATGTATGAGTTAATAGTCTCTTAATCTTTCACAGAAAAGCGGGTCTGGATTTGGTTACTGTACTAGTAACTGCAGGCTTCCTATGTTTGTAAAAAATTAAGATGAGAAATAAATCAATGATGTGGGTATTTCAGGTAGAAAGATTTTGTATTTTATTAGAAATAGGTGGATAATTGACAGACTAGACTAACCACTAGGGTTTGAACTCAGGGACTCACACTTGCTGGGCAGGTGCTCTATCACCTGTGCTACTTTGCCAGCCTTTTTTGTATTGTTTTTTTTTTGAGATAGGGTCTTGCTTTTTGCCTTTGCAGACAAGACCATGAAACTCCTATCTGTGTTCCCCTACATAGGTGGGATGACAGACTTGTGCCACTGCACCCAGCTACTAGTTGAGATGAGGTCTTGCAAAGTTTTTGCCAGGGCTGGCCTTGAACTTTGATCCTCCCAATCTGCATCTCCTGAGTAGCTGGAATTACAGGCATGAGCCACCAGCCTGGCACTGATTACTACATTTTGACTCAAAATCTCAGCTCCAACATTCCCTAGCTATATGACCCAGTGTTTATTCAGGACATTCTGCTTCAATTTAAACCATAAATTATCAGATTTGTAAAGGGCATTCAATAATATAATGACCATGGATATCTGTCTGGCAAATAAAAACAACACACAAAAAAATGGTTTCTTCTTTTGTCTTTCCTGGCATTATTCAGTTCTGTTAAATATCTTCCCTTTGTACATACAAAGAGGCGGTGCTCAGAAAATGTTTTTAGTTTGAACACAGATGACCTTGCAATTTAAGTTTTTATGCTTATAAAAATTTTACAATTGTCTCCCATTTACCCTGAATACTTTCTTTGTCAATGGGCAAAATGAAGTTTGTGGAATTGGGGTGTAGCTCGGTGGTAGAAGGCATGTGTGACATGCAGGAGGTCCTGGGTTGTTTTCCCAGCACCAGAATAAATAAATATAAATAAATAAACTAAAAATAATAAAAAATGTAAACATACATTTTCTGGACTACGAGAGCCATGAAGAGGGGCTTCACCTCTCCACGAATCAGCAGACTCATTTCAAGCTCTTATTTTATTTATTTATTTTTTATTATTCATATGTGCATACAATGCTTGGGTCATTTCTCCCCCCTACCCCTACCCCCTCCCTCTCCCCCCCACCCCCTCCCTCTCCCCCCCACCCCCTCAATACCCAGCAGAAACTATTTTGCCCTTATCTCTAATTTTGTTGAAGAGAGAGTATAAGCAATAATAGGAAGGAACAAGGGTTTTTGCTAGTTGAGATAAGGGTAGCTATACAGGGAGTTGACTCACATTAATTTCCTGTGCATGTGTGTTACCTTCTAGGTTAATTCTTTTCGATCTAACTTTTTCTCTAATTCCTGGTCCCCTTTTCCTATTGGCCTCAGTTGCTTTTAAGGTATCTGCTTTAGTTTCTCTGCGTTGAGGGCAACAAATGCTAACTAATTTTTTAGGTGTCTTACCTATCCTCATACCTCCCTTGTGTGCTCTCTCTTTATCATGTGATCAAAGTCCAATCCCATTGTTGTGTTTGCCCTTGATCTAATGTCCGCATATGAGGGAGAACATACGATTTTTGGTCTTTTGGGCCAGGCTAACCTCACTCAGCTCTTATTTTTACTTTGTTCAAACTTACAAGAAAGAAAGCAGTTATCTGTTGGTAGGCAGGAGAGAGGCCTCATCTTTTACAGCCTCTTGCTTGGCTGACTGTGCAGAGCAATGACTCCTACATCATGAGCCTAACTTCTTAAAAACTGTGTAGAGAAAGATGTGAGAACAAAGTGGCTACTCATGAGGTTCCTTACTAATAGAAGATTCTTCTTGAATTAAGTCTGTCACTCCAGTCATTTAAAAAAAAGTCTCAGTTGCATTCAAGAATGACTGGAATAGATGTGACTAGTGCACGACCTCACCACTGATGGCAAAGCAACTCTCAGCCAGAGTGTTTTCCATAGTGTGTCAATAAGTGCATCCCGTGTGCTTGAAGGGATGCAGAATTCGACTCTTCTGCAAATTTCTACCAAAATCACAGACTGGAAACATTCAGTACACCTTATCTCCAGTGTTGATTGAAATAACTTAGGTAAGAGAGACTTGTGATAAAGAAAAGTGAATAAAATATACTACATTGTTGGCACACAGCAAATGCGTATAATAGAAGCTGAATGCAAGTTTGTCTTAATTCTCCATATCTTAGGTACGTGTTTAAGGTAAACCTAAACTTTTAAGTCTGGAATCATGCACCATTAGTTTAGAAAGAAAATGTATGTAAATTATCTTTAATCTAAACCTCTGAGCATATTGAATTTTCCTAAGATGGAATTGATGAATTTTACTTACGTAAAATTAAATAATGGTGGTCATTTTTCAAACTGACTAACAATATTAGAATAGATAGATTTCAAAAATAAGATTTAAGTTTTTATCTCAGGAATTTATTGTCAAATTTCTTGTCACCTATGATTGCTTGTAGCTCATGCTTGCATGTCATAAGTTAAATAAAAGTGTTTCAGTGTCAGTTTTGTCGAATACATGCTTTGAACTTTGGAGAGATTGCCACTGGAAAAAGAGCAGTATCTGCTAGACTCTCAGAGAAACAGGCTGTGTACGCTAAGTCTTGTGCACCAACATAAACTGATGGGAAAAAATCAGGCAATGGAGACAATAAATTGTACAAATATCACTTTGCCTGAAGCAGCACATTTGGAAAGGGTGGTTTTCATTTTGCAATTAAGGTAATAGTTCTTCCCATTTCTTTGCAAGTGTAGATATAGTAAAATTATAAGAGGGACATTGAGCCATATTTATGTATGCCCCCAGTGGAGCAAAATAGACCCAGCCACAGTATGAAACAGTGGAAGGCGCAGCATTGCATGTGGATCCTAACAACAGCTGTGCTTTTAAGCACAAACCTGAAGTGTGAAGAATAAAGCTGGGGGACAACTTTGTTACAACGTCGTCCTATTTCAGCTTTGAAATAGGTGACAGCATCTTGTTTTATGTCACGCATTACTATGAGATTTCTGTTCTCCTGTCTCTTCACCATTCCCAGACTCTCACAAACATAAGGTTTCGTGCAAAGGATGACCTCACATTTTAATTTGTGATATATTTCTAGATGTGAATATATTTAGCGTCTTAAACTCAACATAATTTGAATTCACAACTATATTATAAATTGAAGGACTGGAGGCATGGCTCAAGTGTTAGAGTGCTTGCTTCACAAGACCCTGAGTTCAAACCCCAGTATTACAAGAAAAAAAAAGTAAAATTGAAAAAGAAGTAACAGCTATATTATAAACTGAGAAAATTCCAGTTATATTATAATGATCAGTAATATGATTGAGGGTTCATTTTTGACCATGACACACATGACACAAGAGTAATGTCTAAGAGCCACTCCACCAGCCCTAAGAATGTAGAATAGCTATGATTTCATTCTTTTCAAGACTAATAAACTTCGCTTTCATGAGCAGTTTGAGGTTAGTAGTAAAATTGAGCAGAGAGTAGAGAGAGTTTCCAGAGACCCCTGTTCCCACATGTGCACAATCTCTTCCACTACCAACACCCTGCTCCTCAGAGCGGCACATTTTATTACAGTGGGTAAACCTACACACACCATTATTACCCACACTTCACAGTTTACATCAGGGACAAGTGCGTAATGACATATGTCTCCCGTCATAGTTTTGTACAGAATAGTTTCGCTGCCCTAAAATTCCTATATGATCTTTTCCTCCCCCACCTTCCCGCAATCACTAACCTTACCATCTATTCTAAAATGTAAAATTGGAATCATATAGAACTTAGCCTTTCTAGATTTGCTTCTTTCCCTTGCTTAGTGATATACTTTAAATTTCCTCATGGTTTTCAGGTATTCATTTCTCATTTCTTTTTAGCGCTAAGTAATGGTCCCCTGTCTGGATGAACCACAGTTAACCCATTCACTTACTGAAGGACAGACATCTTGCTTTTAAGTTTTGACAATTGTGAAAAAAGGTTGCTATAAACATCTGTGTGCTAGTTTTTGTGTGGACTTAAGTTTTCAGTTGATTTGGGTAAATATCAAGGAGTGTGATTGCTGGATTGTATGGTTATAAGAGTATGTTTAATTTACAAGAAACTGACAAGCTGTCTTCTGAAGTGGCTGCACCATTTTGCATTCCTGCTAGAAATGGATGAGAGTTCTTGTTGCTCTACATGCTTTCAGCATTTGGCTTTGCCAGTGCTTTGTATTTTGGCAATTCTAACACATTTGTGGCAGGATTTCCTTGTTTCCATTTGCAATTCATAACTACAGCATTGAGCAGTTTTTTAGGTCTTCTATTCCTTTTGAAATTGGGCTGCCCTTTTTTCTTATCGTTGAGTTTTAAGAATTGTTTGTAGTTTTGGATAAGTCCTTTATAGATGTGTTTTTTGCAAATATATCCCTCTAGTTTGTGGCTTATCTCTTCATTTTCTTGAGATTGTTTTTAATTTTAATGAAGTCTGGCTTATCAATTAATTCTTTCATGGATTGCGCCTTTAGTGTTGCATCTAAATAGCCTTCTCTATAATTAATTCTAAAGTTATTGTCTTCAACTGTGGTTACAAAGTCTCTTCTGGAGGATTTTTTTAACATGAAGTATGATGGACTGGTAATAAATGTGGAAATGAGGTCATCAGAACCTAGAGCGTTTGAGAGTGCCTGCCTACGTCATGAGGTCTTGTCCATGAGCTTAGTTAGGGTATTGCTCAGGAGGGAAAATCTTTGTGTGTTTCCTACTAGTAGAATTGCTGATCTTGACTGAGAGGGAACTTCAAGTGAGCTACTGTGCTTATTTTTAATTTAATTTTTTTTTCTGGTTTCACCAATAACATATGCTAGTCATTAAAAAACTCAAGTACAGAAGTGTACAGCATAAAAGTGAGAAGGTTGTCAGATGCTGTGCTACCACTCCTTCTTGATGGCTACAGTTACCTTGTTTACATTCCTTCATGTATTACAACTACTATCAAAGTTATAACTGTAACTATTATTGATACATATTACTACATCATAAATATTATTCTGGCACTAAATTCTTTATTGAGGATAATCTTGTACATTTTTGGTTAGTTTATATAGAGCATAAGCTCATTAAAATATGTTTTGTATTTTTAATTGTTTATTTTACCTGTTAATACATTTATTTAATACATTTATTAATTGCTTGCATTGAATATCTGTTATTTATGATTTTTTTACTTTTAGAAATATTACTGAAAAGATTATCTTTGTGCACTCAGAGCATTTCTTTAGGAACAATTTGTAAGAATTGCAGATTAAAAAATTTGCTTGTTTTAAATTTTAAAAGCTAGTGACTGACGAATTACCTTTCAAAAGACTTATATCAATTTAAACTTCTGCTTCTCCATTTTTTTGTTATTGGCTATCTTCTTAAATCAATTTGATGGATAAAAAAATCTTATTTTTAATCTTTACATATTATTAACATAGTACTATATCATAAATGTAATTTAATATTAGTGGGATTGAATATTTCTACTATGTATGCTTTAATTAAAACATATTTTAATGAACACAATTTCTGGTTAAGTACTGTCTTGCTAGTTCAAACATGAGTTTATAGTTCTGTTGTTTTCTTTGACAAAGATTTAAAGAACTAAAGTTAATTGACATTATAGAAACTAGATAAAGCGATATACTTGGTTTTGGTCTGGGTTTTGCTGACACTGTTCTGTAAATGCCTGTAGCTAATGAGACTAACTGAAAATGTAACTTGACAAACCTTAATCTACCTGACAATTTACATGACACCAATGTGACATCCCCAAAGCTATAAAATTGATAATCCTGACGGTGTTGACAATATGCTAAACATCTGGATGAAAAGTGAAAATTCATCTTGACAATCTATAGACTACCAAAGAATCCTGGGTGCTTGGCTTTTTATGGTGTTTCATCCCTTCTGTCTTCAAAATTCTCTTTCCTTTTTCTGAATCTACTTGTCCCTCATTGCTGTGTTTCCCACGTACATGGTAGGAAAGAATATATTTATATATGTACATATATATATATGTATATACACACACGCATATATATTTTTCCTCTACTTGAAACTTCTTTGAATTTCAAGTTTATTGAAGATTATTACATATTTTGCTTTGAGAGAAAATTGAAGAAGGCTATCCTCTTAGCCTGTACATAGTTCCTGAATATACTTCTGGTATTGATAACTGTTAGCTGCTGCTGTTTGAAAACTAGTTGAGTCAGGTAAAAGTCTCAGGGATCTCTTTGCCATTGCTCAAGAGAGAGAGAAGGGAACTTGTTCTGCTTCCCTTTTGTGCTCTTGTTCAAGTTCACTTGCAATTGAGTCCTCTTTCTTCTCTATATTCACAGCGTCATCTTCCTCCAGGCCATGTACATTTTAGGAGCAAAGAATCTGCAGTGGTCTCTCAGTATCCACGGGAGGTTGGTATCAGTGGATACTCAAGTCCCTCATATAAAAATGGCCTAGTCTTTTGTGTATAACCTGTGCATACCCTCCCTTATACTTTAAATCATTTCTAGATTACTCATGATACTTAATACATTCTATAACTATTATATACTATTGTTTGAGGACTAATGACAAGACAAAGTCTGTATGTGTTCGGTAGAGATGTAATTTTTTTCTGCAATTATTTGCAATGCCCAGTCAGTGGAGTCTGAAGATGCTGAGCACAGGGCTGACTGCATACACTTCTGCTCACTTTTCTAGTTCTACTTTCTTACCTCCACCACAACCTTTATTTTTATTTTTATTTTTAGCAGTACTGGAGATTACCCCAGGGCCACAGAGCAGCACCAGCAGTCCTACTTTTATTCTTAACTTAGGTACTAAGATAACCATTGCCCTTGAGTGTTTTCTTAGGGTACTCCCTGAACTGTTTGATGCCCACCTGCGCCTGTTCCCAAACCACTTTAGCAGGCTAGGTCACCTCTGCTTCTGACCTGCTTATTCACTCCCTTTGTCTTTTTCTGTACTGATTCATTTGTTCATACCTTTCTTTATCCCTAAAATATTCATTAAGCTCCCACCAGGTACATAGACTCAGGTAGAAGTGTTCCAGGGGTGGAAGGCCTTAATAAAAGGAGGGAGGAAAGTTATCTCATCTTTCCTCAAGGAATTTGCAGTCTAGACAGGGACCCAGGCACCTATTCAGAGAAAAGTTGATACTGCTCGTGATTAAGTGACAAATGTTTGGTACAAGTTGGTACAAGCAGTAGGTGCCTTGGGATGTCAAAAGAAAGAAAAATTCCCTTTGATGGGAGGATGAGAGGGAGGTAGGTGTGTAAAGGAGCTGTACTTGAAGTATGGATAAGATTTGAGAGCTGGGGAGAGTGAGAGAGTTCCCCAGGGGAGGAAGGAGATATGGTAGGTAGACAGCCTTGAGGGAAGGGTCACTGGTCTGAGAGGATCACCAGTTATTTGTTTGAGCAGTGCCTGCATATCACTCACTGCAGCCCTCCTTCCTCTTCTGTAGCAAAATTTACTTTACTTAAAAAAAAAATCTTTTTGTGGTGCTGGGGATGGAATCCAAGCCCTCACATCTGCTCAGAGTCTTCTGAGCTACACTCTTATTGTCATAGTTTTAATAAAAGCACACAGATTTTCTCCTGTCCCCTGACAGATGTTAAGAAATTTAACAAGTGTGCACATATATATTTCTGCATTTTTTTTGTGGCTTTGAGAGTTGTTCCAGTCTCCACAAATATTCTCTCACCTTTATGGGGACGTGTCTCCCTAGGAAAGGGTCCTTCTACTCTTTCACACCTGGAAGCCTTTCATTTATATGTACCTGATGTCCTCAGACTTGAACCTGAAAGAAGGATGTTCTTGTTATTCCTCCCTCCATGTCAAATGAGCATCCAAAGAACAGTTCTGGTATTGAGTTGGACTTGAAAAAGAGTTGATCATTTCCATTGGAAACTTGTTCCTAATTTCTATTAATTTGTCTCTCTACCTCCTTTTTCTCTGTCTCTCTCTCTCTCTCTCTAGATATCATGTCTCTATCTATCACATCTCTCTTTCTGCCATTTTATCATCTTTCTATCTTTGCATATATATATATATATATATATATATATATATATAATATTTCTAATTTTAGGGAAAGTTGAATTAAGATAGATGGTTTTATTAGATTGTTGATAAGGTAATTTTTCTCTTTTCTTCTTTTTTTGAGACAGGATCTCATTATGTTGCCCAGGCTGGCTTCCAACTCCTGATCCTCTTGCCTTCTTCTCCCAAGTGCTAGTATTACAGCTGTGTGCTACCACGCCCAGCTCAGAGTAATCTTAACAGAAAGAACAAGTTGCCATTTACAAAGAAAACTAAGATCAGCAAATTCAACAAAGAGTTTTGGAATAACAGCAATTTAAAGTGTCCTGGGTAGCGAGGAGGTAGGGGGGGAGAGGAAGGGGCAGGGAGAAAGGGAGGGGGCGGGGGGAAGGGGGGAGAAATGACCCAAACATTGTATGCACATATGAATAAAAGAAATAAAAAAAAATAAAGTGTCCTGGGGATATTTCCACATTTGAAATTTAAAAAGAATTTTTTTTTTCAGTTGGAAAGGATTTGGTGCAGGAAAAATTATACCTTTTCCTTTGTTTTCTAGTCAAAAAGCTATACCCTATTGGGCCATTTGCAATTCTTCCACAAATCTTGACAAATGAGCCCTGAGTTCTATTGAACATTGAATTCCATGAGCTGGGGAACATCAATATAAATTGAATTTTGCAAAAATTGGGCAATCCCATTTTTGTTAGCGTATAAGACTAGTAGGTTGTCCTTGTAGTGGTTTTCATGTGTAGTTGCACTTTGTTTAAGTCACTAGTTTATCAAGAGTTTTATGTGTTATTCACAGAATTGAACTTGGTCATTCGGGTTCCTAAGTTTTTCCTACACCTGCATAAGACATTTTCCTTGTATATACCACCACTTCTCAGTGACAGATGCGTTGCCAAATTCTTTGTCCATTCTTTCCCTCTTTCCCCTTATCTTCACCTCCTGGGCCTAATTATCAAACAACTTCAAATAAATACAAAAAATTTTAAACAAAAAACATTCTGCTTCAACTACTTTTTTTCCTCCTCTTTTCTCTTCGAGAGTTCTAATTCACTTGGAGTGCTGTGCAGTTGGCTGGGCCTGAGATTTCTGGGAGCTGTAATTGTGTCTCATTAATTCTTACTGTAATGTAGGGTAACTATAAGGAACATGCAATTAGTGGTTTGGTCAATGAACAGAGCAGTTAATCAGCAGACAAAGGATGGGGCTCAGGACCCATTAGGCTGAAAGGAAGTGTTAGGGCCGTCCCAGGCTCCAGGAATGCACTTGGACATGCCTGCCTGTTGGACAGGCTTGGAAGACTGTGTTTGTCTTTTTGCTAAACCAGCTCTTTTTTTTTTTTCTTTCCTTTCTGTTCCTTCTTTTTTTTTTTTTTTAAATTGGTGTGGTATGTGTTTATTCAAACACTTGAGAGATTCCTGAGGATCCTGCAATAGTATACCATGCATTTTTCTCAGCTCACATTAGCTATAGAGACTTTTCCCCCCACTGAGCAAATAACCCCCAAATACTCATACAACAAGAAAGCAAAAACAAGCCCAAAACCAACTAACCACCCCTCAACAATAAAAAAAAAGAAAAGTACAATACTGATTTACTGAAGCGAAGTCTGTCATCACAGAATAAATGAATGTGAAGACAAATAACATTTAAATAAGCCTTTGTGTTGTCACTCAGTCATACCCTCCATATTCATCTCTTTAAAGTAGACCTTTCTGGTTCTGAATGGAGGCGCTTTAAGTACATGCAAATGTATGCACATAAGCATATGAGTTTTAAAATGTTGCAGGCCTTATAGCTACAAGTAACCTCAATTGTGTGGGTTCTGTGAGAAATTGTCAAATTACTTTGGAACTTGGAATGCAAACAGTAACCCAGAGAACAAGTTTGTTTTTTCTGGGAGACGTGGATTTGTAGTCCCCTTGCCTAGGAAAATGGGGTGAAGGTTATGGACAGAATCCTGTGGAATGCTGCAAATATGAAGTGGTGATTATACAAGAAAATGGATTTATCAATAATACATTGCCCTTGGGTAATTGTGAGCTCAAGCAAACAGTCCTTCAAATAGAATGACATCTCTACTTCTAAGTAAAGCACACATTTGGAATAAAGAAAGAATGATTACATTTGCTTTTTAAAAATGAAACGAGCTTAATAATTAACTTATTTCCTGAGTCAAGTGCTCGCCTGAAAATAAAGGTAGGATTTTATTTTCCCCCTTCCATACCTGTCTGCTGCCTTATCTTCTTGGGATTCACATTGGAAACAAAGAAATATTCAAAAAATGAATTCTCTGAGGCATCATGTTAGAGATTGAGCTATTTTTGAATAATTAGCTTCATTTGTTAAATATTTGAAACATTCTCTACTCTAAGGTAAAGAATAGCAGACAGAGTGGGAGATGAGAACTAAAATGATAGCGTCTTTCAGAAGCATTCCTCTTATCAATTAATAAGGAAGAACTTACTCTTCTCCTTTTCCGCTTATTTAGATTTGCTTCTCTAAAGAAAGTTTTTTTATTCAAAACATCACAACGTTTCCTATTTCCTTGAGTGACATGGTAGCCATTGTTTCAGAAACTAGAAGCCTGCAGGTGTAGGAGATGGAAAGGTACTTTAATCTCGCTCTGCACTAACTAGCTGAGCATAACCATGCTAGCTCACCAACCACTGAGCCTCAGTTTCCTCCTCTGGAAAGTAAGGATTTTTAATCTAGGTGCTTGTCAAGATGACTTTTAAGTGTGTACTTGATATAGGGGTTAGGCAGGCAGTTAGGGAACCTGATGGCTGAGAATGATGGCTTGGCTATTGATAACAAATCAATAGCCTAGATGGGTGATGTTAATGGAATGACTTGTGACATACAGCAGGGTCTTGTCTGACCCACAGCCCACAGAAAATAACAGCCTCAGTCATTCCATCCAAGGCCAAGAACTCCTCCCCATGCTGGATGTGTGGGAATGTCCAGAAACATTTCTAAAAGTTAATGATATATTAATCCAGTTTTCCAGCCCTGTGTCCACAGCCCCAATGAAAGCTTAGGTCTTGGGACCTCTGGCACAATGCTGCCTCGTATGTCTGTCCACCATCCCACTGGAAGGTGTACATTTGCTTTGTGTTAAAAAATCTGCTTAAGTCTCTGTGTCTTTCCTTGAATCTTGTCTTTGGTGAGGCCCAGAACTTTCTGGGTGACCTGAATCCAGTGACATATTTTGATGAACCAAGCTAGGAGACTCAAGGAGACCCCTACTCAGGAGCAGGTGACTTTATTCTCCTCTGATTCTTATAAGCCACATGGTGGAGGGAGTGGGTACCTTTTCAGTTTTACTCCCTCATTCTGAATTATTTGTAAAATGGGTGCAACAGTGAACATTTACTCTTTCTCTCTCTTGTGTTTGGGAAGACCAAATAATTACCCATTGGTTTGTTTTTTGTATCCTAAACTGTAAGTACAGGGCTAATGTAAAGATTTGGGGTTTTTTTGTGTGTTTTCTCTCCCTTTTGTTTTCTGTTTTTCTAGCACTAAGGTAGTTTTGGTGTTCAAGATCATTTGGAAGTTTTGTCATTTTTGTCAGCTCCAGTTGGAATGTAACAATCTGTAATTCTTAGACTCATTTAAGACCAAGGAGAGACGATGTGTAAAGATGCCCTTTTAAGAATCCAAGTGGTAGCAAAGTTTGCAGCTACGTGCGGACAGATGACAAAGTAAAAGGGAACCAGTAAGTCAATGAGGAGATACAAAAAAGTTATAAAGAAGTTAAATATTTTGTGGTAAAAAAGGTTTTTGAGTATAAATAAGATTTTTGTTCTAGAAGCAAAGAGCTGTTCCAAAATAAAAACAGGCAAAACCAGAAGACATGCTAAAAGCATGTCTCAGAACTGTGTTAGGCTATATGTTGAGATACAATTGTGGAAACATGGTAGGGTATGAGGATTTATAAGTAAGAGGACATTCTCTGGATATAAAGGTTTTTACACAGTGAAATATGGTTTTGTCTTAAAGTAAAAGATCGTTCCAATACGGAAACAGACAGGAAAGGACAAAAGGAAGGTAAACACATGTCACAGAAGAATTGTGGTGGGATTTAAGTGAGATACAACTGATAAAAATAGTATTGCCTTGATAAATTGTAAAAGGCTCTCTAAAAACTCCCTTAATCCCAATAAAGCTGGGGTACAAAAAAGTGAGTGGTGTATCTCTACTCTGAGATAGCCCACTCTCCTTTATGGGGGTGCATTATTCCTACTCTTGGTAACTTTGCTATTACTACATGTCACATATATAGGAGTGCAAAGACTAAGGACCCCAACCAAAACTCCCAGGAACAGGGTAGCAGTTCTTGGTGACTCTTTTGGACCAGCAGTGAAACCATTTCAGGTGTTAAACACAGAATTCACATGCTGTCATTGCCAAGCTTGATTTGGGTTTGCTGCTGCAGAGGGCTACATGTCATTAGAACCTGGTCCCCATGTCAAAATAGTTGTGGGAAGACTTTCTCTCTCATCATTTTTCCTCATTGTACCATTTGACCTATTGCTGAATAGCTATCTTGTTTCCTGGTAGATACAAGTCCATCTTTCTGGAGATTGTATTAATTTCCTTGTTTTTTCTGACAGCATGTTGTTACCCTGTGTGTGTCTCTGAGTGTTCTCTGCTAGTCCAGTTTTTGGTATCCTGCTACAGTTTGGATTGTAAGTGTCCACAAAGACTTGTGTGTTAAAGGCTTGGTCCCCAGTCTAGGGTGCTATGGGGAGGAGGAGGAAACTTTAAGGTGTGGGCCTTACTGGGAGGTCTTTAGGTCGTGGGGGTGCTGCTCTTGAAGGAGATTATGGTACCCAGTCTCTTCATTTTTCTTTTGCACCTGGCTGAGAAGTGAGTAATTTCCTATGCAGTGTGCACCCACCATGATGTTCTGCCTTACCACAGGCCCAAACACAATGGGGCCAACTATTCATGGACTAAGACCTCCAAATCTGTAAGCCAAAAGTAAACCTTTTCTCTTCATGAGTTGATTATCTCAGGTATTTGTTATAGTCATGAAAAGCTGACTAACATAGTAGATCATAAATCTCAGCAACACGTTGACTTCGAAATTTCTGTGAGATGGCTACAATTTTTTAACATTGTACATGGCTTTATACATTGTCTGCTTATGGAATACATGGCAGAAACCTCAAACCCCTTAAGTTTCTCATCAGGAATGGTTTTATTTCACTTCAGTGCTTACTCCATACAGGAAAAGAGTTGTTCATATACTTATCAGTCACACAGAAAGCCACCCTACCCCTCCTGGCTGGAATTCTGGCTCTGTTCAGCCATTATGGTCAGGACTTGAGTTTTGATTTCCTTGTCTTAAGATATCTCTCTCTTTTTCCTAAGACTTTACTTCTATGAAGTTTTCAGATTTTTAGAGGTTCTCTCTTCTCATTAGATTGCACGGTATATCTTTCCATTTTTTTCTGCCAAGACTTTCTTCAGGATCATGGTGACCTTTAAAGAATACAGAAAAATCAATAAAAGATAAATATATTTATTACTTTCTCACTGTTCAGGGTCAGAAACTCATGCCAAAATGGTTCAGGCACATAATGTAAGAGTCAAGTGAGTCAGACAGAAAAGTACAGAAAAAGAAAAGTACAGTGGGGCCCTGCTAAAGAGAAGGGCTCCCCCTTAGTCCAGCCAGGTACTACCATCTGGGTACTTTCTCAGCTTCTAATTTTTTAAAAAAGAAGTTGGAAATGTAGGTTTTATGTAAACTCTCTCAATTAAAAATATTAGTTCATAAAAATCTACATATTATCTTGGCCAAATAAACTGGATCTATGCAAACTGTCAGATGGTTACCCTAGCATCAGGCAATAGAGAGGCTGAGACATTTCCTTTCATTAGAGTGGATGGACAAGCTGAGTTATCTGGAACCCCCACCCCCTCCAACCTATCATTCCAAATTCAGATGCTTAAGATGCATTTCTAGCTACTAAATAACTTATTTCATTAAATTCATAGGAAGAAACTTGAACGACACATTCTGTAGGGAACACTTAACTGTGTAATTCATCTTTTTTTTTGAGACAAAGTCTCACTATGTAGCCAGGATGGCCTCAAATATGCCATCTCCTTGCCTCAGTGTCCCAAGTGCTGAGATCACAGGCATGGTGCCACTATGTCTGGCTCAGAATTCACCTTTACTGTGACTGTCCTCTCACGGTCACCTGGGAAGGTGACAGTGGATTTGATTTTAGAGAGGCCAATCGATGCCATCAACTCAATTCTTGTAGAACTTTCTTCCTGTTATATGCTGAGAGCTATGCAGGACATAGGAAAGTGTTATTTGATACATTGATGCCTCTGTTGAAATGAATCTGAGTGGCTTTTTCTTCTATCAGCAATTCATTTATTGGATATAAAAGCAATGTCTCCAACCTTCTGATGCATTGTAAATCCTAAAGAGAACAGTGCATGCAGCTAGCATCAGTTATTGCTTTTTTTTGACAATAAAACTTAAGGAAACTCTGCACTATGCTATTTCTTCTGGAATATCTTGGCTTGGAGAGAAGGCAAAGATCTAGTTCTGACATTGTTTCTCAGAAAGATCATTCATTAGAGTTATTCTTTTTGTGTGTGTGTGTGTGTGTGTGGTACTGGGGTTGAACTCAGGGCCTAGTGCTTCTCACAACTGAAATTCAGTTCCAGGGCACAGACACATCAAGCCTTCCTCTGGTGTTCCCTCTATGTTTCAGGCTGGCAAGTCAGTGGTGGAGGTTTACACATTTCACTACTGTATAAGGAATTCAAGTGCTGGAGATCGTTGGTGTGAGGAGAAGCTCGCTATGACTTCTGCCCAGTGTCCAAAGTAGCCTGAGGCCTGGCCCAATTCTCTTTTCTGTCCTACCATGCCTCTTTTCCACATTTTTTTTTTTTTTTTTTGTGATACTGGTTTGACTCAAGGCCTACACCTTGAGCTACTCTTTGTGATGGGTTTTTTCGAGATAGAATCTTGTGAATTTTTTGCTCGAGCTGGCTTTGAACCACAGTCCTCCTGACGTCTGCCTCCTGTGTAGCTAGGATTATACCAGCCACTGGTGCCTGCAGTCTTTTCCACCTTTTCCACTTTTCCTAAAATTCTTTGTGGGCCCCAGGCCCATTCGATGGCATGGTATAATTAACATCAGAAATTCATGAAACTTCTTTTTAGTCTCTTGTGCAAGGTGTTTTTTGTTTTGAAAGAGTGAGCAAAATGAGAAAAAAGATCTTCAGTTTTTTTTTTTTTTTTCCGGTACTGGGGTTTGAACTCAGGTCTTTGCACTTTCTAGACAGGCACTCTTCCACTTGAGCCATGGCTCCAGCCTATTTTGGAGATAGGGTCTTGCTTTTTGCCCAGGCTGGCTTGGACCATGATCCTCCTATTTTGAGCTTCTTGCAGTTGCTGGGCTGATAGGAGCATGCCACCCTGTCCAATGGTTGGTTGAGATGGGATCTCATGAACTCCCTCTCCCCCCAGTTGGCCTCAAACGGTGATCCTCCCCATCTCAGCCTCCAAAGTAGCTAGATTATAGGTGTGAGCCATTGGCATCTGGTACAAGGTGTTTTTGGTCTCAAATGTAAACTAAATAAAAAAAAAAGACTTCAGTTAAATACTCAAATTGGGTTTCATATTTATTTGACTGTGAGGAGTTAGGTAAACAAGAATATGCATCTTTCATGCAATTCAAAAGACAGTGAAGATGTTATTTATTTAACTACTCTGAATGTATTAGGCCAATAGGGTAGTTAAATGTCAGGTATACTTTTTCCCTTTCTTCCTCACATTGTCCTGGGATGGTCTCACATTTAACTCATGCAGAAAGCAAGACTTGTCATGGAGTTGATAAGTGGTGGAGGCTGCTTCAAGCTCAAGGACTCCTGCACTCCAAGGCATGAGTGCTTAACCTTCCATGCAAAGGTCTTTGCCCATGATCCAGAAGGTTCTCCAGCCTGATGTTCAGGCTCCCCAATGGATGATTATCCTCAGGATAGCAGGAATGACTTTCTATCTTAAAAGAACTACAATTTTATGAAATTATGAAGCTAAGATATTTGATTGTATGACCTCAGAATAAGTTTAGAGTTTCCCTCAAAGTATTCCAGAGGGAGATTTTTTCTTCTGAAAGTCTCAAAGAGTAGAACACGGGGCAGGACTTAGCTGATTCAGTGGCCCAAGTGTTCACTACATGATGTAGTGTGGATTTCCAAATAATTTCTCACCCTGCTACCATATAATTAGCCATTTCCCCCTTAGAAATTCATCCTTTTTGGTTAAAAATTATCTTAAGAAATCCTTTGATAACCTACAAGTGGTAGGAAAGTGGCTGAAATAACACATTAAATCTTATCATGAATGATTTGATAAGATTAGCAAAACCTTAAAATAATAAGAAACATGACAGATACATTATATTTCATAAAATTATGTAAGTACCTAGCAAACATTGCTAAACAAGTGAACACTAGGGGTGTGGGGGTGGCAAAGAGGGAGAAGCAAGAGGAGGGTGTAGACGTGGTTGCTGGGGAGGGAACAGGGCATCAGAAAGGGGAAGGGAGGGGAAGAAAAGGAGGGTAGACAGCCCTGACCTGCCATAGAGGTCAAATTCAGTCCTGTGCCCAGTGACTTTCCTCTGTATTGCAGAAATGAGGCAGACATATGCCCCTAATTTGCTCCAGGCATTTCCTGGTTCCACAGGCTTAGCAGACACAGACATTTCTTCAGCTACTTAAACTTACATTTCAATCAAGATGATGGCAAATTTAAAAAGAAAGACAAGAAATACATGCGAGTTACTAAAAACAAATCAAAACTCAAAACTTTTTCCTATGTCAAACATGAAAGCTAGAAGCTCATGCACTCCTGTTCTGCAGAAGATCAAGGACAATGAGCTGTGCAGGACAGTGTGAAATTTATGCACACTTGAAACAGACGATTATTTAGTTTCCTGTATTTCCTGTTTCCAAATACTATTCTAAATTGAAAAGGGTAGAAAGGTAAGTTATGTGCCACTGAAATCCTCCTTTCCAGTTTATTTATGATCAAGGTCTACCATTACAGAAATCGACAATGTTGACAAAAGGCCCATGCTCTCTGAAAAGAGCCAACACAAATATGGTGGACCAATAAGAAGTGTTAGAAAGACATGAACCTGGCTCTTTGCAAGAGGTGCCATGACAGTGCTGGCCGTGTAGGCTGCTAATGAGCATGATACAGTGCCAAGTGCAGGCTTTGGTTTCATCTGGACTGATTAAGGTTTAGAGGAGACACCCACTTTCCAGGGAGCCACACACCTAGCTGGAATCTTCCATGAGCTTCTGGGGGTCTGGAAATGATGGTGCTCAGCTGCCTTCTCTCATCTCCTTTTCAGGTGCAAACTTTTCACCTGGAATGCTTCCTTTTTGAAGACTTTTCAGGAAGTAAGTGGAAATGGTGGGAAGAGGAGTGAGTAAAGGCTAACCCTGATTCTCAATGGGACCATCACTTCTTTCCATAGGGCTTTGAGTTGGTTGTTACATGGACGCAAACAGAAAATGGGAGAAAGCAGAGGAGGAAAACTGGCCCTTACCTGCTAGGAACAACCAGACAGCCAGAGAGCAGGTCCAAGCAATTGAGGGCCAAGGTCAAATTATTTATGTCCAAATCTCAGTCTTTCTAATGTAATCCATGTTTAGAATGAAAATGGATGCATCTAGACCACCAGTGGAAGGACCATAGAAATAAATTAGGAACTCAGGATTTGTTTCTTCATGGGCTAAATTGCAAATTGAGAGTGGAGGGAGGGCATAACTCCCAAATTTGGACCAGATTATAAAATGTTACCCAAACCCTTTGAAAGGCAAGGCTGAAGGGTCTGGGGGTGGGTCCTTTTTCCTTCTCAGGTCTAACTTCTTCCCTGAGGTTCACTGAGTGGCTACCAGTGCAATAGGTACCTAGTGCCTAATGAAACTGAACTGTGCACATTTTATGAGGTTTCAGGATTTGTACATTCAAGATGGGGTTGGGGACTTCTGGAACTGCTGTCCTAGTAGAACAGGGAAGGAACCCTGATATTTGCTCTGCATGATGACTTTTCATTTTAATGAGAGACAAGCAGCTGCTAAACAATTTATTTTCCAGATAATACCAGAAACTGCCTGGAAATACATTCAGAAGGAAAACACAGTAATTAATTTGTCACTGAAACCTGAGGGGTCCTGCTTCACTTATAGGTGATAATGAATGTTTGCATGTAATTAGCAAGAATAATTAGCACATTCCTGGTAACAAATAGACTGACTGGTACTCTGCAAACAAAATTAATTGTTGTGCTAACAGAGGCAATTGTGTTTCTTTATTGTCTGACAATGTCCCTTATTTGCACTAATACTTACTTTGGACCTCTTTGGCTTTGTACAGACAGAAGGGGAATCTACAAAACGGTGCCTCTTCCATCTGCTTCTCAGAAATTTCAAGACCACCAGGGGACTTGTTTGTCAAAACTTGTTAAACAATTTGTAATCTTTAACATGTGTTTTACTGTATTAGTGGATGAACCATTCAAATCAACTTAATGTGTAAGCTGGGAAAGTTACTCTCATCAATCAAATGGTGACATTTTAAACTCTGGGAGCCTGGAAAAAGGGATATATAAAAATATAAAACAAGAAGTGAGAAGGGAAACTTCTTACAGCCCATGGTTACACATTGACTTTATTTCTGCTGTCCTAGACCTTATACAGCGAGTCTGGACCCCAAAGCCTGCTGCTGAAGGGATGTGGTGATAAGGATTTCATAGTTCTTAAAACTGTTTTAAATAAAACGTGAATTTTATACACATGGGAGGCTTCCTTCCCCCTAACTTAGAAATGCATTTTTAAAAATATATTTGTACTTATGATACAGAGGAGTTGTATGTATTTATGGGGTACATGTCACATTTTAATGCATGTATATAATGTGTAATGATCAGATCAGAGTAACTGACGTATATCATTTTGTGTTGGGAACATTAAAATCCTCTCTACTAAGACATATTTTCAACTGCTTCTTTTTGCTGTGCTGGGAATGAAGATGGAACCAGGGGCTTGTGCATGTTAGGCTAGTGCTCTAGCACTGAGCTACACCCCCAGCCTTTTCAACTTCTTAAGCTTACAGTATAGGAAAATAATTTCAATCAACAAGAATATTCCAGCAATTCTCAGGCTATCTGGAGAAGTGGAGAATGTGATGACGTATCTTAAAGAGGGCTCTCTGACACACCACATCCCTGTGGATGCTCAATAAATGATGACATGAACTGACCTGAAAGTGAATGGAGGGTGTAGGTGGGGACCAGCCTTTTCATGCACTAACCTGGTCTCTTGTGAGATGGGCAGGGCCCCTTGGCCTTACTCTTAATTGAGGCATGGCTGAGTCTCACTGTCTTTGTGGTGCCTCACACAAGTAGGGGCTTTTCCTTGTGGACTTGTGGACAGTGTCTACTTGTGTGTGACTTCATTTCTCCTGCTCTGCTTCCATCTCTGTAAGCCCCTCTCAGCTTTGGCTTTGGTGACTCCAGGACCTTTGGAGGGGGTCTCCTCTACTGCCAGCCCTCAGAACTTACCTTGTTGGGCTCCAAGGTTGACTTCCTTCCACTTGTGTCTCACATTTCCAACTCCCTGTATGCTACTTCAATCCACATGCACCTCTTTCTTCTCAAACATCTACACAGTTATCTAAAATAAAGTTGATTTTCTGCCTCCAAGTTGCTGTTTCTGTTTATAAAACCACCATTTGATCAGCCATGGAGTCTGGAAATCTTTGGGTTATCTTTTTTTTCCTCTGATTCCAACCAATTTCTAAGTCATACCTTCTATTTTTTGAATAAAATTTCTTTGTTCATTTTCATTCTACCTGCCACTAACTTCATTTATTTAGACAAACCTGTAAGCCTCATCAATGATTCTTCTGTTAGGAACTATGTGTTTCCCATTGCTTCTTGTCTTCATTCTGAACACTGAAAACATGTTCATCTTCTTAATGAATGATGATATCATTATTCAGAAATATCCAGTAGACCTTTTCAATATTCAGAGCCCAATCTCCTCCATTTGGTGCCTGGATCCTCCCTACTTTGCTCCCAGGAGTGCCTGTGTCTCAATATCCTCTAGTTACACATATTTTTAAGACAGAGTTTGCACATTTGAACTCATGAAGCTCTTGGCCTGCCATCTCTGCCTTCTTCCTCCTCTCATCTAAACGTCTAGTCCTCAAAGCTGTGTACCAGGCCCTGTCTTTGCAGAAACTTCCCTGACCACTGGAAGCTGCAGTGCAATTCTTATCTACAAGCTGCCTTACCTGGGTCTGCTCACTCCATCAGGACTCAAAGTTCATTACCTACGTTTGGGATTTATTTGCTTTTGCCACGTGTATTTCTTGTCTTGGCAATTACATTTCTCTAGGCTAGAGACTGTGATCTATTTTAAAGTTACTGATAACTCACTTTTGTATCAATCATATTTTATATTTCTTTCAAAATGAATTTTGTCACTGAAATGGTCTTGTAAGTTGATCTTCTCTTTTTAGGATTCTGTCTTAGGCTCTGGGTCTTGCTGTGTCTTTTGCTTTTCTGGATGTTGGGAGCTCTAGAGCAATGATTTGAATTCAAATCTTTAGGGTAAGGAAAAAACACTCACTCTAAGCTGTGTTATCTTGTATATCTAGCAACACAAGTGTCCTGTATTTTAGAATACATAACACTCTTAAGTTGGTTCAGAGATATCCAAGGGTTTGCATGCCACCGAAGAATGGCAAGACGGCAAGGGTTCAGCATCTCCTCCTCCTCTTTTGCTGATGAGCTGGGTGACTCTGGAAAAATTGCTTTGCCTCTCTGAGACTTGCTTACTCACTTGTAAAATCTATTCCTTTATTCATCCAGTAGGTATTCACTGAGACCCTACTGTGAGTAGTTTTGACTAGGTAATTCTTGAAATGTTTTTTTCTTCAATGCTCAGATAACATTTTAGTCATAGCAACTTATATTGCATTGTCCTAAAGTTAGTTCTATATTTATCTTTTTTCTCGGATAGTAAACTCCTTGATGGAAGAGACCACATTCAATTAGCCTTGTATTTCTAGCACCTAGCAGAGTGCCCTTGGACTGTGTGTTTTTGAAAAAATAGTCATGTAGAAAGTGTTAGGGCTGATATTTCCATGTTATTAAAAGCCAGAAAGGGACAATTATTTTCCTTTGGGCTTCCTTTTCGGAACCTGAGTTTTCAAACTTTTACTTTTAGGAGGCAAGACAAATATTTTGTGGAAATTTTCTACTTCGGTAAATTGACCACTGACTTTAACCAGAATAAGTTATAGCTTATTTTGAGGCCCATAAGCTTCTCTCTTTTGTGAAATTACTCTATGAAACTTGTGATTAGACTTGATCGAGATTGACTGCTTCTTACATAGATGTCACAAATGTCCCTAAGGTTCCCATTAGTCAAGCTGAACTGATCACATGCTGTTTGAAGACTATGTTCTTTAGCAGGTGGTCAAGAGGAGGAAGGCATTCTAAAAAAGAGAGAGAGAGAGAGAAAGAGAGAGAGAGAGAGAGAGAGAGAGAGAGAGAGAGAGAGAGAGAGAGAGAAAGAGTTGTATAAGCCAAAACTTGTTTTGTATTGTGGGCAATCATGTTTTAGTTTCCAGTTGGGTCCTTAACTTTAAGAATAGAAATGACTTGCTTTCTAATACAGCCACAATTTGCATTTCCCCTTTCCTCACATTTAGCTGGGAATGTGGCTTTGTCAACATTCATAAAATAAATATGGAGATTCTCTTAGGTTAAAAATTCCTTTGAGTTGTTTTACTTTGTGTAGTGCTCAGTAAGAGTGAAAGAATTGGCAGTGTTCATCTTTCTTCATAGAGAGTAATTGGGCTTCAGCTTGGACTTCCACTGGGTGTTTAGGAAAGGAAAATGGTTAGTGGTGTGCGTGTGTGTATGCAATAGAAATCTTGGGTATTTTAAACACATACAATAGACCAGAATTCAGCATTTTTATGGTCTTAGGTAAAGTCATAAATTTAGGAATGCTTCTGATTTAACTTCTCACTTGGTATTTCTGTGTGGATGCCCCCTCCCCTCCTCTGTTTAGCCCCTCTGATCAGTGATCAGACAAGACACAAGATAATGTTAGCACCATCATGGGTAAGAAGCCAATTTCTGGCTGCTGTGGATTGGTGAGAGCAGCTAAAGAGCTGGTTTTTAGTTAGGATTTTTGCACAAGTGGTTTAGGAATCCCTTCCATATGCCCAACAGAAATGGAAAATGATATTTTAAGAACATTAACACACCAGGGAATTTGGTCAGAAGAGTAAGTATATTAAGTGGTGCATGAGTCCTGCCTTTCAGATTCTGAAACATTTTTAATTGGGAGTTTCTGAAAGTTGAGGAATTCATTGGGCTTTCTTTAATCTGCATGTTATTTTGTCTTTTCATTTTTATTCAGACTTTGACTAAAATAGCATGGTGGTTGAATGGTAAATGAAAAGTGGGTATAGAGTGAGGAAATCTGGAGAAGAATACACTTAAATAAAGAATAAATGTTTTGTCTGGATGTGTGTTGATACTAGTGAATGATCCTTTTGGTCTAAGCAGTTTCATCTAAGACATTAGAAATAGTAGTTGACTTACATTTGAACCAGAAAGGCTGCTATCTTAATATGAAAATCCCTGTTCCACTCACAAATTCTTCATCGAAAAATTTCAGCATCTTTTACTGTTTGTAAGAATATTTTCAATCGCTTATATGTCTGATTCCTCAAAGTCATAGGCTGTGTTTCATTCTTCTCATCCAAGTTACATACAAACATAGCGTTTGTCACATGAGCTCCTGGCTATTGTGTAAGGGGGTAAGTGAGCCCAGGGGTAAGTACCTGCTCGTAGTCTCCTCCCTTGTAGCCTCCCATATCCTTCAGCATCACCTCCTTCCCCAGCTTAAACAGTGTCTTGAACTTAACTTACTAATTTTACTAATTTGACTTTCCCTGAACCAGAGCAATGAACTCATAGAATGATTTTAAGGTTGAGTAATTATGTCTCCAGGTGTTTGACATTTAAACTTTGAAGCTGAAACAGGAGTCTGGTCTCTGTATCCACTTATAATAAATGTCCTTGAAATATTCCACCTAAATACTCAGCTGTAGTCAGTGTGCATATCAGCTGTGGACATCACTAGGAAATGGAAGAAAGGCGTCTTTCTTCATTAATAATTGGGATGGCGGCCAGTCGCTGGAAGCAGAAAGGCTTTCTTTTGAGCTGAAGTGGTCTGATTTTATTTTCTCCTTTTCACTCTTTTCTGGGTCAGAGGAGAAATGGGTGAAACACAGCAATGGCTCCTCTCTTTGTTTAAGTTGTCCATAGTGCTGTGGATGTTCGGCAGCCAATTGTTTTAAAACACACACTGCCACAGTAAATCCTTTTCCAGGAGTAGTACTGGGTGAGGCTCTTTGTGTTCTAAGAGGAGTATGTGAAATTTCCTTGAGTCTTGAAATATAAGCATCCTCACAATAATGGATAAAAATCTCACAATAATAGATATAAATGAGCTAAATAATTTTTGAGCAAGACTGAAATAAATATGATGGTAACAAGTCTGTTTCTACAGAGTGGTTATTTGCTTTGCTTCTCTGAAAGCCTTAAGGGAATGATTTATTGTGTCTTTCACTGCTTATTTAATTTGTCAAATTTTCTAATAAAGTGTAATGTTCTTCTTTTACTGATATACTAACATCTTCTTCTGGGGGAGAACAACTGAGGAGGTTAAATATATTCTGTCTGCGGAGATGGCATGTGTGAGCTACCTCTGTATTCGTAAGTGTCAAACATGAGGCTTTGGGTGAGAGTGAGTTACCATCCTGGCTGACCACTTCTGTGCAGGGTGGGGACATCACCGAAGCAGTAACTGAAACAGCACCAAATTCAGAAGAAAAATATTAGGCTACATGTTGGAGAAGCTGACAGCATTGACACAAGATGCTCTGACAAGGGGTTTAAGAGTCCCAGTGTCCCCATGACTTCACATCTGTGGATCCCTGAGGAAGGCATTCTGACCTCATGGGTTTCACAGGTGAATTTGAGTCACTGACTAAACACCTGGCCTACTAACATGCGATGCGACTTTGAATTCTAAGAACTTTTTTAAGCTTGCTTATTATTTTGCAGCAGTAGTCTAAGAACTGCAATATGTACATTAAAGCCTTGCAGGTTTTGGTGGCACTGCATATCTGGTGGTAACATCTGGTTGAGTGCTGTGCACACTGGGTGTTGACGATTGATTCCACTGACTGGCTCCTTAATGGCAGCCTTGGCTAGTGCACAGGACTTGCTGTTGATCCACACAACCACCATGAGATAAATAGGGCAAAGAGAAGGCTCTGAGAGGGGAGTACTGCTTACGGCCTCCATGGTGGGTGATGAACCTAGAACTTGAACCCAGGCCTCTGGCCTCCAGTGTAGGGCTCACTTTCTGCTACCACTATTGATAGGAAGCATCCTCATTCATAGCTTAAATGGTTAACCAACAAGCATCCAGCATTTTCCTGGAAAGACCCTAAGTTTCATTTTGCTATTTTGTCAACCATTTCCAGCTACCATATATTGAAATTGGGCGAGCTACCTGGCTGAGGGCAGATGTCACATGACCATGTTCTGGGTAAGTGTTTTCTTTCCTCTTTTCTTTTTTTTTTTGGAGGAATTTTTTTGTTTATTTATTCATTTATTCATATGTGCATACATTGTTTGGGCCATCTCTCCCCCCCCAACTCCTTCCCCTTCCCTCTCCCCCGACCCCCTCACTTCCAGACAGAACCTGTTCTGCCCTTTTCTCCAATTTTGTTGAAGAGAAGATATAAGCAATAGTAAGAAAGACATAGTGTTTTTGCTAGTTTGAGATAAGGATAGCTAAACAGAGAAATTCCTAGCATTGCTTCCATGCATTTGTGTATTACAACCCAAATTGGTTCATTTCTACCAGACCTCTTCACTACTTCCTGGTCACCTTCCCAGAGTGGCCTCTGTCAGTTTAAGATTAGTTTATTAGCTCCTCTACAGTGGGCAAATCAGACACTTTCAAGTTTTGGGTTTTCTACCTTTCCCTATTCCTCCTGTATGCATTCTCCCCTTAGCATGTGATCCATGACCATTAGTACTACTGTATTTGTTTTAGGTCTAAAGTCCACTAATGACAAGATTTTATTCTTCTTTGTGGCTGAGTAAAACTCCATTGTGTATAAATACCACATTTTCTTAACCCATTTTTCAGTACTGGAGCATCTTGGCTGTTTCCATAACTTGGCTATTGTGAATAGTGCCGCAATAAACATGGGTGTGCAGGTGCCTCTGGAGTAACCTGAGTCACATTCCTTTGGTGTATCCCTAGGAGTGGTATTGCTGGATCATATGGCAGATCTATGTTCAGATTTTTAAGAGGCCTCCATATTGTTTTCCAAAGTGGTTGTACTGGCTTCCATTCCCACCAGCAGTGTATGAGGGCTCCTTTTTGGGTGAGTGTTTTCAATACATAGACTTGTTTATTCGCACTACAATGGAAGGAGGTATGTGAGTCATTGTCTTCATGTTGGAAAGGGAGGCACAGGGGCTTGAAATGACTTGACCTGTTTCCCGTGAGTATGTGACAGAGCTGAGGCACTATATCCCAGGCCATCAGTCTTGGAACCTGCTTCATCTCCTGTGGTGTGACATAGCGCTGATGTCTGCTATGGGATGCCTAAGCCCATTCCCACCAGAAGACGAACACCTGAGTTTAATGCTTTCTGAGGCATCAGACCTGGTTAGGAACTCTTGTATCATGATGTCCTCAGGTCCTACCACCAATCCCATGACTAACACCTCCACATTGGGCACAAATTTCCTTCTTCAGGAAGGGACACAGTGTAGACTTCCAGAGAGCAACCAGGTCCCCTCTGTTTTCCTCATCCAGGCTTTCTTCCTTCAGCTCTGCATCTTTGATCAGCTTCTTTCACCTTCTCTGCATCTTTGTTCATGTCTTCATGTGACATGAAGACAGACATCAGGGAGATGTGTTGGATAGTCATTTAAGCAAAGCCAGCCAGAGGTCTGAGCCTGTTTCCTAGCACTTGTATCTTATCCCTCTGTTGTTACTTCTCAGCTCCATGCTGACTTCAGTAACAGTACTGGCTGTCACTGTCTCACTGTCACTGTTCTCACTGTCACGTTCAGTGAGAACTTGGTAGCTCCCAGGGTCTTGCCTGCTGAATAAGGGTGGCTTTCTCAAAGGATTCTTGTTTTAACCTCGAAGTAGGATGACAAGCACTAAACATTCTGTTTTTGTTAAGTAATTTCTCTTTGCATATAGCATTTAAAACTTATCAGTTCAATATAAATATCTTTTCTTTGAAAGACTTTTGGTAAAAGATGTAATCTCATGCATAGATCATATTATTTGTTGCTGAGACTGTATACTTTCTTGAGCAACCTGACTCATTGGATTGCCGATTTTCCCTCACACACAAACACATGCACACACACCAACACATATACACTCACGGACCAATGCACAGACCAACACAAGCATGCACACACCAATACGTATATATACTAACATATCCATGCACACCAATGCATACATCCCAACACAAACATCCACATCTCAGCAAATAGCCACATATACTACCTGTGTCCCCTTCAACACACCACATGCACTCACACACATGTGTGTACACACACACAATTTCAGCAAGTTTCCCCCACAAAGTCCAAGATAAATTATAGCAGAATCTATAGATAGCTTTGTTTTCTGCTATACTACCAAAGGAAGTGGAGAAAAGTTCAACTATTTTAGACTCATAACTGAATTTAGAAAATACAAGGAATTGCTGTATATAGGTATAAAGATAAGCAGATAATTCAGAATGTATTCATGGTGTGTTCTACAAGTGTTAGACTTTTTTGTGCCAAAGATTTCCTGTTCAAATTTAATAGTATCCAATGGCCTACACAGAAATATGGTTTTTATTGTATAGCTATAGTTTGACCATCAACATAATATAATAACGCAGTAGAACATTTTATTGTCAGTTTAGAAAGAAAGAATTTTACAGTTATTAAATTATAATCACTCTATTCTCAAGATACATAAATGAATTCATTACTCAGGACAGATTCAAGCATAGAATACTATTTGAATAATGTAAGCCCTTAAGAATAAATTTAATTATTCCTAAAATAAATTTAACATTGGTAGGGCTTGTTTTCATGATTTAAAAATTGGGAAGAGTGCAAGGAATATAAATATAGAATGAAAACGAAACTAGATACAAGGATGTTTAGTTGTTAATTGCTATGCTCAAATAATTATTTTGTGAGTCGCTCTTTCTGTGCATGTGTGGTATGTGTGTACAGATGGTGTGTGTACACATGTGTGCATGCATTGTGCCTGTGCATGCATGTACTTGTCTCTGTGTGTGTAAGTTGTGAAACAAGCAACAGTGAGAGTGCAGGCATCAGCTCAGGCTCCCTGGATCCTGTAGAGTTTTGACACCATCTGAGACAGAAGCTCTATTGCCTGAGGGTTACTAATAGCACAGACCACATTTTTCTCTCTGGATTTCTGACATTGCTAGTGACACATAACATTAATGTCCAAATCCTGAAAAAGTATTTTTAGTGAGATAAATGCATATACAGCTGTTTTCAGATACAGATGTTTTCTCCTGGTAGCCATTGACTTCCAGCAAGACATCCTGGAGGGACAAGAGAGGTGCAGAGGAAACTGGATGTAAGGAAACAGGCATCTCCAGCCACCCCTGTACTCCGCCCTAGGCCAGTCACATGTCTTCTTTGTAGTTTTGTCTCTTAGGTTTTGTGCATGGTTTTCCATTTTTTACCCTTTTTATTATTTTGCCTCCCCTAGTGCTCCCCCTATTCTTCAAAATTCAAGGATGTTCTCAGGATAAAACCTGCACCTTGTTCCCCAGTTTACTCTAGTAATAATGGCTCTGTGTCCACGAGAGTGCCAGGTGCTGTACTAAGTACTTTATATGTCTTTTCCCATAAAGAAGGCACAATTGTCATCTCAACTTGATTGCTGTAGGAGATAAGGCTCAGGTGAAATATTTGCCCAGGCTCACACAGGTAGTGAGTGGGAAGTCTGGGCGTCAGCCCAAGCTGTGTTTGCTGTCACTGTGACACTCTGTGCTCTCTCCTCTGCACAGTTTTAGTAGATGCATATTAGTGATGCATATTTTGATTTTGTGTAATGCAGGCTGAGCATTCATTCCTAACCCCCAAACCTGAAATGCTCCAAAATCTGGAATTTTTGAATGCTGACATGATGCTACAGGTGGAAAATTCCACAGGTGGCCATCATAATCAGAAAAGCAAGGGCACTAAAATATTGTATAAATTAGCTTCAGGCTACCTGTACAAGGAGTATATGAATCATATTCTAGATTTGGGTCTGATCCCCAAGACAACTCATTATATGCAAATGATTAAAATGTGAGAACATCCAAAATACTTCTGGTCCCAAGGATTGCTGACAGAAACCGTCTACCTGTTGGCTGCTTGCTCTGGATCCTGTTTTATCCCCTAGGACAAGATCTCATTTGTCCAAACAGGTTGGGATTACCCCATGTCTCTGAACTGGTGAGTTTTGTCAATCTCTGGATTTTCTTCTACCATTTGACTTAGCTGCTGCTTGTTCTGCTTTAGGTTTTATCAGTGCCCTTCTTTATCACTGTCTTCTTTTTTTAAATTGCAGTATTGGGGTTTGAACTCAGCCTTTGACTTGCTAGACATGCACTCTAACACTTGAGCCATGCCCCCAATTTTTTGCTTTTTTTCCTTTTTGCTTTTTTCCAAATAGGATTTCCTGCTAACTCTACCCAGAGTCAGCCTTGAATCTCAATCCTACTACCTCTGCCTCCTGAGTAGCTGGATCACAGTCACATACCACCATATCCAGCATTTGATGTCATTTGTATCTGCCCCCTTACAACTTATTTCATCTCTTGCTATTAAAATTTATTTCAGCTATTTGTTGGTTCCTTTTGAAGTTATCCTTATGAATTGTAAAATATCAATAACTTCCACACTTCTCTGAAAACTTAGAACTGATGACCAAGCTTCTATACATCTTTCATGTCCATATGTTGTTGCTGTCCAGTCTTCCAAGTCATCTTCTACTTAAACCTCACAGATCTGATGCTATCAATGTTTTTATTCCTTATTTTTCATATGTTTAGTTTTGAACACATACCTACCAATTTGCTCACCACTTTTTTTATAACCCAAACTTGTATTATTTCCTTCTTTCTAGAATTCATCCATTAAAAGTTTTCCAAGCACTTTAAAATTGGAAAATTTTTTCCTTTATTTTGAGGCAAGGTCTTGCTATGTATTACAGGTTGGTATCAAACTTGTGGTTCTCTTGCCTTAGCCTCCTGAGTAGGTGGGATTATAATCATGTACCACAATGCCCAGTTTGAAAATGTTTTGATTATTATTTTATTTTTGAGAGGGAGTTTTGCTCAATACCTAGTTCTATATGGACAGAGAACCTCTCACCTTTTGAGGACATTCCACTCTTGTCTGTCTTTTATCACTGCTGCTGAGAAGTCTGCTGTCTGTCTAACTGGTCTTTGGTTGGTGATCTAGATTTTCTTTTTGGGTGCTTCCAAGATCTGTTCTTTCTCTCTAAATCAATTTCACTATGAAGAATTACTGTGTTCTTCTTGTTTAACAGCTGTTATTCTTTGTGTTTGCTTTATTTGTGGATTCATGACTTCGATTATAGAAAAATTTTATTTGTTACCACCCTGAATATTTTCTACACTCAATACATTTACTGTCTCTTGCTAAGATCTAATTAGATGCATAGTAGAGCTTTTCATTCTTTCCTTTGTCTCTCATAATCTCTCCCATCTTTCCTTCTCTTCCTTCTCCTTTGTGGTCTACTCAAGTAATTTATTCAGCTATATCTCCTAGCTTAGCTGTGGCATGAACTTATTTTTCCAGGATGTTTTTGTTTTTAGTTGTGTTTTCTTATTATCCTACTTGTGATTTCTCTCTTACATTTTAACCTCTGAGCTTCACTGGCATGTATGTATGTGTGAGATTGAGAATGTTGAAATAAATGCAGCTGTTCTTACTTCAATATCCAGGCATGTGAATACTGGCCCAGATTTTCATCCTATGTAACTCCTTGGGAACTCTCCCAGGACATGATTCAGATGACTGACCTTAAACAGCACCTCCCTGTTCATCCATCAATCATCTACAAATCCATCTGTTTCCGAGTGGGTTACTGCAATTGCACCAAAATACTGAGTATCCCTAGTCTCAGGGGAAGTGTGTTGCAATCCTCATCAGTGGTAATTTTCTTTAAGGAATGTTAGGACAGAAAACAAGACTTTCCTAACCAGTTGTAAGTATTATTGCCACTATTTCTACCTTCCTCAACAAGTGTAGTCACAATGATTATGATAATTTAAACTGTAGAACTAGTGTATTCAACAAGGGAAATTTTCCTTGAAATGAAAGAAAAGGCTACATATTTCCCATCTGAAATGCACTTTCTGTAGTTTTTGCTTTGCCAAGTTACCATGCTTGCTTCGGGTTGCTGAGTTGCCAGATCAATTCCTTCAGTTGGATTGAGGTGTTGGATCTGTGTGTGTGTGTGTGTGTTTGGAGTTTGAGGGAGACTGAAGACAGAAGCAAAACTGAAAAAGATGTTGTTGCTGTCTTCATCTTCACTTCCATAATTGTGACAATTTTAATTAGGATTTTATTTTGAAAATAAAATATGGACACCATCCTAATCACACTACCACCAACCCACTTAAGGAGAACAAGGGAACCCCATTTCTACAGGGCCTTGTTTTCCCATTTTCTTCTTTCTCCCTAACCACAGAGCAGCTTGGAAGCCTATAGCTGTTCTTAGTTTGCAATGCCTCCTCTATACTTCATGTTTTGGGGGATGTCCTTCACTTTCATGGCTTTCTTTTCTTTTTGGGGGTGTTGGGGATCAAACTTAGACCCTGTACATGCTGGGAAACTATCACTCAGCTGCCTCCTAGCTTCCCCACCTCCTGTGGTTCTCAATAACACCTTTACACTATTGATGTTCAAGTATGCCTGAACCTAGGTGCTACATTTCAAGTTATGCACTCTTCTTCACTGTATTTCTTTAAACATTTCAGGAGCTACAAGCCCAAAACAAAAATTATAATCTTCCTTTTCAAATTAATTTCTCTTCTTAACTTCTTCACTTCTCTTAGTACTGTAATTTTAACAAGTTCTCCTGTCAGGAATTCTGCAATCATTTAAAACTCTTATCTTTCTCCTGTCCCCTCAGCTAGGGCTGATTTAGCTTTCAGGCACACTAAGCACAGTGCCAAAGGGACTATGGTAGTTTTAGGAGCTCATGAAGATGTTTTAATTTCTTGTAAAATATGGAGGAAAAATTTAGGTATTTTTTTCCCTAATATCTAATATTGACATGTTCACCTTTGTATCAGTACAGACACAAAATGAGCATTATGTTTTTTTTCTGTACATGGAAGAATGAACCATGACAGTAAAAGTGCTTGACCCTCAGGGATGAGTCAGTCTTTGGGTTGCATTGGTTTTTGTGTTGCACTCATCCCTTTCGTCATCGTGTCTCTTCGGTGTGATCAGGCTTAATCCAGGCTGCCATTGCATTGCTTCTGAGTAACACTTGCCGCGGGCCTTTGGCACCCTGGGTAACACATGTGACCAGGTCAGACAGAGCAAGAACACTGGGCTTGGAATCCAGAAAGCTACTGTTGTATTTTTGATAAATCTGAGCCTTTGTTTCCTCAGCTTTAAACTGTTTTAGTACTTATTCTACTTTCCTGACAGTGTGGATGTGGGGGATTCAATGAGATGATGGGATTAAGTAATTGTGTTCACTTTTAAGTGTTATTCTAGGGTTAGGAAGCTCTGTCTTCTTTGTGTGCAGTCCTGGACCAAGAATGTACATGGATTCCCTGTTATTGCCCTTATCAGAGTCAAGCCCTGGCTGGCTTGGTGGCTCTCTTTAATTTGATCCTGACTTCTCTTTTTCACTCTCAGTGCATCCCATGTGTGAGTCTTTCTGGCCTCTGCCATCCTTCTACCCACCCTTCCCCTCTGGCAGCCCTATCACTGCAATGCTTTTCCATGACCATTCCTCAGCCTGAGACATATTGCTGCCTCATTCTGTGTATTTATCACCTGGATTCCATACTCCTTAGGGATACACGGTTCTCTGTTTATTCTGTAGGGTCTGCAGCAGTGCACCAGTGTATTCCATGTACACTGCTTCTCCAGCCACTGCTGCTTCTTCCTTAGGACCTCTCCCAAGCCCACTTACCTTCTGAGTCTCACTCAAGGCCTGACTTCTTCATAAAGCTTTCCCACTGCTGGGCCCCAGGGACTTCCTCCTTTGCTGAACTTCTGGTGCACTTCCTGAATAGTTTTAGCACCTGCTCACACAGTTTGTGCCTTTCTAGAAGTGAAAGAGGAGAACGTGCTTAGGCAAGAGTTTGTCTACATTTGTAAAGGGATTAAAGACATTTTGGACCAAGATGTTTGAGTCCAGTGTGTAGTTTGCATAACTAAAAATGATGATGGCATAAGGCTGTCTTCATTAAGAGTATAAAGTAGAAGGGACTTCGATATCTTAAGTGAAGATTAAAACAACATTTTTTTGTTGTTTAGAAAATTGCAGCTCAGGATTCAGAGACTACCAAGGAAATTCAAATGTTAGCATTGGAAGTCTGAGTCCGGCCTTCACTAAATTGACTACAGCACTGTTGAGTGTGATGCAGGTATGGTGACCCTACTCTGTGGCAGGAACTCTGAACTTGACACCTCCCTTTCCTGTCTAATTGCTACAATTAATTTTTTCACTTGTAACATAACACTTGGCTCTGTGCTATAACAGGGACCCAGAGGTCTCAAAGTAGTTCAATTCCTGAATAACTGAAGAAATCCATGAGTGATCTGAAAGTGCTGACTGGCCCTTGTGAACAACAACCCGCCGTTTGGGCTGAACGTGAGATGTTTCTAGATTCTTGACTGTACAGGCCTGGTGTGTGAATTCTTTCTGTGGTCTGAGGGAAATATCTAATGACAGCAAATTGCTTATTTTGGACCATTTTTGAACCTGGTTTTAATATTAGGGGGAAAAACACACACCATATCTGCTAAGAAAGAGCCAGACAAGGTATTGCGCTGCAGTCTGGGCCCCAGTGAGGGCCTGTGGCCCACCACAGGTCAGCACCTGAGGAATGCTGATGGCTGATGTGTGAGCTACAGAATGAGCTCCCCATGAACTGTACGTCCTATGTGTTTCAGAGTTAACACTGGGATTGGGGACTACAAAATGGGGGGGTGGTAAAGGGAGGAGAGTCACAGGGTGCAATTGGAACAGCAATGTTTGATTCAAGTGTGGGTGACCATTGACACAGTGCACCTTGTGGACACTTGAACATTTTATGAAGCAGGGCAGGATGTGTGGGTAAATTGGCAGCCTAGGGACACAGATATAACTCTCCTTCCTATAAATACCATTGAAAATAATCAATTCTTCCTCCTCCCTCCCTCCTGCTCTCTTTCTTTCTCTCTCAATCTCTCTTATATGCACACACCAGAAACTTAGAGAAATTTCTGCTAAATATCTGACTATAGGCTTAGAATGAAATGAAACAAAATGGCAGCAAAATAGTGACAATACCCTGAGAGAATTAGGGTAAGGCTGTGAGTCAGAGGAAGGACTGCCACAGCTGACTGAAAACTTCTGCTACCAAAAGGTAAAATTGTTCAAATCAGGGGCCTAGGTAGTGAACGGAAATGGGTTGAGGGGACTTCAGGGTGTGTAAACTTTTGTTTTTTCTGACCTCTCTGAGGCATCAGCCTTAGAATTCCAACTGTTTTTTTGAGGGGTGAGGAGCAGTACTGGGATTTGAACTCCGGGCCCCACGTGAGCTATGCTCTCAGCCTTTGCTTTAGCTATTTTTTCAAGGCTGACCTTGGATCACAATGCTCCTACCTATGCCTTCTGTGTAGTTGGGATCACAGGAATGTACCATCATGTGTGGTTTGTTTTGTTGAGATAGGTCTCACTAACTTCTTGCCTGGTTTTACCCTGAACTGCAATCCTTCTTTTCTCTACCTTTCATGTAGCTGTGATTATAGGAATGAGCAACCGTGTCTGGCATCCTGTTTTTAAGATCCTCTTGCTTGATCCTGATGTGGTTGCCACATAAATAGAGACCTTGATAGTGGGGGAGAGGCCTTCCTTTGGGGACCATTCATTTCTTGCAGAGATGGGGTTCTAGAGTGTATATACTGCACCATACTCTGAAAGGTGGTTGTTCTGTCAGGATAACAAGATAACACCTGTCTTCCAAACCATAGAAGATAAACAAGAGAGGAAACCAAAGCCTGCACTGCCCCAAGAAAAACAGTTTGTATGGATTCAAATTTCTTTTTTCTTCTACTGTGGAAATTCGTGGCACATCTGAGCTTGGACCATACTTGATAACTGGCATCTTTCTGTGTATTGAAGTAATGTGGGAAAAGTAGATAGTTATAAATTAAAAAAAAATTTTGAAGTGGTTGCATTTATCTGAAAAAGAATTACTATGAGAAAGAAGAAATTCAATGATGAGTGTGAAAAGATTGCTAACTGAGGAGAATGAAAGCAGTGAAAGAAAAAGCCTACTTGAAGAATTTTTAGAAAACAAAAAGGAAAAAGATAAAGGGATGAAAAAATAAGAGAGAAAATTAGTTAGAAAATTAGTTAGCAGTGTTTCCCAGCATGTAGTCAACGGAAGGGTGACAGACTTACTGACAAAACAGAAAAAGTTCAGCATAAATCATGAGAAATCATCACACAAAGTGTCCTTTAAATTTTTTATCATTTTTGTTTAAATTGGCACACAAACTTGTACAGATTTGTGGTGTACCATGTGACATTTTGGTACATGTATACATTGTATGATTTTCAAATACGGATAAAAGTATCTACCATCTCAAGTATTTATCCTTTCTTTATGATGAAAACATTTAGAATCTTTCAAAGAAAGTATTCTTGGCCTAAAGGAAGACTTCAATGAAAATGTTTAAGTTGGGTCTATGTCCTTGGGTGATCCTTTGCCCTGAAGCTTCCTATGGAGACCTTGTGCTCCTTCTAGACTACTACAAGTAGAGAAAGACTCTGCATGGCATGGTTGAGACCTTAGGTTCAAGTCCTGGAACTAAAAGAAGAAGAAAAAGAAAGAAAATTAAAATGATTGTAGTAAAATTCATGAAAAGATATCCTACTGAGAAACTCAAACATTGTAAACAAGGAAAACAACTTTATCTGTGTCAAGACAGAGAGTGTCAAGAGTAGTCGTAGCACTCCTTAAAGAACAGTAAGCACCCGAGGACAACTTAACCTTGTCTGCAGAGAACTTTAAAGACAAATATGAGCCTCATGGGGAGGAGACTGCTCACTGTCCCCCATTCACTCTCCTACTTTTCCTTCTTGTAGCAGAAACCTTTGGTCACAGGAGGACACATGGCCTCCCAAACCTCCACTGCATTTCACAGCCTTGCTCATTCTTGAGTGAGGCCATCAGTGCAGGGCAAGGGTGGGGGAATCGGGAGACATGAACACAATTTCAAGTCATCTACTTAAAGAGAAGGCTGCTTGTGTTGGGGCTGTCCTTCCTGCCTGGGGATTGGAATATTGAGGTGGTGCCAGAAATCATCCTGCCTACCTGAAGGCATGGTAGGGCTGTGTACTGAGGGGATGCACAGGGTACACAGGGTATGCCCTTGGGTGACCTTGTGTCCTAAAGCTTCCTATGGAGTCCTGTGCTCCTTGTGAACTACCAAAAGTAAGAGAAAGAGACTTCTGCGCTTCTGAGCCTGTAACACCTTGGTGCAGCTTTGCAGGCCAGGCCTTGTGCATACAGACAAGTAGTCAACCAAGAATGATGTGAGAAAGATACTCTCCTTTAAGATGGGCTGACTCGGCCTTCCAACACATAGTTTGGTAGCATTTGGACATTATAGGCAAATCTCAATCTCAACCTGAACCATAAACCTTACATAAAATTAACTAAAAATGACTACAGACTTAAATGTAGAATGTAAAACTATAAAACTTTTAGAGAAAACAGAACATCTTTGGTATCTATAGTTGGGCAAAGAGCTTATAATGGATAAAACACCAAGAAACATTACTCTCCAATGTTATAAATTAGACCTCATCAAAAAAAGCCCATGTGAACAGAGTGAAAAGACAATGTGCAGCTGGGGGAAAGAATTTGCAAACCACATGTTCAACAGAGGATTATACCTATGTTATATAAAGATTTTCAAATCTCAGTATTGGAACTCTCCAAACAATTCAATTAGAAAACGGGCAAAATACATTTTGCCAAAGTTGATCTACAGATCAAAAAAAGTCCATAGATTTAATACCATTAGCCACCAGGGGTGGCTAATTAAAATTAAAGCCATAGTGAAAACAAATAATTAAATTGATACCATAATGAAATGTCACTACACATTGATCAGAATGGTTACAATTAAAATACAGTGAAAATGTCCAGTGTTGGTGCAGATATGGAAACACTGAACCTTTTCCACAATGTCCCACGAAGACGTTGCTTGTAGGAGTGTAAAATGGTTCACAGTCACTCTGGAAAATATTTTGGAAGTTTCTTAAAAAAAATGTAAGTACTTATGATCTGGTATTTGCACCCAGGCATTTATCTCAGAGAAATAAAAGTTTATGCTCACACAAAACCTGTATACCAATGTCTATGGAAGCTTTATTTGTTATATTCCCAAGCTGGAAACAGCTCTGATGTCTTCCAATAGGTGAATGGTTAAACAAATGGTGGCATATCCATGGAACAGAATATTACTCAGCAATAAAAATGACAAGTTATATATGTACTCAGCTACATGGATTGCTCTCCTGGGAACTAATATTGAATGAAAAAAGCCTATCCCCAAGGGTTATAAGAGTCCACTTATAAAACATTTTTGAAATGTGGACATTTTAGAAATGGATTGCAAATTAGTGGTGGTCACGGCAGGGTATATTGATTAATCAAAGAGTCAATAGGAGGACTTTTTCTCTTCCTTTTCCCTCCCCTCCCCTCCCTTCCCTTCTGTTCTTATCTCTCCTTCCATTTATTATAAGAGATTGACTCACTTTATTAAAGAGCCTGAGAAGTCCCAGAATCTGCCCTCTATAAGCTGAAGGAGAGCTGGCTGTGTAGTTTGGCTGAGAGCCTGAGGGCTGATGGTGTAGATTCTAGTCCAGATCTGAGGGACTGGGAACCAGGGACACCAAGGACAGGAGAAAATCAGTATCTCAGCTCAAGCAGTCAGGCAAAGAGGGAAGGAATTCTCTCTCCCACAATGGTCTGGGTGATGCCCACTCACCCAGGGGAGGCTTGCCTTAGTCTATCCATTCAAATGACAATCTGTTCTGGAAACACTGTCTCTCACACACACACACACACACACACACACACACACACACACACACATGCAAAAATGCAATTTAGCCAGTTTCTGTGATCCAGTCAAGTTGACACATGAAATTAACTCTTTCTCAAGGTGTGGGAGGGAGATGGATGTGAATGGAAAAGGGCAGCACCAGGAATCCTTGTCTTGTTGGAGCTGTTCAGTATTTTGGTTGTGGTTGAGGATACACGAATCCACATGGCATAAAATTGTAGAGTGCATGTGCACACACACACATACACACACACACACACACACACACACACACACACACCACACACACACTCAGAGATACAAGTAAAACTGGGGACCTCTGATGAAATTGGTGGATTGTATCTAAGTTTCATGGCTGTGATACAACTTCATTTGACTCTACAAAGATCTCCATACAAATTTCAACTTAAAATACAGCAACCTAGGAAATATCCAGATACCTTCCTTCAATAAAATAGAGTTTTCTGGAACAACTAGCAATTAAACAAAAGTCAGAACTTTAGTAGGTAAGGGCCAAAACTGATCCGTTTCAGCCAATTCCTACTCAGCATCTAATATATAAAGATATTTCAAAGAGGAGATAAGTATTTCATAAAATTCAGCATTTATATACTCACATGAAATTTACAAAGATTGTGATGGAATGAAGCAAAAAATTGTAAGCTTCTTACTCTGTGTAAAGCCAAAAATGAATGTTTTCTGTTGCTGTCAATAATTAAATGTGTGTCTAGGAATTATTTTGGAAAACTTGATTTCCATAAGAGTTAACTTTTTTCGTGGTAATGGAATTGAACTCAGGGCTTTACATTTGCTTGCTAGACAGGCACTCTACTACTTGAGCCATGCCTCTAGCTCTCCATTATAATAATTAAAAGCAGAACATCTGCTTTCTGAATCATTATATAAGAAAAGTGTTTATACAGTCTATAAACACACACACACATACATACCCATAACCCTGAAGAAACGAAGAAACTTTGTAAAAGTATAACGCAAGGTGACATAAATAAGATTAAATTTGACAGTTATAAAAAACCTACAATGAGATATTCTTATTAAAAGATTTGTGGTCTGGGATTAAATTAAAATAATATTTGGCCATACTGCCTTTAAGAAACTGGAAGTAGAGGACGTGAAATGCTGCATAAGGGCTGAGAGCCTGGGTTGTTTGAAATTTATGTGGACAAATAGATGAGATTGGAGTCATCCATTCCTCCTGTCATAGAATCAGGAATTGGCGGTAGTATAAAAGATAAAACCAAGTATAAAAAAATTAAGACAAACTGGTGTGGTGGCGCATACCTATGGTTCCAGCTTGAGCCTTGTGGAAGGCCTTGAGTTCAATCCCCAGTACCACAAAACAGACATTCAGGGAGTGTAAAGAAAGTATGATTCTAAGAGGTGAGGCAGTGAGGCAGGATGCAGCTAGAAGTCAACAGTATAGACACCAGAGTCACTTGACTAAATTTCTTGCAAAGAAATTTAACCTGAAAGTTGTGATAAAGACTCTGGAATGATTTCCCAAACTATTGGATCATGGCAGGAGTAAAAAAAAAAAAAAAAACAAAAAACTTTTATTTTGCCATAGCTGGAAAAAAGCAGTGCAAAGTGTTAGGCCAACTCAAAGATGCCATCTATGGAAGACAGATCTGGAACAGATGACGGAGAGACAGCATCCTCTAACGGAGCTAAAGCCAAGCGGACTCTGGATTAGGAGCCTCCTTCTTGAAAAATTGCCCCTCCCTTCCACTTCTCATCTAGGCTCTATTGAATTCTTTCCACCTAAGCTTCTACCCCTGCTGCTGCTGCCTAACCCAACTACTCTTACCAAGGTCACTCACAGGTTCCATGAGGTGGAGCCCACTGGCCATTTATCAGTCTCTGTCTTGCTGATTACACTCTACTGAAATGCTGTCTGCACTTGACTTTCAGGTCACTACTGCCTGGTTCTCCTCCCACCCTTTCTCAGCCTCCTCTCCTGGTTCCTCCTCATCTTTTCAACCTCTACCTGCTGGAATTGTCCAAGACTTAGCACTTAGAACTTAAAACAAGTATTCACGCATTTCACAAGAGTTCTCATCCAGTCTCCTGACCTTGAGTTCCATCTCTGTGCTGTTGAAAAGTCAGGTAGAGATCTGGCTGTACTTGAGTGGCAGCCAGGAAGCCAAGGCAGCACTTCTGGTCACATCTGCTGGTCCTGAAGTTGTATGCACACCATTGTACTGGTCCGGGTTCTCAGCACTGGCCCTATTGACATTTGGTACATTTACTTCTTGTGAGGCTGTTGTGTGTGTGGAAGATGTTTCACAGTGCCCTGGTGTCTACACATTAGATGCCAGTAGCATCCTCCTCTGCTATTGTGACTATCAAGTGTTTCCATATGTTGTTGTTGCTAAATGTTCCCTGGAGCACAAGACTACCCTGGTTGAGGACCTTTGGTACAGAGGTTTCTTCCTGTTTGAGAAAGAAATAATCCCCATAGAGGAGGGAAGGCTGAATGTGAATGCTCAATAAAATTGGTTAACTTAAAAATTAAACATGAAATCTAGAGAAACAGGAGGATACTGGAATAAGGTTTATTAATTTCTCCTGACTATAAAAATATTTTGTGTATAGCTGGTACCAAGTATCCTTCAAGGAGAAATGTCCCCAAGGGCCAGGCTGACTGCTTGTTTTGGCTATAATTTTGTATTTATGTAGGGACGGAATGAGTTAAGTGTTTGGCAAGAGAAGTCAAAATTCTTGATATTCATTTGCTTGATTACCAACCTTCTTAATAATGTTATTTTTCCATTTAATGTTGCCAAGTGAAACTGAGTGTCCTTATGGACTTATAAGTACATTAGCCCAAGGCTCTTTTTAGATCTGTGGATATTTCCCTAGGGTTGATCTACATGGTCAATCAGATCATCTATTCATGTATCAATCACAGTGGTCATTTTAGGGAGACTGCCAAGGCCATTTACTGTCCTAATAGTTGAATAAATCAAATTGAAGATGGAAAGTAGAGGATACTGTGTTGCTTACTTTTAGGGTTTCCTCTTCCATGTTTTCCTCTCTCTTATTCTTGTTAATTTCTTCTTGTCTCTTTAATAATATATTCTTTTGGTGAATATCGAGAAAAAGTCAAGCAGTAGAGTATGTAGTAAATACGAGGACCAGCCAATGTATTTTTGACAGATGCTGGGAAGGAATTGTAGTGCTTTAAACTAACAAAATCTCAAAGTCTCCATAGAGTCATTAGTGTCTTATCAATTTATATGTTTTTCTGGAGATGAAAAATTCATGCTGGTCTTACTATTTATCACTTGAAAATCTTCTATTTGTCAGCCAATTGTTTTATTATAGATTTTTTTCATGTGCTTAGGTTAACTGGTAAGGCAATCTGAATAATGAATAATTTGTCTAGAGTTTATTTGCATTATTTTACATTTCCATAATTAAAATCTAAGGAACACCTGAATCTTACAGTTTGTATCAAAGCAGTAACTATTTTTTATTTTAACCCACAAATATAAAAATTAAATAATACTCATCTGATTTTGCTTTATGTACATTCAGGTGGTTTTTAAATAAAAGCCAAGTGGAAAAATGAATGTAATGTTAAACCTTTTAAGACCTTGGAAGAGAATGTTAAGGAGGAAGCAGGAAGTTTGAAGCGGTCGTGATTATGTTTCCATAAATATTTGTTCAGAAGGTGCGGCTAAATCCAATATGCAAAAGCCATTAAAATAAACCTTTTCCTTTTTTTTTCCTTCCCCAAGAGTTTTGTGGAATTTCTGACCACACTGTCCCCTTCTCCATTTACCATTATAAATTTGCATGCTGTGAGGCTTCATGTTTAATAATTATGTAGAAGTAAAAAATTAAAGGCAAACTATGTCATGGATCTTGGGTTTTGTGCATATGAAGTTGTTGGTGGAACCAGAAACACAATGGATTTAGTATGTGAGTCTCATTTAGCACTCCTGAAAATTTCTGCAGGAAGTGGTCCAGACTTCACAAATTCTTGGGATAGATGAGAATATTATTCAGTTCACAAGTAAAAATGAGATCTGGTGTACATTTGCACTTATCTTACTTAAAAGAACTGAACTATACTTTCAAAGGCAGATTTTCTTTAGGTTAAATAAGATCAGGAAATATTAAAAAAAAAAAGGAGATTTACTAATTAAATTCCTAACCAGTGGCCAAGGGCAAGACTTTACTCACAAAGAGCAAACATCTTTCAAACAACTTGTCCAAGTGCTTATGGCCTGACTTATTCTTCAGTTAACATTCACTAGTTGAATCAATCAATGTCTTAGTGGTGACAAGTGGGTATTTTCTTTGCCTAAGGAATGTCTTTTCACCCTGAGTCGCTACTATCCACATCCCACCCCTCCTTTCTGGGGATTGAACTCAGAGCCTCATGCTTGCTAGGTAGGTCCTCTATATTTGAGCCACATCCCCAGCCCTTTGAGTCCCAATTCTTGCCAGGGGCTCTGGAACCCCTGATTCAGTCTGAGCAAAGTCACTGGCTGTCTCTGGACACTGTCTTTGGTTTCTTATTTGAAAAACAAGGGGGTTGAAATAAAAGTTTTCATGTCCACTTTTGGCATTCCATGGTAACATCATCTTAAGTCCGTAAGTGGGGTGATTATGGCAAATTAGGGGAACTCTGTGTTATAGATAATGAATTTTTCTCTTCTGGTGAGCTTTTATTTTTGTTACAAATTAATTTCTACCTCTGCCAGAATTTTTGCTAGAAGCAAGCAAACAAATTCTCTGCTTTCCCCTACTAAATCTCCCTTGTCCTGAAATTCTCAGAAAAAATTACAAGCATCATCTTCCAGTTCAAACTTAGGCAAGAAGTATGACCTAGCTGAATGCTGACAGGTTAGTGGAAAATCTGTGTCATGTTGTTATATATCTTGTTGCTAAAGAGATAAACAGTTTGTGGCAAATCATGGTTAGAGTCAGGATTTTGGCATAAAACCATTTTTGCAGACTCAGGGAAAAGGTGTTTGTGTCCAGTTCGGAATCCAAGCTTCTGATTGAATGGATGAGAGAGGATGAAGTTGACGTTTCAATTTATTCGTTTTGTTTCATCTCTTAGCTTTGTGTGGCTCAGACATCTTACTTTTGACTTACTGCCTTCGCCCTTGGTGAGCTCAGTGTTTTGTCTTGTGTCATTACCTAAACTCCGAAAACTCCAGTTATTTCATAAGGTTGTACCCAACTAAATGGATGAAAATTAGTGCATACCAACCCCCTTACCCCCTCCACTCCCCTTCCACCTTCTGGTCTGAAACAGGAATAGAATAAAGAAAGGGATAATATACTCTTTCTGCTTTGAAGAATTTTAATTCACTCCAATGCTTCTGAAAGGTTAAAAACCATTCTTGTGCCTATTCTTTTTCAGAAAATAGGCTCTAAAATTGAGAATAATATCCTTGAATGTTTTAATTTGATTTTCAAAAAATGCGTTCTCCAACATGAATTACTCCAATTCCACATTTTAGTTTTATTTATTTTTGATCTACATATGTCCTGGACTATGAAGAACAGATTCATTTTTTTCCATGCAACCATAAACTAGACAATGTCAGGCAGAGTGTGAATAAATAATACCCATCTCAAATGATCTCTGCAGGAGGGATGTTTGATAGTGTTAAACAGGTCAGGGCTCCGAAAATTGGGGAACCAGTTTTAGTTTCCAACTTCAAGTAGGGTGCAAGTCTTTTGCATAGCATGATGTTAACCATCTCATCGACTGGTCCCCACCAGCTCTGTTCTCTTCTTTGTCCCCTACCAATTACCACAGCAGAATCTAATTATAAAGGGAACACAGACAAATCAAGTCACATTTTTCTGTTAGAGAGGTGTCAGATGGAGCAATATAAGCTCATGGTTAGAATTCTGCAACAGCAGAGACATGTATAGAAACACACACACACCACATACCACACACAACGATCGCACACACATAGAACATGCATGGGCACAGGCACAGCCCAACACCTTGTAACAAGCTCTTTGGATCAAGAATAAATATTCCAGAGACACCATGAAACATGGAATCAGTTCTTTGCTACCTGATTTCACAAGATCTTTTCTGAGGAGAACTGGAGACATGTGAAGACCCACTATAAATTCTTCAGGGTACATTGATCATAATTCATATTGCAGGCATTTTATACTACCCAAATTCATGAGTAGGAGCTCAGTTATTCTCAACTAACTTTTATTCCCTCAAAAATTCTCCAAATCTACCCTGCCAATAGTTTCTGCAATAATTAACACCCAAGATTAAAAAGCTTAACACCCTAGAAGTTTCTTACTGATATATTGGTAGGAATTCTTGGCCAGCAGGACATCTTACATCATGATAATTTAGGGCCCAAACACCGTCCATCTGTGACTCTGCCTTGGGCTGGAGCTTCAAGCTGTCTGCATAGGGATGTCAGTGGGGATACCATGTTTTACCTGGGTTAGTCATTGTGCTTGGCTTTTTATCGCAGAAGACAGCCTCAGAAAAGAAATTGGAGTTAATCAGATTCATTTTTCTAGTGCCTTGTTTAAGAAAAGCTGTGAAACAATATAGAATGTGACATGTGAAGGCCTGTCTGCTAGGGGTCTCTTTCCTTGCCCTAAGAAAGCTGTAAGAGAGTCTCTTCTCTTCCTCTCTCCTCCCTCTCTCTTCCTTTCTTTCTTTCTTGCTCTCTTTTTCTTTTTTCTTTCTCTCACTCCCTCTTTCCTTCTTTCTTTCTTCTCTCTCTCTCTCTCTCTCTTTCTTTATTTCCCCTCCCCACCTCTCCCCTCATCTCTGGACTGTTGTGCCTGAATATGATACAACTACCACAAGTTAAAATTAGTACTGAGCATAAGAAAATGGAGAAAGTTAAAGCAATCAGATTCTCTATGCTTTGTCAGGCTGCTGAGCCCCCTGTGTATCTACCACCTTACTTCTGAACTTATTATTGTAGCTACCATGGGTCCATTTTCTGTTACTTCTATCCAAAGAACCCTTACCTAGAGGAATTCTCTTCTATGAAGATGAGCAGGAAGTAAAATTTAATTAAATGATTTTTGTTTGCAGTAATCACATGGCTTGGTATTGTGTAGTGGTTCAGTTATGAGGAAGCAGCATTTTCTGTTCTTAAGCATTTCTATCATATCTTAGATGAGCAATATGGAATGAAAAGTTGCTGAGAATACTTTGTGTTTTTTTTTTTTTTTTTTTTTTTAGTACTAGGGTTTGAAACCAAGGCCTTGCATTTGAATCATGCCTCCAGCCCTTTCTGCTTTACTTTGTTTTTGAGGTACGGTCCTGTGCTTTTTTGCCAGGACTTGCCTTGGACTGTGAGTTTCCTATCTCCACCTCTTGAGTAGCTGAGATTACAGATGTGTACCGCTATGCCCAGCTTGTTTTTTGTGATAGGATCACAGTTTTTTTGTTTTTTTTTTTGCATTAAACCATGTTCCTCCCATGTCTGTCTCCCAGCCAGGATTAGAGGCTGCACAGCACCACATCTGGCCCAAACACTTATGTTTTCAGTAGTCTTTTGATATCTACTATTTCCCATGAGCAATTATTTTACATATTCTGATCTCTATTTTTAAGTTTCTCCATTTGGTTTACTACTGAATTTTTTTTCCTATTTTGAATTGTAAGAAAATACACATTAGAAAAGGAGTTGAAATGATTCAGGACTTTTTGTCAATTTTGAAAATGTCATTTAGCAGAAATGATTTAATATTTGCCTATTATATAAAAATGATGTGATTGGTATTTATCACCTCACAATGGGTCTAATGTCTACTGTGTGTGAGGAGATATCTCATTGTCTGTGAAGTAGCTACTTAATCTGAAGTGGTTTATTTTGCCATTTTTTTGTTGTTGTTTTTGCTGTGAGGAAATGTCTTTTAGGGATAAATTTGGCACAATTCCATTTTTTGTCCTTTCTTACTGTGCTGGGAGAGCCAGAGATCCACATTTGCTGTGTCTTTTGGACAGATGTGTGACAGAAGCAGAGATTTGCCTCTGGAATTCCAATGGATTGTGAGCTGAACCAAGTCTTCTTGGTTTAGTCATTGGTGACCGTAAGCAGTAGGACACAAAACAACAAAAGATAAGACGCGAATGCATGGCTCCCTTACTCCTCAGTGAAAAGTCAGCTTTCAGGATTAATTCAGCAATGACCCAAGGTAGCATGACCCGAACTGGTCAATATAATGGTGATGGGAAGTGCCTTGAGTTCACTAATAGGCATTTGGAAAATTCTCAGGCTAAAAAAAATGCAGTGGCTATTATCAACCTACAAAATAACCTTTTCACTGAGCAATGTGTAAAGGTTTGTTCCAGTACCAAGCTTGTCACCATTCCACCCTTCTGCAGTAAGAACTTCCCTGTGGCACTCCACTCACGTGGTCATTTGCAGGGGCTTCAGTAGTAACTCAGGTTACTTTGTTAGAGAAAATGGTCAGTTCATCTCCATTGCAACTGTTTAGTTTAGCCCATCACTACATAACCACGATACAAGTTTTAACATGGTACAGATGTTACTGTGATTCCAGAAAACATTCTTTATCTCATGCTATCCCAGTTCATTGGTGTATTTTCTGAATTTGGCAGAAAATTAAAGTGTTCACAGGATTTATTTTTAAAGGCATTCTGCTCCTTCTTCTGTGTGTGCGGATTAAATAAATGCCTCTTCTTTCTGGCTTTGTTCTTGTTGCTTTTTTTGAGCCAAATATAAGGATATCTCTATTGAGTTTTACCTGCTTCTTTTCACAGGATGCTTACAAAGCCCAAGGTCTTTCCGAAACATAAACTTGGGTCATGGCGGTGGAGTCCATTCATTCACTCATTCATTCAATAAATATTTATTGAGAGCCTATTATATTCTAGACACTCTGCTAAGTTTCAGGCGGGACACAAGTAACAAAAGTAAGCATGGTCTGGGACATGGAACATGTAGTTGGTACTTACGGGAAAAGAATGTTTCAGAAAAATATTAGCCTAATTCATCATGGTTTCCAGGAAAGCAGAATAAATTAATCAGCAAGAAATAGCTAGAAAAAAAGCTAACAAACACAATCCATTAAGAGTAGAAGAGTTAAGCTGGAGGCAGTGAGATCAACTCTGATTTGTCTATTCTCACATATCACTCAGGCAACAGAAACTGTTGAGTAAATGACACATAGTAAACGACAGTCTGCGGGGGACATTGAGGTGAAGGAGACAGTCTTTGCACTAAGACAGTCTTTGCACAGTTTCAACAAGAATCATATGAGTTTCCTGTGAAGATCGAGAGGACCCTGGTTCAAAGCCGGTCAGAGCTAAAAGTTCACAAGACCCCATGTCAACAATAAAAGCTAAACTTGGTGGCATGTACCTGTCATCCATCTATATGGGGAAGCACAAATAGGGGAACAGTGGTCTAGGCCAGTCCAGAGAAAAGTAAGAACCTATCTAAAAAATAACCAATGCAAAAAGGGATGGAGAAGTGGCTCAAGCAGTAGAGCACCTGCCTCATAAGGGCAAAGCTCCAAGTTCAACCACCAGTACCACCAAAACACAAAAGTAGCATAAGTGCAAGAGATTTGGAAAGATGGGGCAGCCTTGGTGCCGAGAGTTTTTGGAGAAAAGAATGTTTAAACTCAGTCGTGGAGGATGAGTGGGCATTAGTGGAAATAAGGTGAGAAAGGCACAAAGAGATCTGAGCATATGACATATTTAACGGAACTTTTAGAATTTTGTAGAAAGGAAGGTGTGTGTTCAGAAGTAGTGAAGTATGAGCTTGGAAATGTAGCCGGGATCAGATCACCAAAAGGCTTACACATAATGAAAATAATTAGTAATGGTTTCTCTGAATGGGATGGCAGTCATGGAATGGTTTTGCATAACAAGAGATCAAGTTGCCTCTGGAAAGGCATGTCTCTGGGATGGAGGTCAGATTGAACCATGGAACCGGAGGCAGGGAAATGAGACACAAGTAATCAGGGCAGATATGTTCAGGTGTCACTGGTGACGGTGGGGTGCTGATGGTGCCATGGGCGTCTCACAGATACAGGCAGTGTAATACACACTAAGTGTAATACATACTAAGGAATTATCCAGGTGAAATTTCAGTAGTGATGAGGTTGACAATCCTGTGTAACATCATTAGAGATATTCTTAAGGTGGCACTTTACTTAGGAACATTTGACTAGGACACAAACAGAAATGACAAGTAGAGGTAAAATTACACAGGAGGACCAGAGTGACTTTCAAGGCTGTGGGTTTTCTAGTCTAGCTCTCATTCAAGATGCATTCTTCCATTCTCATGTAAAACACCAAAGAATAAGACGGAGGGGTATAGCCACTGCTGCTGTTGCAAGCAGTCTGGGCACCTTTCTCAAACCCTAGGATTCTGCTCAAGATGGATTGAAAAATTCTCATCTAGGTTGACAGTTCCTTAGTCAACCTGCAAGCAAGTGGAAGCTCAGAGAGGTGAAATGGTTTCCCTAGGATCACACAGCTGGCTGGAGATAGAATCAAAGTGTCCCAGTTCCACACTCTGAAAGCAGGGGAGAAGAAGGGTGAAAACACTTAATATTGGTCTTTTTTATTTCACCAAAATGTACCTGTAAAATCTATTGACATACACTACAAAATAATATATCTGAATTTATTAATATATATACATAAACATTAGTTTTATAATATGCATAGTGTATATATACTATATATTGTATAGTGTACTATATAATATATAATAATTTGTAATATATTATATGCCATAGCATATGCATTCTGTACACAATGTGTGTGTATATATATATTTTTTTCTTCTTTTTGCTGTACTAGGGCTTGAACTCAGGGCCTTGCACTTGCTAGACAGGTGCTCTACCACTTGAGCCACTCCATCATGGCTGCCATAGTAATAGTCCCACAGACTAGGTGACTTAAATAACAGAAGTGTATTTTCCTATGGTTCCCTAGGCTGGACATCTGGGATTGATGTGTTGGCAAGGTTGGTTTCTGCTGAGGTCTCTCTTTTTGGCTTATGTACAACTGCCTTCTCCCTGTGTCTTCCATGGTCTTCCCCCTCCACTTGTTTGTGTCTAAATGTCCTCTTTTTATAATGGCATCAGTCATATTGGATCAGGCCCAAGCTAGGACTTCATTTTTATCCTAATAATCACTTTAAAGACCCTTCATCAAAATGCATTCCTGTTCTGAGAAACTGACAAATTTGCAGGGGACACAATTGAGTTCACAATATGTAGTTATAAATTTTGCATTGTAGAGTAACCATTACTCTCAAAACTTCAAGCAGAGCTGGGCATGGTAGCTCACACCTATAATCCTAGCTACTCAGGAGGCAGAGATCAGGAGGATCATGGTTGGAAGGCAGCCTGGGCAAATAATTCACGAGGCACTATCTCAAACAAAACAAAACGAAGGAAAACAAAAAACAAAAACTTCAAGCAGAATGCCATTGATAGATCTCATTATATGAAATTTGATCTTATTTGTAAAATAGGAAGAAGGCTACAGACCCCTTTCCCCCAGGTTACCGTGAGAGTGATCATAGAAAGAATGTTGGAAAGTGCTCCAAAGATATTCAATGTGTGCAAGGTTCTTTGATAAAAATCTTTAAATAAATTTTGCACAATGTCAAGTCTGGATTATAATTATATCTCATTAGCATTCCTGCCGTGAGCACATTTATGATGAAGTCAGGAGCTCTCCGAGCTCTTTCTGCGTGGTAGGAATCTAGAAAGCTGACTTAAGGATACAGAGGAGAGGGATTTGACGACACTCATTAGCTTTTTGAATTCATCAGCAATGTGAGCTTTGAGATTTTTTGCCTGCCACTTGCTGCCTCTAGAAACCTAGGAGCTTATTTTCAAACTCCATTTTTGAACTTTGGAGAATAGGTTTCTAGTCCCGCCCTGGAATTGTGCAGTCAAGGACTTTCATGCAAAATACCTATATCCTGCTGTAGAGTGTGGGGTTTGTTCAGAGCAAGTGATACCTCCTAACTTTGGGGTGATGTGTACTTCCAGGTTGGGAGAATTCTCTGCCTAAGAGACAGAAAATCTTGTAGTAGTACTTTTTATGTCCTGAAAGAAGGACTCTGTTAAGATTTTGATATTAAGATTTTGATGGACAAAGATGACTCTTTGTGCAGCCATGGCTTGGTTGGACCTCAGAAGAGGAGTTTCTGTCTCTACTTTCCCAGAACTTTCTGTTTCTGTCTTTCTCTGGCTTGTCTCCCTCTTGCCTTAACTACTGCTCAGACCCTGTCTCCTGCCCATTCTCCCCACTCATGCAAACAGCAGAGATCCGCCCCAAACATCCTTCCAATCATTCTGTGCCCCGTATTCATCACAGAAACCCTTCAATGACTCCCCATTCCTTACAGACCAAAGTTCATCTTTTCTGCTTACTTTTGAAATTCCACTACTTTCTAGGTCCTTCCCTTCAGGTCTTACCCTCTTCATTTATGAACCCTGAGTCTAGCCCTGGTTCTCCACACTTTTTTCTACTTCTTTCTGAGCCTCCATTCAAGTGGTCTTCTATTCATTGAATACCCTCATTTCTTCCTTGTAGCCTACCAGATACATTTCTGCAATTCCATTTCCTCTTCTCCTTCTACCAATCTTCTCAGTTCACTTCAACATGGCAGAACTTCCTTATATGCTGTGCATCTCACCATTTACCTCATATCTGAACATTTATGGATGTGCCAGTTTTCCTTACCAGGCTGAGATCTAGAAGGGTGAAGCTGTGTGTCTCTCATGGGTCATGTATCAGCTCAACAAATGTGAGCCCAGTTGAATAAATGCAACCATTCCTAGTGATAAGTGATGAGCATTTATACTATCTATAAAGGTAATTCACCATGCACTGCAAATGCTGTGCCTTTTGAAAGTACACCTTCTCTACTGGGATGGGAATGAGCTGTGGAGGTGCTGAAAGGCTGCGTGGCTTCTCAGGGGTGAGTGGCTTTCCAGTTTGGGCTACTCTGCTACTAATTATGATAATGGGTGAACTGCTAAGAAGATTTTCCTATTGCATTTGGTGGTTTTGGTAAATGTGTGTTTACAGCAGTAGTTATTTTAAATTATAATTGGTATTCTTTCAAAAGCAATGGCTTGTTTGGGGAATCCTGAACCAGTTGGATAAGGAGTGTGAAATTCCTCTAGACACTCTTCACAGTGGGCCATGAATTCCAATGTAATTTCTACATGCTGATTCTAATTGAATTTCACGTTCTTCCATAGAACTTTGTTTTTGGTGGAACTGGGGTTTGAACTTAGGGCCTCCCACCTGCTAGGCAGGTGCTCTAGCACTTGAGCCATGTCCTCAGCCCGTTTTTATGCTTTTAGTTAGTTTTGGAATAAGGTCTTCCATTTTTGCCTAGCAGGCCTGGACTGGGATCCTCCTGAATTTTATGCTTTCCACATAGTTGGGAAGACAGGCATGGGTCACCATGCCCAGCTATTGATTTAGATGTAGTCTTACTGAATTTTTTTTTTCCAGGCTGGAATCCAATTGTGAGCCTCTGGAGCTCCTCCTCCCCAGTACGTAGGATTACAGATGTGTGCCACCACTTCTAGCCCGCAGAACTTTTTAATGTAGCATTTGCCAGATAAAGTTCCCCAGGATTGAGTCTATCTCACTTCTACAGATTATTTTGTGGGAGGCCATACATGGACTGAATACCATATTTTAGGATATTTTAAAGCTTTTTTTTCCTAATGACTATAATTCTAATGCCCCTAGGCATGTAATTTCTTGTGTTCATAGGACCATTTCCCATACTCTTTTTAGGGTAATTAAGTTGATGTACTTGCTGTACTGTGAACACTCTGGTATAATTTTGCTAGTGTTCTTCACTTGCCTACATAACTTCATCCTCCTTTTATCTATTTTGATTGTTTCGGTGTAGTTTTTTTTCCCCAATATTATTTAAATTTGTTTTTTTCTCTTTTGCTTGATCAGTTTATCCATTTTGAACTTTTCCCCCTTCTAATCAACCTTTGTGTAATGTTGCTTCTCATTGTTTATTTTTTGTTGTTTTTCAAAAATGATTTTTATATGTATCTGTTAATCTTATTCATTTTCTTCCTTTAGATTTGTTTTATAGTCTTTGTACAGTTATCTTTTTCTATAAAAATTTTATGGCATCATTGAGGAGTAACTTGTAAAATTCATGATGAGAAGTATAGTATTCAAAGATTTTTGGCAAATTTATAGAATTGTTCTATCATCACTACAATTTAATTTTAAAACATTTTTATTACTCCCCACATTTTCATTGAGCCTATTTTCTACCCAGTCTCTCCCAAGCTCTAGGTGTTTAATAGATTTGACTTTTGGGGCTATGACCTACAAATGAAATCATATGACATATAAGTTTTTGAATCTGGCTTCTTTTGCTTAGCACAGTGTTTTTGAGATTCATCTACCCTATACAGCGTACTGGCATTTTGTTCTTTTTTGTTGATGAGCAGTACTCTATTGTGTGGATATAGGACATTTTGTTTCTCCATTCCTGGCTGATGGTCATTTGTAGGGTCTTTGGTCTTGGCTGTTAGTTATAATGATTCTATGAGCATTGGTGTACAAGTCTCTGTGTGGACATATGTTTTCATTTCTCTTGGGTATGTTTCTCAGAGTAAAACTGTTGAATCATAGGGCAATTTCCATTTCACTTTTAGAGAAACTGCCATGTGTTTCTCCAAAGAGTCTGTGCTGCTTTACATTCTCATCAGCAACAACTCGGAGTCACTGAGTTTCAGCACTTGGTCTTACTTGCCTTTTTGAACAGTGTGTCCTAGTGGATATGTAGGACGATTCCCATTATGGTTTTAATGTGCACCTCCCCTTGTTTAATGCCATTGAGAATTTTTTCATGTATTTGTTTGTCACTTACATGCCTTCTTTGGTGAAATGTCTATTCAAATTTTGAGTATTTAAAAAAGTTGAGTTATTTTGTCTTCTTATGTTAAGAGTTCTTTACAGAATATAGATATGAGTTTTCAATCAGATATATGATTTACAAATATTTCTCCAGCCTGTGGTTTGTCTTTTTAATTACTTATGTCTTTAGAAGCAAAATATTTTAAATTTTTTAATGATTTTATTGGCATATAATAATTGTACAGAGGATAAATTATGACATTTACATATGTGCTTACAAGATATCTTAGTTAGATTTACTTCCTCTATCATTCTCTCTCTTCTCCCTTCCCCCTTTTTGGAACAATTTCAACTAGTTTCTTCCTTCTATTTTCATGTATGAGTATAAAACACACTACCATATTCACCTCATTTCTCCTTTCCTTGTGCCCCACCCCCTCTCACTGGTACCCACTCCTGGAAAATATTTAAAATGTTTTTAATTTTAATGAAGCCCAATTTAATATTTCTTTTTTTGACTTTTATGACTTGCTGATCTAAGAACTCTTTGTCTAACCCAAGGTCACAAAGATTTTCTCTAATATTTCCTTTCAGAGGTTTTATAGTTCTAACTTTAGGTATAATTTGAGTTGTTTTGTGTGTAGTTGTCAGGTAAGAGTCCAAGTTCATTTTTCTTTCTTTTTTTTTTGCATATAGATATTACTCAGCTGTTCCAGACCAGTTGCTGGAAAGATTAGCCTTTCTTCATTGACTTGTCTTGGCACCTTTGCAAAAAAATTCAGTTGAACATAGAAGCAAAGGTTTATTTTTGAATTTTTTTTTTTGTGGTACTGGATGTTGAACTCAGGGTCTCCGGCTTGCTAGACAGACCCTCTACAACTTAAGCCACTCCACAGTCCTATTTCTGAATTCTTAATTCTGTTTCATTCATTTACGGCTATCCTATGCCAATTTCAAACTGAATTAATGATTGTGACTTTATGGTAAGTTGGGAAACTGAGTAGTGTGTATTTTCCAATTTTTTGTTCTTCAGAATTATGCTGGCCTTTCAGATCCTTTGCCTTCTCTGCATTAGAGGACCAGCATGTCAATTTCTACAGGAGACTACAATCAATTTCATAGGGACTACATTGGGTCTACAGGAGACTACAATCAATTTCATAGGGACTACATTGGGTCTATAGATTATTGGAAGAATTGCCAATGGTTTGACAGTGAAGTGATCCTTTTGTGTTTATCCTAGTGGGATTTGTTGAGCTATTTGATTTTATAAGATCTTCTTTCTTTATCACATTTAGAAACTGTTAGACTATTATTTCTTCAAATATTTTTCTTTCCCTTCATTCTCCTTTTCTTCTGGAAATACTGTTGTCAGTATTTTTGTACACTTGATGTTGCCCCACAGGTTTGTCATACTTTGATGACTTCTTTTCTACCTTCTTATTTTTTCAAACTGACTAATTTCTATTTGTCTCCCTTTGAGTTCACCAACTATCTCAAATCTGTCATTCTTAATGGATATTTTATTTAGTTATGGTACTTATCAACTTCAGAATTTCCATTTGGTTCTTTAAAAAATATTTTTTAAGAACTATTTTTTTCAAGTTACATATCTCTTCAGTCATTGCTGTTATACTTTCCTTTCATCTTTAAACATGACTTCTTTTAATTCTCTGAATGTATTTATAACAGCTGCCATGAAGTCTTTGCCTACTCAATCCAAAACTCAGACACACTCAGTTTCTATCAACTGTTCTTTTTCTTGAGAAGTATTTCCATGTATGTCTAGTAACATTTATTGTTGTTATTGAATTCTGGACATTTAGATAACATATTGCTGCAAGTCTAGATTCTGTTTTTCTTCTTGAGAAAAACTTGTGTAGACTGTATCTGAGACTGTCTTCCCTTAGTGTGTGACTTCCTGATGTCTCTGCTCAGGTTTTAAAATCTTAAGCCTTGTTCCAAGGGTTTGAACCATTGTCCATCTAGCTTAGCATTGAGTCAAATATTAGTAAGAAGTTGTGTTCAAATAAATTAGGACAGTAAGGTCTCTCTACCCTCTGTTAATGGATATTCCTGTGGATCAGGGAGTACATTCAGATTCAGCCTATTTTAGTGTCCCTCCTCCACCCCCCTTCCCAGTTTTATTTCATGCCCAGCCTCTTGCATGGCTTCCTTTGTAAACTCATGGGCTCCATCAGCTTGGGAGCGCCCAGTCTCTGCTGCTCTTGCATAAAGCCTAGGGATGACCTGGGATGTGTGGAAAGCTTTATGAAGCTCCTAAGTCTGTTTCTCTTCCTGAACTTCCCTTTAACTCCCTAAATAGTCTCCTGGCTAGCTGCTTGCCTCACCTTGATTGCATCTGAAGGTTGGCAGAGCCACTGGACCTCTGCTCATGAGGTCTAGCCATATCATTTGTAGGTCTTAGCACAAAATGAAAATGGATAAAAATAGTATTATGTCTTTATGCTGACTGGTTTAGAAGCTATAGATTACATTATTACCTTTCAATTTAATTTAAAAAAATGCTTCCTAAATCATATATTTTTCTAATAAGGCTTAAAGTCATTCAGTATTTTCCTCTTCCTACACATGACATGAATCTTAGCCTACTGCTCCATGGACACCATTCTAACTCTCCTCTTATGATTGCCATCTGGAATTTTGTTTTGATGTGTTCCTTTTACATAAAAAGAAGTAAGTGAAAATTTCAGCAAATTTTAATTAAATTAGCTAACACGCTTTCATAATTTACTGTGCTCAACATAATTTTTGCATCCTTTAAATATTCATTAAATTTGTGTCTTGGAAGTTAAACTTTTTTAGATATCTGGAAATACCTGTATTTTGCCCTTACTTTTGAGGGATTGTTTGGTATAAAATTCTAAATTGAGAGTTGCTTTACCTCATCTCATTCACACCATTGTCCTTTAATAGCTGTTATTGGTGTCAGTGTAGTTATTTTTCCTCTGCAGTGATTTGCCTGTTCTTTTAATGGCTTTTTGGTTTTTAATGAGCATTGTTTGCTGTAATGTGTCTATGTGTAGGCTTTCATTCTTTTATCCCTTTGAGTACATGAGATACATTTTTGATTTGAGCACCTGTTTCTGAAAAGTTTTCAGCTCTCATTTCTTCTTATAGTGCTGTCTGCTGTCCCACCATTGTCTTCTCTGTAGCTGACTTTAGACATTTGTTACAGCTATCTTTCTTAACATGGAGCAATTTTGCCTGCTACATGATATTTGGCAAATTATAGGAACATTTTTGGTTCTGACTAGTAATGCTACTTACTGACTTCTAGAGTATAGAGGCAAAGGATGCTGATACATAGCCTGCAGCTTAGGACAGCCCCTTAATCAAGGATTGTTTTGCCCAAAATTCCAGCAATGCCTGGTTAATGAAGCCACCTAAAACCCATATTCAAGGGTTAAACCAATTTGTCATATATATAGATATCTGTTAAGCAGCACTCTACTGATGTGTACTCTCAGCCCTAATTTTTCACATATTGTTTAAAAACTGTGTTCTTCTTTTTTTTTAGACAGTTCTGCAGTTTGAACTTGGGGCCTCATGCTTGCTAAGCAGGTGCTTTATCCACTCCCCAGCACTTTTTGCTTTAGTTATTTTCCTGCTAGAGTCTTGCATGTTTTGCCTGGGCTAACCTTGGATCATGATCCTCCTACCTCTGCTTCCTGTGTAGCTAGATTATAGACAGAAGCTACCATGCCCAGCCCATTCTTTTACTGTACTTGAGTTGCCTTCCTCAGCACTGTGTTTTCCAGTTCTTTCATTTAGTTTTCTTTTTTTTCTTCTGGTTTTGGGGTTTGAACTCAGGGACTTGTGCTTGCTAGGCAAGTGCTCTATCACTTGAGCCATACTTCTAGCCCTAAGTGAGACTGCTTTCTAAAGCTTTATTTACTTCCAAGATTTTTGAATGATTCTTTATCTCCAAATACCATGATTTCCAAATACCATTATATTGCGGGTTAGGATTTTAGTACATGAATTTTTGGGAAACACAAGCATTCAGTTTATAGGAGCTCGGTTTAAATTTTTATGGATTTCTTATTCATAATATATTTTTTCTATAATTTTTCCCATCTATAGCTTTCAGGTTCATATCAATTCCTAGGATTAATGTTTTTCTATTCTTTTTCTGTTCTTACTCTTTTCTTTGTCTATTTTTTCTCAGTTTCCTCCTCTGGGATCTCTGGGCCCCAGTCATGTTAAGGTCATTGCATATGTGGTCCCCTGGTGATCTTGTTTAAGTTTTGCTCATTGGTCTGTGTCTGAGCTCACCTTCAGCTTGTTCAGGTCTGCTTCTTCAGGGGATGTTTAGTGCTGTGTGTTCCAGCTGCAAGCCTGGTCTGGGTTAGCCATGTGACATGGGGAAAGTTTCATTTCATCTAACCCATAGGAACCAGCCTCTGGCTGCCATCACCAGCAGGCTTGTGGTTTTACTCAGACTTGTTGTTTTGTTTCCCTCTTCTGTGAAGATCTTTCTTTTGTTTTTGAAACTCATTATGTCTTTTTCTCTTTAATTTCTGGTAGAGCTTGGATGTAGTCTGATGGTGATGTGGAGAAATGGTAAAATCTTTAGGAGGTGAGGCTTATCAAAAAGTGGTTCAGTCACCAGGATCACTGCCTTCAGAAGAGATTAATGTAGTTCTCACAGGACCTGAGTTAGTTCCTATGAGAGTGAGCTTGACATCCTGCATCACCACCTGGTCTCTTCCACATGCTCTCCCACCACTGTGACGCCATCCTTCACGAGGCCTTCACTGATGAGGCCACCTAACCTTGGATTTGAATGTCCCAAACCATGAGCTACATAAACCTTTTTCCTTTATAAAGCACCTCACCTAACATTAGGCATTTCATTATAGCAATAGAAAGTGATTAATATAATTTCTGCATTTTATTGTTTTGTGTTTGGAAGATCAGATAGTCCAAAATGTGAATTCGCCATACTCCTGCAACCAGTAGACTTAAAAAACAAACAAACCGCCTGTGGCAGGGGTACACCTGGCAGAAGGTGACATGGTTTTAGGCAGTATACCAGCAAACATTTAAAAATTTAATAGCTGTGTGTTTTAAGGTGTTTTGGAAAACATGACTAAAATATAAATGAAACTATAAATAAATCATAATAAACCCTCAAATTCCTATTTTTTCCATTCGTGAGGAAATAAAGCTTTCCAGAAGGATCCAGAATCTTCTACTTACATCTTGATGACCATAATGGGTCACAGAAGTCTAAGGAAATAAGCATTTTTAATAGGATGCATTATTACTCTAGAGTTCAGAGTTTTATGAGTAAGGCTGAAGGGGAAATGAATAATGGATAGGTAAACTGCAGTGTATGATCATCATCTAACACTGTGTTTAAAATCTGGAGGGATTTTGAAGGACCTTCTCAACTGATAAGAGTGAGAAGTGTAGATTGCAGATAGGTGAGATTGTGGGCACGTAGGGCAGTTAACCTACTGACGTGGGAATGCAGGTGAGAAATGACCCTGCACTAGAGTGCAGGCACTTCAGTACAATAGGTAAAGGTGAAATTCAATGACCCAGAGTTGGTGACAGTCACAAAACTAGGAACAGTCTCAGTCTCATTTATAGTAAGATTTTGATTAGTTTTAAAAACCACTTCCTTTTCATCATTGGGGAATAGTCTGCAGTTACATGTTTTAAACAGGAGTAGAAGAAAGATGTAGGAGGCAGCCCCAAGTTTCAGGGGTTAATAAAACAGAGTTGCCTGGTTTCTGGTGACAGAATATGCTATATAAAGATTTTGGATATTGTAAAAGATGAGCTGGAAACATTTCATGAACAATAGTTGAGCAGTGATGAATGTGTTTCTAAGTGCAACAGATCCAACACCCATCACCATAGTCCAAGAACTGTGGACCCACGATGTCCTTTTGACTATACCAGTAAGAAAGGCTTGCATTTGTAGGTTTGCAAGAGACTTCCTGAGAGCTATTGTGTCTGAGCTATCATTTTCAATGCCAGCATATCTCTGAGCTGTAGGTCAGTGGCAAGCCTCACATTTTCTATTGACCACAGAACAAAGCAGCCAAATTTTAACAAGTTTGAGAAAGAACTGAATGCTACCAGTATTCAAATACTACCAATATTTCAAGAAGATAAAAAACCCCCACATGGTCCTAGGATATGAGTTAAGCTTCCAAAGAATTTTTAAATTTTAATTAATTAATTAGCTAATTAATTTTTTTGAGACAAGGTCTTGCTATGTAGTTCAGGCTGATCTTGAACTCTTAATTCTCTTTCCTCAGCTCCCCAAGTGCTAGGATTACAGGTTTGCACCACCATTCTGGGCTTGATCTTTTTTTTACTTACAGACAATTGAAAGGTAGGCTCTAGAAAATGGGAATAGAGAGTCAAATTCAAAATTAAAGTGTGAAATGGTAAGATTGCAACTGATACAATGAAACCTCAGAAGAGTTAAAGACTTGAAGGGATTCCTTGGCCAAGGAGAGAAAGCAAGTTTGACTGAATTTGTACTCTGGCACTGTGGTCATAAACTTATGAAAGTTCCCATACATAGTCCCATTAGTGGTTGTAGAAGAAAAAGATCACGTGGATGCCTGGCTGAAATATTTGTTGTGTGTTCTTTTTTTTCAATCTAGATTGCATATATCCTTCTCTTAAATTTTTTTTAAGACAGGGTTTTATTATGGGGCTGGCCTTGAACTATGATCCTCCTACTTCTGCTTCTTGAGTGCTGGGATTACAGGCACGAACTACCACACTTGGCTTATTGTATTTTGCTTGTGTGTTTTTACTGTACTCATTAAACAGGTATCTGAACATAATGACTTTTTTTGGTGGGACTGGGGCTTGAACTCAGGGCTTTGCACTTGTATGTTTCACGACTTGAACCATACTGCTAGCCCTTTTTGCTTTGGTTATTTTTGAGGTAGGTTGTCTGTTTATGTCCTGACCTGTCTGGACTACAATTGGCATATTTGTACCTCCTTGTGTAGTTATGATGACAGACAGGTATGTGTCACTATGTCTAGTCATTGGTTAAGATGAGGGGTTCTCACAAACTTTTTGCTTAGAATTGACCTTGAACCTTCATCTTCCCAATCTCAGCTTCCCAAATAGCTTGATTGTAAGGCTTGAAATCCATGACTTTTACGCCATGATGAAAGTTGTCTTAAAATGGTATAATGAAAGCTAAGAGGCAAGATGAGAGCTTTATAATTTATTCCGCAATCATTCTTGGATTATGGTAAACATTTTCCCATTTAAATGACCATTTATAGAAAAAAACCCAAAACAATTGACCAGCTTACTTTCTATAAAGGATTCAGGTCAAAATCAACAAAGCTGTGGCTTGTCCTCGTACTTGACTTAAGTTGTGTACAGAATGCCCTTTATCTCATGACCTTAAGTGTTTATTTGTTAGAATTGTGGAGCCACAGATTAGAAATGCAGTCTAAATGGAACCCTTCAGAACATAGTATGCTGCATATCATTATTTTCCTTCCCAGAAAATAGCAGTTCAAAAAAAGATAGTTTCACATCATGAATGGATCTAAAAGCAAAACAATCCTGCTGTCAAATCCAAGTCATTTTTCAAGAAACACTAAGTTTCCCAAATTTCAAAGTCAGATTGTGACTACAGCTGCTGTGTGTGATTCTGGATACATAAGCCTTTACAATGAGCAACCACAGTGCTTTGCTTGCAAAGTTACTGTGTTAATTTGTGAGTCAGATTTCTGAAAGCATTAAAGGATTTGCAAAATTCTGTGATTTATTGGATGGGCAGAATGTACTTTTGATTGCTAGTACAATATAATTCCTTGAGTTGGTATTTTTCTAATGGGGAAAACCATATAAATTATGTATTTTTTAAAAGAAAAGTAAGGTTCTTAATGTGCATTCAGGACCGTTTAAGTCACTTGAACACTGAGGCTCAGCAGCAGCATTTGACATCTCCATGGTCACAAACCTGCTTGAACATCTTTTTAATTTGCCTGGCCTATTGGATTCTGCAAAGGATAAAGTATTGCATGTAAAACATTGCTGTTGGGAATGTCTCCTGAATGTGTTTTGGTACATGTGTTAATCAGATCTCTATTAGAAGTTGTTCATTTGAGGCCAAGGAGCAGCTCAGTGTACAGACCTTGCTAAGCATGTATGAGGCCCTTGGTTTGATCCCTAGCACCACAAGAAAAAGCAAAACAAAAAAGAATTTGCTAATTTATTTATTTTTTCTGCACACCATCCCTTCTCTCTCTCTTTTTTTTTTTATGAATAACCCATCTCTTGTGGGTTCAGGTGGGGGTGACCTCTCAGGACACAGGATTAGTTCTGGAATGGGGAGTAATCTAGACTGACCAATGAGAGCCCTCCTGAGACTGTTAATAGAACTCCATAAAAATGGGACTTTCTGCCTTCTATAATTGCTACCTTTAACTCAACAACTTCTGGTGACTACTGGGGCGAATGAAGTTAAAACAGAAGAAACCAGAGAAGCTGGAAGGCCACATGTGGATGGCACAGATTAAGTGTCTGAAGTAACCCCACTAGGTCTAAAGCTGCATTCATTCCTGAGTGCCTTCTGGTTGCAGGAACCCATGAATTCTCTCCTCTGCTGAGGTTGGCTAGAGTTAGTCTTCACTGCTTAGGACACAAAAACATCCTAAGATGTTTAAATAACTAACACTTTCTGACTCTCAAACAAGAAAAGAGGAAGGAAGGAGGTCAGGAGCTTGGTTGCTACCTTGCATCAATCAAAGCTATGCTATTCATATGGAAGATAAGGTGTCACTACTGTTTGTAGAAAGGAGGTACCATTAAAAAACCCTACTCTTGGCATTGGGCACAGTGGCTCAAATCTATAATCCTAGCTACTCCTGAGGTGGAAATCAGGAGGATCTTGGTTTGAGGCCAGTGGTATGTGTAGGGGGAGGTCACTAGACCCACTCTCAACCAACGGTTGGATACAATGGTGTGGACCTGTCATCCAAGCTACATGGGAAGCACAAATAGGAAAATTGTGATCCAGGCCAGCCTGTGCTTAAAGTGAGACCCTCTCTCAAAATAACCAATGCAAAAGGGCTGTGGTTATGGCTCAAGTGGTAAAGCACCTGCCTAGCAAGCACAGGCCCTGAGTTCAAACCCCAGTACTACCAAGAAAAAAACCTTACTCTTTCACTCAGAAAACTTTGACAAGTTCCATCAATCCTGGGTGACTTAATTTACCAAAGGTACGTTAGGACCAGGAGAGCAGCCCTTTGTGTTTGGATGCAGGGGGAGAAAAGGTGGCATGCAGCAGAGGTGAGGAGCAGGCAGCCCAGGGCTGACCTCCTGGCTGGCACTCCCACTCCTTGCATCCTAGCTGCATGACCGTGGCAAAGATTTAGGCAGGAACTTTTAGAGATCTGAATTCACAATTCTTACCTTTTGATGCAAGCTTTTGTTCTCTAAAAATAATTATTAGCATATTCCATGTGCATCCCTGGACTCTTAGAAGCTGCACAATCCATTTGTGATGAATTACCACGGAGAGACTAGAGCCTGGCCATTGAAAACAGGGCTAATTTCTTAGAAACAAATGAAGAAATGTCTGCTAACGGATGAACTTGCATAATACCTGTCTGCGGGGAGATTTCATCAAGGAGCCACAAAATCAAATGCGCCAGTAACCGAATGATGCTGCAGTGCTCACTCATGGAACAAGGAGACCAGAGGAGAGTGCAGAGGCAGAGGTGAGCTCACCACCATGAAGCTGAACCACCCACCAAGTTCTGTCCCAGGGCTAAGGGTGGGAGTAGAGTGTAGAGAGAGGCGAGGTCATACTCAGGAGAGTGGCCTTGAAGGCTGGAAGGATTCAGTTGTCACTGGGAGTCTCTTGTAGATGTTCAAAGGCCTAAGCAAGGGCAAGAAGTAACTATGTTCCAATTAAAGGCTGTAATTCAGAGGGACAATCTAATTTTATTTGGAGGTAGCTTAGTCAACACAAGAGAAGTAAAATCCTTCCCAGGGTGCCCTTTGTTTTTGAGACCCAGTTTCCCTCCATGAGCCTGGATCTGGAATTTCCTCCTAGACCAGTCTGTTTTTGGTGAAATGATGGAAACTTTTCCAAGAGATTCTTTTCCCCAAAAGACATTTTTGTGGAGACAGTGCACAAGTACAATTCGATAGCTTACTGCTCCTGAATTATTAACCACTACCTGAGCTTCTAAGCTACTTCAGGGGAGCTTGACTTTCAGTACAGCAATTGTTACCCAGAGCAGAAAGTCTGGCCATGGAAGAGGATGGAATTTTTTCCTCTTGAAAACCATCTTTTCTGTTATCCTGACAACTCTGCACAAGCATCTGTTAAGGAGTGGTGATAGTTTGCCTGTATTTTGCTCATTAATTAGTTTTCTTGCTAAGGGGAAAGTGATTTATTATATATGTAACTAGGGAATTAATTTCACAGTATCCATAGTGGAAGTCTAAAGTGATTCATTTCAAATATTTGCATCTCCCTCCAAATACTGGTAAAAACTAGCAGATCTATGTTTTTTCTTTGGCGCAAAGTACTTGTCGAAGTACACAAGGCCTACAATTAGTCTGTTTGCACCCGGACATTCTGATGCTGGTTTCTAACACAGAAGCCCATAGCTTTCCATGTCTCTTCAGGCCCTGTGTCAGGGCATGGCCGTCTGGTTTTGAGATGACTGTGTTTCATTTGCACATCTTAGACGCTTTAGATTCAAAGCAAGGAAAAGGAAGGGTTGAGTGTGCTCCATCAACTAAAATTGAGAAAAGAATGAAGATGGCTGTATTAGTCAGTCAAGTAACACACTTCATGAGTAGTATCAAGTGTGTTTTAAGCACCCTGAATATATTCAAGGAGTGTTAAGACAATAATTCTGTCCTTTGAAAAGTTGTGGTTTGGCAAAAGACTTACAACATGTATGTCTGTGTCCTTCAGGGAAATGCCAAAGTCAGGTCCTGGTAAATATGGAGTAATCACCCTTTTTGTTCACAAGTTATCATGTGTAGCACTCATGGCAAGGACCAAGGAGGCAGCCCTCACCCTCGTGGTGCTTAGGATCTGGGCGTGGACATGGTACATGAAAATATAAATGCCAATACAGGATACTATTCTTCTTCCCTACTGAGCAGGATGGACTCAAAGCTACCAGAATCCCAAGTAGGAAACATTGTTCTTACCCATTGCCATTGGTCAAGTTTTCCTTGGAAAGGCGATTCTTGAAGTAACAGTACAATATAGGGATACAGAGAACACAGGTTCTGGAGAATCTCAGGAGGCACACGTTTTGACCTTTTTCCTTTCTCCTATAGTTTGTGCTTTTCCCCTTTTATGACAAGGGCCAGCCCCACGACATACAGACTAACATGGCTGACATTTTGGTGAGACTGATGGAATCTGATGGATTCCAGCTTATAACAGGAGGAAGGTGTTACACGGATTTATCTCCTACAGGCCTCTGTGAGCCCGTTTGATCTACTGAGTAAAGTGAGGATGAAGCTACTTGTAAATGTCTAAGCATAGGAAGAACTAGAAGGGCAAACCTCTGACACAGCCTGTGGAAAATTTTAATAGTTGAGGTCTTGTAGAAGGGACTGTGGAGAGGACCAGCTGTATTTCTCAAGAAATACAGAGGCCAATTCATTGGTCCCACTGAGAATAGGAACCTCACCTTGAGCTGTGATTTCTGCCTAAAGGAAGAGGAAAGCTGCCCCAGGGGGAGAGTGGGTGGATCCTGGTGTAATAACGGTGTTCTAGCAGACATCCATCCACGTGAAGTTAGGCAATGCTGCTACCATAGCACAGTGGCCTGGACCCTGGGCAGCAGGTGAAACCTGACTCTCAGTTCTTGGTGATTGGGAAATGTGTCCCCTAGCCACTGGCGGCCTCTGAGACTGCAGAGACCTGAGGACTCTGACAAGAGTGACTTGGGCTGTTCTAGATGCTCAATATTCCAGTAGGATCGGAGTCCTTGTATGTGTGATATTCATAGTTAGAAAACAGAACTTCAAAATGTTGAGAGGAAATTTAATAATCATTATCGTATAATAGGATATTTAGCTGGGCTTGGTGGTATCTGCTTATAATCCCAGTGCTCAGGCAAGAGGATGTCATGTTTAAGGACGGACTGAGCTACTTACTGAGACCCTATCTCAAAAACAAACACCCAGACAAGCAAAGGATATTTATTGTGTTGAGGTTTGACTGCTTTTGGTAATCAAAGGATTAAATTTGCTGACAAGTTTTCTTTGCAAATAAGAAGTCTAAAAGGAGAAAACTAAAATGCTGTCAGATCAAATTGGAAACTTCCCTGGAGGTCATTGGGGGCTGGGGACACAGAGGGAGAGACTTTGGATTTCAATCTTCAAAACATCAACATGTAAATGTTATTATAACTTGCAGAAGTAAGGAGCCTTCACTAACAAAACAGGAAAAAAACTCAAAAGCCAACACCCACCGAAGTGTGATGAATCAGTGAGACCCGTTGCTTCCAGTTATTTTCTCTGTTTAGATTTTAAATCAGCATGTGATAATTATACAAAGGGGTTTCATTGTGACAGTTCCATATATGCTCTTTGATGAATCCACCCCATGTTACTCTTTCTTATCTCCTGTCTCTCTGTTTTAAAATAATTTTAATGGTTTTCATTATTCTATTTTCATTCATGCATATAAAGTACTTCTATCATATTTGCCCCATACCACCCTCTCAAACAGTCCCCCATTTATGTCATGGCATTCTTTTTTTTTTTAATTTAATTTTTTTTAGGTCTACATCCCACATATGAGAGAAAACATGTGATATTTGTCTTTTCAATCTGGCTGATTTCACTTAACAGCTCTCCAGTTCCATCCATTTCCCAAAAATGACAGAATTTCATTCTTCTTTATGGCTGAATAATATTCCATTGTGTATATGACCACACTTTCTTTATTCATTGGTTGATGGACACCTAGGCTGATTCCATAGCTTGGCAATTGTGATTATTGCTGCAATAAATCTGGGTGTCTCTATTATATGTTGACTCTCTTTTGCTCTGGCTACCCATTTCTGTCCTCTAATATCATAGACTTTGCATGGTTCCCAGTGGTCTCTTTTTCTGCCGTTCTTCTGTTTACTCTTCCAATGTCTCTGTAGGGTCTCCCCGTCTCCTCCTTCCTGAAGCTGCCTTCCCCTCGTTGCTGAGACTGTGAGGTCTTCTTACATGTCTGAGCACTTCCATCATTTTCTGCCATCTCCCTCCTGCTGACTTCTCATTTGTGAAGATTAAATGAGGCGATGTTTTCACAAACACTAAAATTGTAGTTACCCGAATGAAAAGTGTTATACCTTGGTAATGTTCAAATATATGTTTTGTGTCTTCTCAGCAAGAAGTCAGCCTCAGTGTTTCTTCAGAGGACCCTCATGTACACCGAGTCATGCTCTTTTTTGTCTCATCCTTTGTGTTGATTCACCTTGAACCGAGGTCCCTGGATGACAGTGAACTTTGGCTTGAAGGTCATGATTGGTCTGAGCTTCTATCAGTGGTACAGGGGTTAACATTCTTCCAAGGACCCTCTTTGTTGACAACTTGGAGTCCTGTAGAGGAAGGGAGGAACCAACAGCCTTGGCTATAAGCTTCCTAAAATTGCTATTTCCTGGGTTAATTTACCTGTTTTGTGTTGTGCTATCAGCCCTTTACAGTAGTCTGTAAAGAGGTTTACTGTGTTAAATCCTTTGTGTTCCAAACACCCAGGGCTCCTTTTTTCTGGATCACTGGACAAGTACTTCCTGCCTTCCCAACCTCCTTTCAGTGTTCTGGACCCTTTTGCTACACACGACCATCAGATTCCATAATTTCACCTGTCAAATTCAACCTTAGTTAGAAAAAACATTTTCCAAGTACAGACGGGATTTTAATTTAGATAAACTTCACATTTCAAATGAATGGAGGAGAAATGGTCTTAGGAAAATTGATTCTCAACCTGGGGAAAAAATTGACCTAACTCACCATCCATAGAAATAAGTCCCAAAGACTCAAATAGTGACATATGTTACATGTTTAAAAATGGCACATGGTAAGTGTACAGATTTATGAGTTACAGTGTGATAATTCAATACAAAAAGATCAAATCAAGGCAATTGGCGTTTCCATCTCCTCAAATATTTATTATTTGTTTGTGTTGGGGATTTTTGAACTCCTCTTTTCTGTTTATTATGAAATATATAATGAATTGATCTGAACTATAGTCACTACTGTACTGTAGAATACTAGAACTTGTCCCCCTAGCAAATGGTATTTTAACACTCATTGTCTAACTTCTCTCCAGCCTCCCTCTCCCCACCCTTTGTAGCCTTTAGTGACTATTCTACTCTCTAATCCTATGAGATTAATTTATTTAGCTTCAACATATGAGTGAGAAATCTGGTATTTGAATTTTTGTCATTGGCTTATTTCACTTTGCATAATGTCTTCCAGTCAGCCATGTTGACAAAAATGACAAAAATTCACTCTTTTTTGAGGCAGAGTAATATTCCATCATATATGCACCACGTCTTCTTTATCCATTATTCCACTGATGGACACCTAGATTAATTTCGTGTCTTACCTACTGTGAATGGTGCTACAACAATCATGGTAGTGCAGATGCCTCTTCCCCAAACTGACATCGTGTACCCAGCGCTGGGATTGCTGGATCATATGGAAGCTGTATTGTTAGTTTTTCAAGGAGCCTCCACACTGTTTCCCATAACGGCTCTGCTAATTTACATCCTTACCAACATCGTGCCCTTGTTCCCTTTCCCCCAAATCCTTGCCAGCACTCGACTATTCTTTCTTTTTGATCACAGCCTTCCTAACCGGGAAAAGATGGTATTGGGTCTGCATTTTCCTGATGACTCATAATGCTAATATTTATATATTCCTGCTGGATATCTTATGAAAAATGTTTACTCAGATTATTTGCTCATTTTGAAATTGGATTATTATAATTATTATTTTACCATTGAGTTGTTTGAATCCCTTGTAAGATGAACAGTTTGAAGACATTTTCCTCATTCTGTAGGTTGTCTCTTCACTTGGTTGATTGTTTCCTTCGCTATATGGAAGCTTCTTGAAGGTATCTTTTTTGGCAGCACTGGGGTTTGAACTCAGGGCCTCATGCTTGCTAGGCAGGTGTTCTACCACTTGAGCCACTCTGCCAGCCTTGGAAGCGTCTTAATTTGATATAATCCTGTTGGGTTATTATCGCAGTTGTAACCTGCGATTTTGGGGTCTTTTCCAAGGAATCTTTGTCCTTACCAATGTCTTGAAGTGCTTCCCTATGTTTTCTTCTAGTGGTTCCATAGTTCCAGCAATTCTTTTTGGGTCTTTGGTCAGCTTAAAAAAATTTAAAAAGTTTATTACCATATACTAATTGTACCAAGGAGATCGAATGTGATGGTTCGGTAATGTGTGTAATGTGCTTTGATCATATTCGCCCCATTGTTATTCTTTCTCTTTGCTCCACTGTGATTTTTTTTTTCATTTTTATTTGGTTTAATTGATAAATACAAGAGAGTTTTGGGAAACTACAGACAATGTAGTAAACTTTAAAGAATTTATTTTATTTCAACTTCACAAGTGGCAGAATAGGTAGGCACAAGGACACAGTCACACACAGATGTAACTTGGCCTTAGAGATTAAAAAAATAATAATCAAAGGTCACGAATTAGCTGCATGCTATGCTACCTGGAAAGCTACCGAGTCTGGCTGTGCCTGTGTCTGACTGGCTGCTGAATTTGGATCCCAATACACAGGAAAGATGCCCTAATATGTGAAGTCGAAATTCATGGCTGTTAAATTATTGCTGACTAACTGAAACAGCTGAGAAACCAAACCTTAGAAGTTTAAGACAGTACGTTTCCTAAATAGTTGAGGGCGAATAAATTGCCCCTACTTACTGCTTTTAGATTTGTGATTATTTTCTCCCAAAGACAACAACATAAGGCATTGTTGATAAAGTTATGATATAAATAGAAACTGGGTTTGCTTTTTTTTGTATAATTTATCATAATGCAGAATTTCCCTTTAATTTCAGCCCCTTATCAAGTAGAAATCATAATTGGATAAAAAGTTTTTTAAGACATAGTGCAATCACTGTTAGAATAAAAGCCAATTTAACCTCACTTAATTAAAAAATGATTCTTTTACTAGTTTAGCAGCTTCCTTGTTCAATATGTCCATAGAGTATTAAGAATGATCTAAAACTTTTGTGAGGATTTTTTTCTTACTGAAAGTGATGATAGAAATTTAAGAACAACTCTTGATCCGATTCAAGGTTTGAGTGTGTAAGATACCTTCTATAATTGAATGTCACTTAACAGAGTCATACATAACTCTCTTTTAATCATCAGGACCCAAAAGCCAAATGAGTTAGCCCAGAAGTCAGCTTGCAAAAAGCAGAAATGAGAAGTCATCTGCTTAACTCTTCATATTTAATAGGTAACGTGGAAATACCATAGTCAGATACTATAAAAGTCGTAGCTGACAGTCATGTCATTGGTATGAGAATATGCATTCATAACAATGAAAAATATTTTTGTGATAGCTGACATTAGGAATTTTTGTATAATTTCATACATAGTCATATTTCACAGCATAGAAATATGACTATGGAATAGAAATAGAAATCAGATGAAAACTGTGATTCTTTTTAAAAGTCAAGCAAACTCTTAGGATACCTAGTCCCAGTGGTGAGTTGGAAAGGCAAAATATATAAACCAGAAAATTTAAGATACAAACTTCTTACTATTGAGGAAATAAGAATTTATAAGAATCCCATTTTTTTTCCCTCTTTAATGGTGGTGTTTTCATTCTATGGCTAAAACTTCTTTTTCACGATCTTGCTAGGTAAGGAAAGAATTCTATGGAATATTGATGATTCATCCTCAAAGTCTGCTATCCACTCCCACCCAACTTTATGGCCAAGAAGCAAAGATCAAACCGCATCAAACAACAACCATCACATATGACTCTAGTAAGGGAACAAGAGTGAAAACACAGTGGGTGGAACCATTAGATACGATGGTGAAGATATGCTGTTATTTTAGACCTAAGTTTTTTTCTAGGAAGATTATGTTTCCTTTGTAGTTTGCATTTAGTGACTTTAAATACCATTCCCCCATTTGTGCTGTTAAGTTCACAAAGTGCGTTTGCACACATTTTTCTCTAATCATCAATACTATCAATGAAATACTATTTATTCCTTCCCTGTAAGAGGATGGACTTTGAATATGACCATTCCTTTTTTGCTCCTATTTTCTTGTTCTTTTTGATAGAACTGAAATTCCACATCTGGGTGGTTGTTTAATTACTTTTATGTCATATGCTTACATGTCAGTTATTACTTATGACATTTGTGTTCTATGATCACTTAAACAATGGTTGAGAATTGGTTTTGTGTCTGTAATTTTTACTGTAATGTTTCTATTCTTGAGGTACTTGTCTTTGTCCATAATTTTTACTGTGAAATTTCCAATCCTAAGTTACTTCATTTTATTTATCTTTTTAGATTACATTTTTTTTTGTAATTTCTTCCTTCTGGACTCTCTCTCCCTTGCCTCCCCCCACCTGTGACTGCATTTGTGTTACTCTCTCTTACCCTTGCACATGAGCAATACTTGAATGAATATATATTTCTCTGGTCCACTATCTCCTGGTATTTAAAGTTGTGAAATCTGAGGCAAGTTTTATAAGTCACCTGACCTTTCTGCCTGGATACCTGTTTTATTTTGTGTCTTCGAATGACTCAAGTATGTCTTCTCCCAATCAATCCCTTGCATAGCATCACAAGGATTCCTCCGTGCAATGGAGTTTTGCCAGACGGAATTTGACTCATGCATTCTCTTCAGCTTTCTGTTCTCTTTCTTCGGTAGCAATGGGTTCTGTCCTTTTGAGGTTCCTACTACTCCATGGCCTCAGCAGATTAAAGACACAGAGAAGGACAGCTCTTCACCACACCCATTTCTTAATTCCCTACAGTGAGATCATATAACTCTAAGAATATTGGAGGGTAACTGGAGGATATTATGAAATAGGAAAAAATTCTTAAGGAATCTGCCCAGTGTAGGATTCCATAGAAACTAAGGGAAAAAGAAAAGAAGACCAAAAGGTCAATGTCTTGCTGGGGTTCCTTCATTACTTCAGGGTCTGCTTTTCTGCCGTGATGCCCACTTCCAGCTCTCTGCAGAGAGCCCTTGCTTCAATTCTGCTTGGTGCACATTGTCACACTGCTAAAACACATCTCATACTGAGCCTTAGCAGCTAACGTTAACTTGAGGTACAGCTTGCAAATACTGAATAAATCTGAACAGCACTGATGGATGAAGTTTTATATAGTCCAATTCCTCCAGGTCATTTTGGCAGACAAATTCAGTCATACGTTTTGAGGTTTGGCAAACACATCTTGAACACAGCTGTCCTTGGTGCATTTTGGTTTCAATTCAAGCAAAACGGCCTAGGTTGTGTATTGGACTTCATGGGTGCGTGGCTGTCAAGGTGTCATCATGCAGTGAAGTTGTGCTTTCTCCATCTTAAGACATGGGGACTTTGGATCTGAGAGTACATTTTGGGTGACATCTTTTGGAAGGGGGAATCTTTCTGAAGACAGATAATTATGTCTTAAAATTAACTCAGAGAACTATTTTCCTACACATATACAGGGCTCCCAGCTCCTGGTATTGGTAGTACTTCACTAATCATCTTTTGTTTTTTTCTTATTAGTATATATTAATTGTGCAAAGGAATCTCATTGTGATATGTCTATACATGCACGTAATGTGATTTAATCAAATTTACCCACTCTATTACTCTTTCTTGTCCCCCTCCTTTTTAAAAACAATTTTTAATGGGTTCCTTTTTTTTCAGTGCTAGGTATTGAATCCAGAGCTGTGTGCTTGCTAGGCAAGTGCTCACTACCACCCTACATTGTTCTATTTTTCCAACACATGTGAAGTACTTTGATCTATTCACCAACCTGACACCTTCTCCTTTCACTCTCTTGCCTCCCACTGGCTCATCTAAAGCTGTTGTCAGGACTCTTCTATCTTCCTGCCTCTGGGTCATCATGCCCTGTATAGAGAATGGTGCCAGCTCCTGAGTCTTCCCAATGTGACTGCTGTTGGCTTTGACTATGACCATTGCGTACTCAATAGACACCTTCATTTCTCTCCTCATGCGGAACAAGATCCAGGGCACCAGAAATGTTTTGCTATGATATATGTGGGTATCACATTCTTCATTAATGCTGCTAGTTACTTGGAAATTATAGATGTGCATGTGTGACTTTTTCTTCAGCCTGGCAATATTTTCTTCTCAACTCTGCGTATTTCCTCATTCTGTGCTGGTTTCACTTTCTGGAGCATTCATTGCTCATTGCGCTGGACCTTTTTGTCTTTATGTCCGTGTTTTTGGCAATCTGTCACTGACCCTAGTCTGGTGTCTTTTGGAGCAATTGTGCTTCCCTCATTGGGGACAGACTGGTAGGAGTGTTTGTTTGGGAGTCCTGCCCTCTCCCAGCTGAGGAATTTAAGTCCTCCCCCTGGACCCAAAATTTTGAGCAGAGTGATCAAAAGTCTGGCCATGGCTGTCATTCCATTTCTCCTGTGATCCTATTGGTATGAAGTTGTTGAGCAGTCCTCACGTCCCTACCCTGACTAGTGTGCATTCTACTTACTCTGTCTCAGCCTAGGGCTCCAGCCTTGCTTGGACTTTGCAGTGTGCTCCCAGGATTCTGCCAGCAGTTTCCCTTTGGGCTTTACTTACTCAGAGCTGGTTCCCAGAAACTTAAGTAACCAGCACATCTTAGCTGAGGCCCTTATGCACCGGCTGCCTCTCTCTGATCTCTCCTTTCTGCTTATTATTTTCAGATCTTTTCTTTCTTTTGTTGAGTTTGTTTTGTACTTCAATATTTTTTGGCAGCTTGCAAAATGTTTAAAGTTTACTGTCATGTGTTCTTCACCATTGGTGTTGATGTTTCTTGTTGCTTCTGTAGCCCTCTCTTCTCTGCCATGCTTCCTACTGCTGCCATAATAATTGGGTTTCTTCCTGACCCTTTCTCTCCCTACCCTTCCTGCCAGTGCATGGGGGTGGGGGTGGGGGGTGATTTCTCATCCTAAAATATTCCATCCTTGCTTTTCCTTCTGGCATACTTTTGCTTCAAAAACATAGAATTTTGCTCAAATATCACGTCTTTTTGGAAACCAATCCTGGTCTGATAAAAGGAAGGAAAACTTCATTTTTAATGATGCTTCTACTGGAATTCCTTAGCCCTTGGTCTTCTGTGATCTGTCACTTGAATTGGAATTATTTCCAGTGTTTCTTTCTTTTCTAATACACTGGTTGCATCTTGAAGCCTGAGCCTGTTCTTTACATATTTTGCATAGTGCTTGACACCTCTTTATACCCTAATGAAGGTCTACAGGATGACCAAATGACCAAAGGAATAGATGACTTTGGCTCACAGAACTCTGGAGTGGAGATGGACTGGCTGGCAGGGAGCCCTATGCCTGCTGCAGGTTCACACATACCTAACTTGCTTATTTTTGTGATTCTCCTTTGTAGGAATGAGGCAATGGGAATGATAGGTTACCTGTTGGATGGTCATTCACCTTGACATCCTAGGTTTTGGTACCAAAGTCTTTTTTTTTTTTTCTGTCCATGACAAATATAAGGAAGCATCAATTTACTTATCTATCCAAGCAATATTCATTGGAGCCACGTGCAGAGATTAGTGCTGGTCACTCTGTAAGACACAAAGATGACTCTGATGCAGAGAGGGCCCCTAAGGTGAGCCAGTAGAATAAAATGATGTCACAAGTATCCATGAACTAGGTATAATTATCTGATACCACAAAAGATGTGTACTTGAGACATTTAAATAGACCCCTAGAACATAGTTTATGTTTCAAGATGAGGTGAAAGAAGGAATTTTGAAGTAGTCATTCATCTGAAGTAACTTTTATTAATTTTTCAATTAACGAAATACATATTTTTGGTAATATATGAGACCTACTTAGAGACTTTTAATTAATAATTTGAACTTATCTTTTGTTTCTCATGGATGTCATGTACCTTGGAAGGTTAAAAAAAAAAGACTTTAAAGGACTTTTTGGATATGAAAACTAAATCTCCAAGGAGATTTAGGTTTTTTTGATATCTCCACCAGGTTTTCCACAGCACCAGGCAAGGATAAGTGTGTGCAATCCCAACCAACTCAATCAACTTATAGCTGCATGTACAGAGTCTCTTTTAGTTGGCAAAATTAGCAATGATTCAGAACTTACCACTTTTCTTAGAGAAAATGTATGAACAAAGGCTAACAATTGTAAGGGTCCTTGGAGGTGGCACAGAGTTGTATGGGGCCTCAGAAGACTCAGATGGATGGAAGGATGTCCTTAGCTTTGCCAGGGAGCATTGATTATCAGCTGTTTTGAAATCAGGAGACTTGAGAACTCCCATCTGAACAAATACATTTCCTTTAGAGGTTATTAGATGAAAGCATACCTAGAAAATTGTCAGGGTTCTCTTTGCAGACTGGATGTTCGTTCATTTTCAGCAAATACTTTCAACATTTTTGGGAAGTATTGGGATTTGAACTCAGGACTTCACACGAATAGAGGCAGGCACTCTACTGCTTGAGCCACACTGCTGGTCCATTTTCATAACAGTTTGAGTTAAAGAATACTTATACATATAGAGTTATACGTACTTTACCTATTTATGTATCTATCTACCTATCATATGCATGTATCTATGTATGTATTATCTATCTGCCTGTCTATCTATCTATCTTTCTATCTATCAATCTTTCTATCTATCTATGAGTGAGTGGGATCTAACTGACCATCGGAATCAGTTTTGGTGTGGGGAGAAAGTGGGTAAGTAGAATTCTGCTTGGATATGCTATAGTTTGCAACATTGCTTTGGAATTCATGGACCTAAATTTAATGATTCACACATGAATGTGTGATTTGTCTTACCTCCAATCATTCTACAAATTAGGTTAATTATCTGATGTTTATTAAGTTCCTGCTGTAAGCCAGGAATTGAGTTGACATTTGGAAAGGATGGCAGGGTTTTCTTGGCCTATAGAGGAGGAGAGAAGATTCATAGCTTGAGTGAATACCCAAAGACCAGAAAGTCCCCAGAGAGCTTGGGGGTAATGTGTAAGCCCGGGCAACTGCTGCATGGGATTTGTCAAGGGGAAGGATGGAAGGGAGATGGGGCAACACTGGAGAAATATGCTTAGTTACTTATCTTTTAAAAAGTACACAGATCAAACAAGTAGAGATGAGTATTTCCTCTAAACCATATGCTTATTAATTTTTATTTCATCTCACAAGGGTAGCTTATTTCAATGTGAAAACCAAATAACTGGAAATTAGAGGTCTTAAAGTTTGCTGTCATCAGCTGATCCATGGCATGCCTCAACCCTCTGGGCCTTTAGTGAAATGCACATGCAGCAATGGGTGGTCTCTTAGGTGCCATCCAGTCCTGAGACTTTGTTGCCTCTTTACTCAATGCTAAGTAATCTCAGAAAGATGGCTCGTTACCCCAGAAACTAATCACTTTTGGAAAACAAATGATTCATAATTTAGAAAAGTCAGTTACTCATTTCTGCTTTTATTTCTGTACAAAAAAGCAACACAGAAAGGATGAAAGTAAAAGAGAAAGAAAAATAGGCAATAGGAAAATATGACAAGAGAAAATAAAAGCCTATCTAATAAGCATCCTATTAGTTATTAGTAAGTTTTAACCAAAGGGACTTCCCAAGTCTCATACCAGTGGATGGCAAAGAGCAGTCAAAGAAGGTGTGTTGTTCACCAACTGTTCCCGGTCTTGGAGCAGACTTGCTGGGTGGTAGTCAGTCTCTATCCCTAGCATCAAAGGGAGCTTCACCAAAGGCCTGAATGGATGCAATGGACAGTAGATGGAGGATGAGGAACTAGGCAAAGCTCTTATGAATCTATCTTCCACCTGCATTGGAGCAAAGACTCAGGGGAATTGGAGAAAAAGCATAAAGAGTAGCCTATACCTTTCTTGATTAAATAAGTTACTCTTGTCTCTTAACAAACAAAACAAAACAGAATTAAAGCCATCTTTAGAAGAAAGGCCAAACTATTACTAAAGATCCTCTGAAACATGAAGATTTCCTTTGGAAAGAAACAGACGGGCCATTTGATGGTTCAGGGTGAGTAAATCACGAGAACAGCAGATGCTGCCAGTGGAGTGTTCTAACGTAAATTCACAGTTGGAATGGCTAGGTGATTAAGTGAATATTCTTTTTGTAAGTCAGATGGTCATGAGGCCCTTTTCCATTCTCTGTTGAGGAATGTACAGAACTGAGTGGTTTCTCCTCATTATGGAGGTTGCAGCTATATTTTTCTTTTTTTAATGGATAGCGTGAATTTCCTCCACATATATTCTAGATGGACTCTGAGGGATCCTGTGACTTCTTCTGGATTGTTTCCAAGTGACTTTACGGGATTAATTTTTGGGGTCTTTACATGATGAGTAAATTTCTGACATCTGTTGTATTTTTTATTTTTATTTTAAGGCTATAACTGTCATTAGTAGTATTTTTGTTTATTTTGCAGAATTTTGCCTAAACAATAATAAAGAAGAAACTAGACATAAAAAATCACGGAAACTCCTACCATTAAGAGGTCAATAAACTTGGCAAGACTTGCTGTATTCAAAATTTTGGTCTCACTCCTTGGTCTTTGGATTGTATTTTAGGAAAACAGTGATTACATAAATTTTAATAAAATAAATGATGTTTGGCTACGTCTTAACTTGTATTTCTCTAGGGAAAAGGCAAATCTTGTGAACTGAGGATAGAGAAGCAAACTTAATTCTTAATTGCTCTTTACTGTTGCTTTGAATATAATCTTTAGTCACTGAAAATGAATCCAAAATTTGGGGGGAGGGCTAAGCTTACATAATTGTGGAACACCCTCTTTAAAATAGGAATATAAAGTGAGCTATGAAATGGAATGTTTATTTAGAATGAAAAAAGCACAAATCACACATTAATGAAAGCTGACAAATGCAACAAATATTACAAAATGCAGAAATCAACATCCTTTTAGACTAATCCCCAGAAGGCTACTAAAATACTGCCTCCCCCACATTTCCTAGATTTATAATTTTGCACATTAAATGGTTTGAAGAATTTTCCCCAGCCTAGCTTCTGTCCCCATCTGTTTCAAACATTGTTTCTCTTCATCCATCCTTGAACTCCCGAGACTTTTTTCTGACTGGGCTTCTGGCCCTGAATCTTGTGTTATGATTTCAAGTGAGTTGACCAGAGTGGAGAGCAGGATTATTCCTGGAAGCCATCTACTCTGTGATGGCTACTCTTCCAGTTACACATGGAAGTGACTTGAAACTGTATAAATATTTCCCTCTTCATCCAAATTAAATGTACCCTTAGCTCATCTCATCTCTTTAACAAGATTCTAAAGATGTGCAAGGCTCTTGCCACTCTGCCTGGCACTGGATGACAGAGGGGAGGCTGAAGTGGACACAGTCAGGATCTCAATTGATTGCAGTTGAAATGTCTCAGGCCTGAAAGTTAGAAAAAAAAGTGCTCATGTGATTGTACTGGGAGGGCTTCTCACAGAGCCTTGGATGTGAGGGAGTCAAACGACAGTCAAGTCACCTCTGCAAGCAGCACTTACTTTTCCTAATGACATTCTTTTTAATACCTTCCTTTAGATGACCTTCTTACCACCTTCTTCTACGTTCCTTCCCTTCTCACCACCATCAGTTCCCTTGAATGTGTGGTATTTCAGCTCTGCTCTCTGTTTCCTTCCTCCTCCACATTCCAGCTCAGTCCTGAGGTCTTTCAGGTTGGAATGTCCCTCATCTTGACCACTCAGTCCAGTTTCATGCACTCAAGTACATCTGCTGAGCATTTTCTCAGACCTGCACAAGCTCTGAACTGCTCCCATGTCTGCTGTATGACTGCAATTTCCTACCTGACCACTCTTACCCTAATGTAATCTGTTCTTTTACACTGTAGAACATTCCACGACCTTGAACCTTCCCATGGCCTTAATGCTTTCCACTGCGAACACTTTCAGGGCCTTGTCTCCTCCTCTTTAGCCTCTAGGTCCTGTTCTCTTTCACAAGGTCAGGGATAAACCATCGTTTCAGTATTCCTTCCTCGTACCATCTCCACTAGCTCCCTCATGCCCCACTGTGTATACAGATTGAGCCTCCCGTGTTATCCACCTTAAACAACAAACCTTTATCTCAAGTCTGTTTCCCTCTCCAGACTCTGAAATGTGGGCTTTCCCCTTCCACTCCAGAAGTTATTTTGGCTAATATCAGTAATGACCTCTTAATTGACAAATCCCATGGCCATGTAATTTTTAAAATTATGAAATATAACAAACATTTTGAAGAGTACAGATAATAAGATATACTTTCATGTGTCCAGTAGACATATATAAAACTCTATTTGCTGAAGGTATTTAAAGTTTTTTGATTGTTTACTTAGCAATGTAATATGTTTAATTACCTATTATGAAGTTGGCATTTACTCAATATGTAGTGTTATTTTATGTGTGCAAAAAATTCATACAAATAGTCTGGACTGCATGCTAAAAGAAAATTCTCGAATTATATATATATGTTGTGTATATATATATATATATACATGTACATATATATATAATCTATATATTATAGATATAATATATCTATAGATAGATATAACGTAATCTATAATTTACATTTTATTCAAATTAATGTTTCCAATATTTACTTACATTCATAAAAGTGTCTTGTTTATTTTGATTTTTCTTAAGTGATTTATTTGATGAGATACTGTGATTTTGTTTATCATGTTTTTCTACCAACAGACTTTCAGGTTGTTTTCAGTTGTTCAATGTTTCAAATAATGCTGCAAGAAGCACTGTAGTACATACCTCTGTGCCCAGGTGGCAAAGTCACACTTTCTAATATCTTCATAACTCATAAAGTTGCCTAAATGCAACTAGATGTCACCAAATTGTTCCCAAAATTGGTATACTGATTTACACAACCATGAACAACTTGGGAATTTCTATTTCTTCACATCTTTCCCAACATTTGGAATTTTAATACTTTAATGTTTTCTCATTATTATAGACATGAAGTACTACCTTATTTTAGCTTAAAAATTGCCTCATTATCAGAGACTTTATGTGTCTTTTTTGTGAATTTCTCATTTGCATGTTCATCTACTTCTCTATTACATGGGATTTTTTATATATTATAATTACTAATCTGTACTTCTTCTCTTTGTTTTGAGACAGGGTCTTGCTATAGCCCAGGCTGGTCTTCAACTCTCAATCCTCCTGCCTCTGTCTTGTGAGTGCTGAGATTATAGGCATGAAGCATCATTTCTAACTGATCTTTTATTCCTTAAGAATATTGTTGTATTAGAGGTGTGGCTGAGGTGATAGAGTGCCGACCTAGCAAGCATGAAGCTTTGAGTTCAAACCTCAGGGCTGCCAAAAGAAAAAAAAGGAATGGTGCTATGTTTTCCTAGTTTTCTCTTTTCAAAACTTATAACTGTAGTTGCCATATGTATAAGAAAAAGGAATTTTTCAAATCGTGCACTTACAATGCCACCTTGACTAGAAGTTCTGAAATTTTTTCTGGTTTATGCTTTTACTAATTGATTTTAACAACCTTCATTCACTGTGAGAAATTTGGGACTTTGAGAAAAATGTCAAGAAAAAATTGTCCATTCATGGGGCAATCACTGATAATATTTTGATATATTTTCTTTCTGCCTATTTCATTTTTCAGGGTATTTTTTTTCCTTATGTTGCATTTTTGCATTATATTTTTGGCTTCACCTACTTGAACACAATCAACATTTTTTTTTGTTTTGTTTTGGTTTAATACATTTCTATCATGGCCCAGCCACTACCCAGTCATAAATAACCTTTGGGAAATCGCCAATTAAGGGGACACAGAGGATTGGAACCTCTAACCAAAAATGACTCCGGATGCATAAATTCCCACATATAAACATGGAGCAACAAGGCAGCGACCCTCCTTCAAAGGCCAACAGCTCCACAATAAAAGATGTAAACTATAGCGAAGAGGAAAAATATCAAACAATGGATTCAGAAAAAACAGTAACAGGAATGATCAATGAAACCAAAGAGGAGATGTACAAGCAGCAGAATGAATTCAAACAGGATACAAATAAACAAGTAACTGAGCTCAAAGAGAATTAGACAGCTGAAAGAAATAGCGCGGGGACCGAGCTAACTTATTCGAAAACATAATAGCAGAAAACTTCCCCAATCTCAGAAAGGCAAGGACATCCAGGTACGGAGGCTTTCAGCACACCACACAGGCAGGATATTAGAATTAAAACACTCAGTGTACAGAACAAAGAAAGAATTTTGAAAACTGCCGAAGAGAAGCATCAAGCCACATACAAAGGCAAACCCATGAGAATATGTAAATAGATTTCATCAGGGAGAGAAATTTATTTTTAATTTTGGAAGGAAGACACAGAATATGATACATGGTGCATTGTGGCTAGCCTACTTATTCTGGGTGGGGATAGTCCTGAAACTTCAGATGCTGTGAGCAGTCTGATCTTTCTTGGTGATCAACATGTATAATTAAAACTCAAAAATGTTGTTTCAGAATGTGTGTCCCAGGGTGTGACTGTTGCTCCCTGATGTGCCCTCTTCCTGCAACTCACTTAGTAAGAGAATCTGGCTGAACATAATTCCTCCCTAGAAACACTCACAAGAGTGTCTGAGACACAGCATTTATTTTATTTTATTTATTTATTCAATTTCCTTTATTCATATGTGCATACAGTGATTGGGTCATTACTCCCCCCTTCCTCTGCCCCCTCCCTCTCTCCCCACCCTCTCCCTCTTACCCCACCCCCTCCCTCCCACCCCCACCCCCTTGCTTCCAAGCAGATGCAGCATTGAAAAGCACTGCACTGCCCTTCAGAGGCAAAGATTTATACCTTCTGAGTAAAAATATATAAAGATATCAATCAAGAAAAATTTTGATTCTATTTTGGTTTATCATCCCAAATCACCACCCCTCTTTTTTATCTCCTCCCAAACTAAGCTTTCTTGAACTTGTTTAGACAAACCAGAATTCTTTTTATTTTTTATTTACTTATTTTTTATTATTCCTATGTGAAGAATTCTTTTTAGACTAAATGATCCAAATAATTTAAAACATCTAACTCTTTTAGCAAAGAAAGTCAGTTACTATTATGTTTGAAAGATTGTTTCCAAAACTCAGAATGAATGGTCAGAAAAAGCGCCAGGAACATAAAAAAAAAACTTCGTTCAGCTGTTGGTCTCTTCTGTCAAGGACATTTCATTAGCTTGTCCCTGTGAGAAATTAGTTCACAAGGCTTTTCTGTTGACACATTCTTCTCTTGTCCTGGGAATGTGAGTTTCAGCAATGTGCTGAACTGATTTGAGAGCGGTTTGAAAGTTTTCAGCAGTTCAACACTTTTGGGACAAGTTTTATTGTTTGTTTTTAATTATAGCCAAAATAAAGAACTTAAGTAACTAATTGGAAACAGAAATATGATTTGAGGTCTGTACAGCAGTTGTCCTGTCTTATCTTATTTGTAAATTATTTGTAAATATCCTAGTCCAGAAATTATTTTCCTTTTACAACTTGGACATGGTGGGGGGTGAGGGAGAACTTGCACATGACTCTTCATTATGCACCCTAATTGGGGAAAATCTTGGAAAGGACATTGAGATGTTGAGTTGTTCTCTTCTTCTCTTATCTCAGCCTCTGATGAGGCTTATTGAAATTCTAAGTGGAAATCAATAATTGTGCTTTAGAATAGCTGTTCATTTTAATTCCTGAGGGCTGTGATGGGGTTTCCAGGTGGTAAGGGTGAGTTTGAGTTGAATTTCACTTTTCAGTGCAAATCTGTGGTCACACACTGGACCTGTTGTAACTCTTTTCTGGGGTTCCCTCTCCCTGCTTTCTAAATCCCCTTTGGACTTGTTAATATATGCTATTCATTTTCCTCAGGAAAATTTAGCTCTGGAGCTTGGTGACAGATCTGATTCTGTGTAATTGATGATGAGTATAAATTTCAGTTGCTTCTGTTCTTTGTGGCAAGGGTAGGGAAGTAAGGTCATATCAGGGAGGCCCAGACATTAAGACTGAGAGTCTTTTGTGTTTTCTTAAGGTTTCAGGAAGTTTGAGCAGTTTGCTTAGTGTAGCACAGTTAAGACAAAATTACACTGGTTTCTCTATAACTAAGATTCATGTGTCTACCTTTTACTAAGCCACTGAGCCGTTCCCTCTCCTGATAAGGCCCTATGCGGAGGTGAGTGGCTGTACCTTTAAGTCTATGATATTTTAACTAGCCATGGCCCAATTAACCTCTGACCTTTCTCAAGTTCATCAGGAAATAGACTTTAGTACTCACTGCCTAATGGTAGGTTTGTGGTTGTAATTACACATTACCAAAACTAAGTCTAGTGACAGGAAACGTGTGAGAACTAATCCATAGAAACAGAAACAAACCTTTGACTTACCTACATTTTTATTGGAATTTCCCTCTGGACTCCATTTCCCTTCCAGTCAATAAAAAACTAGGACTGCTCATTAAACCTTCTAGAAGGCTTTGTTGCAGCCTACATGATCATGGAAGGTTTAGGCTTAGGGTAACCATGGTGCATATAGTCTGCTCTGTCTGATTACAGCATCCTAATGCAATGACTTTTATCCAAATGCTATTAATAGCAGATCAAATCTTGGTATGGCTTTCTTCTATCAGACATTCTCAGTGGTGGATGCAGAGTGATGCTAAAACAAAAGCAAATAAGTGAAAATGCCACTTGAATTATTGAAGGAGGAAAAGAAAGATAGGCTGCTTCCTACAAGACATCTTGTGTAGGTCTTCTTGTAGGACTGTACTTTCTGTCTGTACTTTGCAGTGGACTTGGGACCTGAATGTCCTTGCTTTTTAATTTCTAGTATGGCAATAAGAGAACATGTACAGCCATCTGTTTCCCAGAATGATAGTGAACAAACTAACAGTGTTATAAAAAGCACTTCATAAATATAAAGAAGAAATGGGGTGTTTAAAATCTAAGGCTAGTGTAGACCAATTTGATTTGAATCTTATTTAGTAGAACTTCTGCTGTTTACTGAATGTGTGCTCTTGGGTGTGTTGTTCTCTGTCTGTCTGTCTTTCTCTCTTTTGAGGCAGGGTCTCACTATGTAGCCCAAGCTGGCCTTGAATACATGATCTTTCTATCTTGGCCTCCTGAGTGCTGGGATTACAGGCATTCCCCACCATGCTCAGATGATTTACTTCTCTTAACCCAGTTCAAATCTGTAGAAGATGGCAAATCACACAGTCTGCCACCTACTCACAAAGCCACAGTGAGGACTAAGTTATATGATGGGCACAAAGCAGAGTGCTGTGTGAGATGCAGTCACTATCACACAATTGGAGCTAGTTTTTGTGTGTGAAACAGAGGGGCATTGCCAATACGGATGAAGGTATTGATACAAATAGGCTGAGAAGCTTGTCTGCTGATGGTCTCAGGGTTTATATTACTTCCCTTGGCTGAATGACACTTTGCTCCACTTTGCTCCACCTCTGGCTGGGCAGAGAATTGGAGAAAGCGACAGGAACAGCCTTTCCTCCCTCCTCTACTCCAGGGATTTTCTTGCCAGGAAGTGGAGCTCTAGCAAACTAAGTTTGAACAAACCTGCCTAAAGGCAGGGCCAGCTGTATCCTGCCCCAGGCAGTCACTGGTCTGTCCCTATGTCACTGCACTTTCTTCCCCTCCCCCAGGCCCAGCACCTTTGCAGGTCACATTCCTGGCCAGCTCTCACTCTCAGCTGGTTGTCAGCTAAGGCGTTGGCTGATAACAAAACTATGAACTGATAAGGCTTAATACCTTCAAGTGGTGTTTTAAAAGTCAGGAAGGCTTCAAGAGCTAAAGAAATAAGGAAGTAATGGCAGGCATTAACTCTGGTGTGTGTGTGTGTGTGTGTGTGTGTGTGTGCGCCACTAAGTCCCAATGAAATAGTTTCTTCAATCTAAAACTGAAACTGAGCTCACTTAGGAACTAAGTCACGGTTTTCTGTTTTAGATTTAAAACGTTTATCTCTTAGCCTAGGAAGCCTCGGGACAAGCATAGTGAAAACACAATTAACTGAATTGTTAAAACGTTGCTATGCCACCTTCCTGTGATTAAATAAGAGAACACTCATTTCATCACTAAGAAATGATAATCACAAAGAATGAAACAAAAAAGTTAACGTAGCCTTTAAGAATAAAGTATTAGACAAGAATTTGAAGATGCCCAAGGAAATAAAGGAAAGAGTTCACAATACTTCTTCAACTGGAGTTTCATTTTTCTCGCTTACCATGTACGTGACAAATTGGACCAAAATGGAAAGCTGCTGCCTGCCACAAGCTGAACCAAGCTCAGGAGATTTGGAATCCAATAGGGTTCCCATACAAATTGGAGGAAATGAAAACCCTCTAGGGAACGCTGTTACAAAGGACTTGCAGCTACTCAACTCTCGGTGAATCAGGACCGTTGCTATTGAATGTCAGGCAAGGATTTGTTGGGTATAGTGTGGCTACAGGTAGCTGGGAATACAGCCTTATGTGTATGTGCCCCATTGCCTGTGAAATATTTATAATTATAATGACGTTAAGATTGCAACTACTAATATTTTTAAAAATTTTTATTTTTTAAAGAAGTTTGAAATTCGTAGCAAAATTGAAAGGAAGATACAGAGATTTCCCATGCATCTCCACACATGCCCAGCCCCACGGCCCCTCCACCTTCATTATCAACAGGTCTTAGCAGAGTCGTGTGCACATGAGCCCACAAAGGCGACATATCATAATTTACATTAGAGCTTATTTTTGGTGTTGTGTATTCTGTGAGTTCTCACTACTTTATCTATTATTAGAGTAGTATGTGGAGTATTTTCACTGACCCAAAAATCCTCTGTCCATCCTTCTCACTCCCCAACCACTGGAAGCCACTAACGTTTTAACTCCTCGTAGTTTTGTGATTTCCAGAATGTCATATAGTAGTCTTATATTTGAGCAGCTTTTTCCTTTACTTAAGTGTTTAAATTTTCTTCATGTCTTTTCATAAATCAATAGCTCATTTTTTTTTAGCACTGCTAAAGTTTGTATCTTTTTTGTTTGTTTTGGCAGTACTGGGATTTGAACTTAGAGCCTTGTGCTTGCTAGGCAGGTGCTCTACCATTTGAGTCACACCCCCAGCCTTAAGTTTGCATCTTAAATGTCCCCAAAGGCCTGTGTGTTAAAGACTTGTTCTCTAGAGTCTCATTATTAAGAGATGGTAGAAGCTTTAAGAGGTGGGGCCTAGTGGGAGATTTTAAGTCATTGGAGGAGTACCCTTGAAGAGAATTATAGGACCCTAGTCCCTTCCTGTTCCTCTCTTTTGCTTCCTGATCATCTGATGAGTGGTTTTGCTCCACAATACACTCTGCATTGATGTGCTGCCTTGCCACAGGCCCAAAAGCAATGGGGCCAATCGTGGACTAAACCTCCTGAAACCATGAGCTAAAATAAACATTCTCTTTACAGGTTGATTATCTCAGGTAATTTGTTACAATAACAGGAAGCTGACTAACACAGCACCACAATTAAATATCTATTCACCTACTGAAAGATATGTTGATTGCTCCTAAGTTTGGCATGTATGAAATAAAATGGTTGCAAATATAACATGCAGGATTTTATGAATATAAGTTTTAAACTACATTAGGTAAATACTGAGGAGTGAGATTGCTGGATGGTATATAAAGTTTATGTTCAGTTTTGTAAGAAACTGCCAAACTATCTTCCAAAGTCTTCCGCTTTGCATTCCCACCACCAATGAATTAGAGTTCCTGTTGCTCCAAATCCTTTCCAGCACTTGGTGTTATATTTCTGCTGGATTTTGGCCATTCTAATAAGTGTATAGTGTTAATCTCATTGTTTCAGTTTGCATTTTCCAACGAATAGTATTTTGAGGTATATTTTAAATGATAAAAGAAAGGTGACCCCTAAATCCTCTGCTACAAAGTGAGGATACTGTGTATCTCCAAGAACTTTATAAGGGTTCTCCAAGCCCAAAGAGAGCAGCAGAGGTGAGTTAGGAGATTTTTGGGGAGCATGTAGTCCAATCCAAAAGAAAAAGGGAGACCAAAGAACCTTATTTACAGGAAACTGGGAGTCAAATATCTCTGTTATTGTCATCACACAGGAAGAGACAAAGGTAGTGATGAAAAGTGCAGATGGAGGGAGGGGGAATGGCTAGCTGGAATGCAATTCCAGTTCTGTTTGACCTTGGACAAGCTACTTAGCCTTCCTGGGTCTTGATTTCATTATCTGTAGAACACCTTGCTGGGCCCTTGTGGACATAAAGTAAATCAATGTACACTGAGAATTTAGAGCAGGGCCTGGTATGTTGTATAGGCTACAGAAAAGCTCTTGCTATCATCATCATCCTTTCTCTCTATTCTGTCTTTTCTCCAGGGATGCTAAGACCTGGGCAAACAAGTGCTATGCTTGTCAGACTCACTCACAGAGAGAAGGTGACTACATAAGTTAGTATGAAATAATAACCTCTGAACATACATATTATTATTTAGAGTTTAAAAATATGAAAACCAGAAAGCTTAAATATCACATCAAACAACTCACAACTGGTAAAAGCTGTATTCAAAGTAGAAGTGCTTAAATTCGTATCTGTGCTACCACTTAGCTAAGATCTATCTGAAGATGAGCCATTGACAATTGTGCTCTGGAAGGAACCAGCTGACAATTAAGGGGACATGGTCAAGGGCTTGTCAGAGGAAGCATTTGGCTCTCCCAGAGCTCTGTTGGCTTTAGGTAATGATGAGAACAGTGAGGATGCAAATGCAGCCTTTTAACTCTGATTAGAGGTGTATTTTTTTCCTTTTTAAGAGATTAAACATTCCCAAATAGTTGAACAAGCAATTGTTTTCTTGGAAGGATATCTGCTTTCAAAAGCAGAAGTATACAAAACACAGAAGGGATGTTCTAAGCTGACATGTGAACTAGCTATCACTCTGAAAGTGGAATTTAAGTATACCTATTGTGGTGCAAATAATTGTCTATGGTGGAAATAGAAAAGTAAAGCTGGCCCCTTCTTGTCTTTCTCTTTGTCATGTGGTACACAGTTCCTCTGCCACACACTCCCACCATGAGGTACTGTGCTGTCATAAGCCCAAAGCAACAGGGACAAGAAACCATGGACTGAAACCTCTGAAATTGTGATCCAGAATAAAGTCTGATCAACTTAAAAGGTGATCATCTTGGGTATTTTGTCACAGTAGTGAAAGCTTTTTACCAAATGCCTTCTGAAAGGAAAACCAGGAGGGAAGAAAAATCATAACTCCCACTATGATCTCAATGTTTTTATTCCTCCCACCCAATTCATAGATTGAAACCTAACGTCCAGTGCAGTAGTATAAGAGACAGGACCTTTGGAAGGCTCTGCTCTCAGGAACGGGATAGTGTCCCAATAAAAGATGCTTGGGGGAGCCTATGGGTCCCCTCCCACCATGTGAAGACAGCAGCAACATGCCATTTATGAAACAGTGAGTCCTTGCCAGACACCAAATCTACAGATGTTCTGGACTTCTCAGCTTCAAGAACTGTGAGTCAAAACTTTCTGTTGTTATAAATTACTCAGCTCAAGGTATTTTGTTATAGCAGCCAGAATGAACTAAGACACCTCTCTCCGCCCTCCCATTTTAGCATCCACTGAACATTCAACTTAACAAATATTAATGAGAACCCATTTTCAAGGCATTGCATTTGGCACATGGTTACCAAGTGTGTTTTTTTTGTGTGTGTGTAGAAATCTTTTTCACTTTGTTTGTCACTCATATTCCTAGAGAAGAGAGGGTGCTGTTGCCCCACCCATTTCAACACATGTCCAGTAGAAGCTCCCAATGGACTTGTGAAGAGAAGTCACACCAGCATCCCCAGGCCAGTCACTGGTGAGGTGGGTGGGATACTCTGGTCAGGCCTGGGTTCTGTGCTCCACGGAAGGTGCTGGATCCAATTGGGCTTGGACTTACAGCCCATGAAACAGTCTGTCTTGGGACTACAGAGGAACCTGCTGTGGGTTTATACCATGTCACTCTGGATTTGGAATATTTGAGATCAGTGGTTTTAATTGGAGTGGGAGCACTGTAGGAAAGTGTGGGTGGCTTTGCCTGTAGGTGACCATGAGGCACAGCTAACATGTAGTGAGCAGGGACAAGGGTCTGGACATTGTGTAATGTATGGGATGGTCCCATACGTAAGAGTTCTGTGTGTTTGCATGACTTTCACATATGTCTTCTGATCCTGTAGGTGAAAACCCTTCTCATCTGGGAGCCTCCACTGTATATATGAGTACAAAGTCATCATTTAATATACGCCATTTGATTTTTCCAGGAATACAACTGCCGTGTAAATCAAAGAAAGATAAGATTATGTTTTTTATTTTAAACTGAACTGGGAGTTGGCATCGTCTGTGAAAATCACTTTACCCGTGGCAATGCCCTCGTGGTGTCCTGAGACCTTGTTCTAATCTGCCTGGAGGCTATCTCTTTCCTGGTGGCTTTATGATGAACTGGTTAGATGAGCAATATATTTGCATATGGAAATACACTATTTTATGTGATTTGGCTTTTTTTTTTTCTTTACTATAGCTATGGGTTAAGGTATTTGAAATAAGAAGAGACCATAGAAGCTGGGTGTGGTGGTGACTTCTATAATCCTAGCACTTGAGAGACTGATGCAGGACATTTGTGAGTTTGAGGTCAGCTTGCATTACATAGAGAGACTCTGTCTCCAAAAAAAAAAAAAAAAAAAGAGGGGATTAGGTCTGAACTGAGAACCACTGGTCTGAATCCACAGCTTAAATATGTTATTTTCTGTAGGAAGCCTTCGTTAACATCTCCCACCCAGGCCCCCACCCCATTTCTATTGAGGAGTTAAATGTTCTTGCTTTGTGTTTCTGTGGAGAGTCCTGCATGCCTCCTCTGTGGTTATGTCTTGTTTTATTATGTGTCTTCCTTGATAGGTTAGGTACTTCGTGAGAGTAGATAATTCTGGAGCAATTTGTGATATATACTGGGTAATCTTTGTTGAATGCATGAATGATAGAATACCACAATGAATAAACGTTTTTATTTTTTGTTCATAGATTTCCTCTTCCATCCCTATTTGGGCTCTAAGGCTGAGCTCCCACTGAATTCGTCTCTTTTTCCTAATATTGGAAGTCTTCCAGGCAGTACCTTCTTGGCGGGTGGCTGATTCTGAGCCCCCTTGCTCCACACTCAGCCCTCCCATGTCTCCTTTCTTCCTCTTGGAACCACCTTGATCAGAGCCCTATGTATGTATCTGCTTAATAGTTTTTCATTCAACTTCCCCCTACAAGCATGTTTAAAAACCATATCTCTCTGGAATTGTTCTGAACTTCTGACCCTTTAACTCTCCATCCTAATGTTAGACATGAGAATCTATTTTGGGAAGAGAGGTCTTGGGGTGGCTGCTTCCCACAGAATTCACCTTCATTAATTTGAGCTGGAGTCACAAGTCTGATAAGAAAAACTCACAAATCTTTTCTCTATCACAGTTTAGTGAGCATCAGTGCAGCAGGAGTTATAGAATCTCTGCAGATGACACATAAAACTGGCCTGGCAGCTCCAACTCTCTTTGGAGCTCACCACTCAAAAGACATGTCCTCCCGGGTTGCTGAGGGAAGTTTTCATCTGTCTTGAGAGCAGAAAGAGAGAAGATGTTCCTGTGGGGGGATTTGAGTTTCCAATCCATTGGCTTGAAGTCAAATTTAAATACAAATATATTACACAAAAGAGGTAAAACTATGAATATTAGTATTCATTAATACCTAAGTGTGGATTTGTTTCCAAAAATAGAGTTGGGAAGTTAGCCCCAGGCTCTGGGGCTGGAAGAATGAGACAGTGGACTGGTACACTTTATTGCCAGGGAGAATGGACACTGGGGGGGTCCCTGTTGGTCGGTAGGGCCATCAGGAGAGCTAAGAGAGACAAAGGGGTAGTGACAAAAGGAAGGGGAGTGAAAGGAGAGAGGTAGAAGGAACACCTAACCCAAATACGTCTCTTTGAAAATATATGCTTGAGTAAACACGTGTGAAAAGTTTGGATGATCTTAAGGAGGCGAGTATTTGTAGGAATGAAGGATTCTTATGTGTTCCCAGAAAGGAACGAGAAAGGAATTCATGTTTTGCTTTAATTTACTTTTTCTGATCCTAGTAGGTATGAGGTGGGATGGGGCTATTAAAGCAGCCGGTCCTGATTCACAGAGGCATTTTATTTTGCATGATATTCAATAATATCTTCTCAATAAAAGGTAATTTTAAAATTGCTTCAAGAGATGTTGCTCTTGAAAAAAATGTCAGGTGAGTTGGCTTTTGTTGTTCTATTTTTAAGTGAATAATCATGCCACTGTGCCTGCTTTGTAAATCTTGATTGCCTTAAATCTGGTTTGTTGAGATTCACGCACCTGCCACCAGCATGGGCTCCTATGGGGAGCTGTGGATGTGCTGGGCACGGGTAGCCCATGTTCGAGTTCAGCAGGTCAGAGCAAGCTGAACAACTCTCAAGTTTCTCGCACAATTGGAGGCAAGTGTCTTCGGCAGAATAAATAATTCCCCTTCCAAATCTGTCTGAATAAATATTTGTGCAGTGACTGATCAAGGCACCGTGTGTTAACGACCACATCCAGCACCCACAAATTAGACTCTCTGGTGAACAATTCATTGTGTATTTTTTTGCAGTTCTCACAATGACATTAGCAGGAAGTGTCAGTGTTTGCACCGCGCAGCTCCGTGCTTGCATCCATTCATGTTTAGATTTATGTGGCTGCTTTTGGTACCAGGGTAACAGCAGGTCTGGCAGAAGGAGAGGAGCCTTTCTGTTGAAGATGCATTGCAGACGTCCTGACTTGAAAGAACCCCTTTGATTCTTTCTTTGACTCAACATCACCAAGAAAGAAGGTTTTGGGGAAAACAATAACTTACAGAACATGGATAAAGTTAACCCTTAACTTGAGACCATTAAAGCCAGGAAATGGAGGTGAATTTTAAAGTCTTGTTGGCAGTTATTCTGAATTCCTACTTGTAATTACTTCCTTTTCTCTCCTTCCTTTCCTTTCTTCCCACAAAGTTGGTGCCACTGGGGGAAGACTTGCAAACAAGGTTTAATATTGTGATTCCGGATTCTTCTCCTGAACCTAACTTTGCCATCGGATTTCCTTGGGCGTTGAATTCAAATCACTTCTCTTTGAAAAGTTTGGTTTTCTTTTTGTGAGCAGGTTTTCTCTGTTACCCTTTTACTCGTCCAGGTGTATTGAAATCTGGAAATGTCCCTCTCAAAGGCGGCTGACAAGAATAGTGGGAAGGCTTCCACAATGAGAAAATCCTGAGCTCCACCAAGCCACTAATTACCATTCCCAGGGGAGTTAACAATGATTCAGCGTTCATTACAAAATGACTCATGAGCAATCATGGCCATTTGCAGGGAAAAAGACAATTATCAATTTCATGGACCCATATGTAATCGTGACTACTTTCAGGGACTTAACAATGATCAATTCCCCATTCCCTGATTAATTAAGGGCTTAATCTTCCCACCCATATAATGTGAACAATAGCTCACTGTTCCAAGCTGCCTATTATATTTCTTCAGGACAAAGACTGAAGTGAGTGTAATGCAAACCCAGGTCATTGCTCTTGAGTTTTTCCTCTCCAGTCGAATACAGTAGGCACAGTTCAGTATTCATAGATTCTCACATTTGTTGTAAGCTAGAATAACACGCTTCCCCACAAAGCCAGCATTTAAGGCGTCTTGTCTTTTTTGCTTCAGAATCATCGCTCTGTTTTAGATCCTTACAAATAGTGAATAAGGCGAAGTCTGCTGAGGAGGAAGAAATATCTCAAATGGCACCAGATTTCCTGGGACATGGGCTAATACATCGTTTCCTTGCTGCCTTCTGAAAACCAGCTTTTTTTTTTTTTAATCTCTTATAGGCTTCCTAAGGCTGAGCCCGTGTGTGAGGAGAGGAGGAGGTGACTGCCTTGTTCTTCTGATCCCCTATTTCCTTTCCTCTCCTGGGTCTGACTATTGTGTGAGACCAACCTTCCACTGCCCACTCTGCTAGGCTCAGACATGCACCATCGGGTTCACATTGGTCTTTCTGAGCCACTGTTGCTCTGATTCTTGGCTATTTAAATATCTGTGTACATGCACTCTCAATTCCTTGACCTCTTCTCCATAGATTTCATTCTAGACACCTCTTCAGCCTCTCATCCCACACTCACATGCTACATCACACACACCCACAAGTTCATTACACTCATTTCTGGAATCCGAACCTCCTGCTACAGTCCTGTGCTTGCTGCTCACTTCTTGTCCTCTGCAGTGCTGAGCTCCTTTTGCCTGTTACTTTCCCAACATTCTTCATCCCTCTCACATCTTTCTTTCCCTCTGCACCCAGCTTGGACTTCACCTTTGTTCTTATTAACCAAGCCTTGAATATCTCTTCATTCCTTTTCCTGCCTTTCCTTATCCAACCCACCTTGCAAAACCTGAATACTGGTGAAGGCCTTCTACCTACTTTGTGCTTATATCATGTAGGTAAAAACTGTCAGAGAAAACCACATGCCCTGGCTGGCTGGGCTGGCTCTAGTTTATGACCATGGGTCTCCAGTGAGCCTTGAGTGACTGTGATAATCAGATTACATTTCTCTTTTTTTTAAATATGATTTTTACTCTTTATTTTTGTACTACTGGGAATTGGACTGAGAGCCTCGCACTTGCTTAGATAACCATGCTACCACTTGAGTCACAACCCTGGTACTGTTATCCTTTTGCTTTTAGTTTGTTTTTCAGAGCAGTCTGAACTTTTCTTGCCTGTCTCATGTGACTCCTGTTATTGGAATAAGTCACTGTGGGGTGACTCTGTCACCAGACAGAGTGGTCTGGCTGCCTAGTGAGCTCCTAGTCATACATCAGGGTCAATCTGGTGGGTTAACTCCAGGAGGAAGTTCCTACTAGTAGCTAGGAAGGAGCTAACCACTTTCTCTTTGAGGCTTTTAGGGTACCTTATAGGTATGCCTCTATGACAATGTGTACAATGATTTATTTGAGTCATTATTTGTATATTCAACTTCCCATGCAGCCTGGACCAGCCCTGACTTATTACAAATCACCAGTGTTTGCACATAGTTCATGCTCAATGAATATTTGTGGAAGGAAAAAAAATGAATCAGTTACCTTCATCCAGGTCTTGAGCCTAGCCATTGATTGAAGAGCTATTAAATATAGCAATTTTAGAGGGTACTCAGCAAATCAACAGTGACAGCAAATGAAACGTCAATTTTAAAGGAGTCACCTATTTATTTTTCTAAAAATTAGTAATGCTTTGTGCTTTTTATTTTTCGGTGATACTAGGGTATTTATCTATATCTCCTGTGTAGTGGGGATTATAGACATGTACCACCATACCTGGTCACCCTTCTTATTTTTAAAGTAGAATTTTCAAACCAGTGATGCCTATCCTTTTATTTATTTATTTTTTTTTTCATTTTTCTTTTATTAGTCATATGTGCATACAAGGCTTGGTTCATTTCTCCCCCCTGCCCCCACCCCCTCCCTTACCACCCACTCCACCCCCTCCCGCTCCCCCCCTCAATACCCAGCAGAAACTATTTTGCCCTTATTCCTAATTTTGTTGTAGAGAGAGTATAAGCAATAATAGGAAGGAACAAGGGGTTTTGCTGGTTGAGATAAGGATAGCTATACAGGGCATTGACTCACATTGATTTCCTGTGCGTGGGTGTTACCTTCTAGGTTAATTCTTTTTGATCTAACCTTTTCTCTAGTTCCTGGTCCCCTTCTCCTATTGGCCTCAGTTGCTTTAAGGTACCTGCTTTAGTTTCTCTGCATTAAGGGCAACGAATGCTAGCTAGTTTTTTAGGTGTCTTACCTATCCTCACCCCTCCCTTGTGTGCTCTCGCTTTTATCATGTGCTCATAGTCCAATCCCCTTGTTGTGTTTGCCCTTGATCTAATGTCCACATATGAGGGAGAACATACGATTTTTGGTCTTTTGAGCCAGGCTAACCTCACTCAGAATGATGTTCTCCAATTCCATCCATTTACCAGCGAATGATAACATTTCATTCTTCTTCATGATGCCTATCCTTTTAAAAAAAAGTTGTTTTTAGAAATACAAAGTCTTAATCAAGAGAGCTTCATAATCATTGAAAACAGGGGTAAAGATTTGAGAAGCGATGTTATTCAGTGCATGAATAAATGAACAAAAAGGCAAGAAAGCATCACTTAGGCACTGGAATGTACAGAGTGACCTGATTGAGAGAATCGGTTTCATTATCTGTGGCAGGAATGGTGACCCAGGAGGGCATCACCTGTCTCACGGTACTTGAGATTCTGTCCGGGGCTTTGGCGTATGTCTGTGTTTCACTCAGGCTTCTAGATGCTTTTTCTAACTCTGTTTCATGTTGTGTTATAGCTGCACTGGGAAGATGAGCATCCAGAGACAGGGCTCAGAGTTGGAGTGGACTTTGGTTAAACAGGGAGAATGCTTTTTTCTCTGTTCTAATAAAGCTCTTTCCCATTATAGTCATCCTGATATTATCGTATTTGCCTCACTGACTCTAGAATACTTATACATATGCTCAAGTCTTATAAAAATTGAATCTAGCAGTACCTATAAATAATTAAACTGTTCCTAGCTGGGACTTGCCAGTATACAGTTGTTACAAATTCAAAGCCATAACAGGGATGATGAAGAAGTGATTTACCATTGCTATGCTTAACAGCTACCTGCTTCAGGGGCTGTGTTTCTACTTGTCTGGCTTGTTGCTGGGTCCTGGGATCATTTGTGGCCACAGAGCCCCAGGGCAAGGGACAAGAAAGTCAAGAGACCAGACAAACAATTGCAGTGATTTCTCATAACTGGGCCTATAAGCATGCAGGTCTCAGTGAGACTTTTTATAACGAACTCCAATTTATATTCCAAGAAGGTCCCACACTATGTGAATAAACCCATTTACTCTGCATTACTGTTAGAAAGGGTCACACTACACCAGCAGGGAAAAGTGGGTCCTTTTGGGGAGTGATTCCTACCAGCAACACTTCCCCAATTCAGGAATGTAGCCACTCGTCATGAGATACATTTCCTTAGAAATGGGAACACGGAGGTTGCCAGATCACTCTCAAATCTTTACTTCTGTGACCATACTTAGTAAGGATCTCAGCACAGGGTAGAGCTCCTGGTGATGTCTTTGTATACTCTCTGACGTGTTTGATCACTGATTCCACATGAGAATTCATGTAGGCACTATTCATAAAAGTAAAGATTAAGTGGATAACAATAGCCTCGAACATGAAATTATTACCAGAGGGAGGAAGAGTGTGTTTGTGTTTTTCCTCGAGAATGACAAAGGGGTTAGATGCATCATGTGTGAGGCAAGAAGCTGGCATTGTGTATTACAGGGAAGCCAACTTTAAATGACTAAAATGTGACCATGGTCATGGTCAGAATCACAGATAATGCTGGTTGTTCTTAAGGGAAGATGTCATGGGGACCACAATGCCAGAGGGGCTCTGGAAGGTAGATATTTAAAAGGGAAATTACATACCTGCAAGCCTATAAATGGAGAAAAAAACACCTTGTGAGGAAGGATTTGGCTAAAGGAAAGAATGAGAAAGGTGAGTGAGAAGAGGAGGGCATAAGGACAGGTTTGTGAGGGAAGAGAAGTCTGACAATTTGAGACCAATTTGAAATACTTCATCTCAATTTTGTCTGGAGCCAATGTGTATAACAACAACCAGGTATTGTCTGTGGTCACTGTGAAATTCCGGCCAAAAATTTTCATTTTTCCAAGAGCTCACTGTCTTTAGACGAGAGTCCGGTTATATAGGCCTGGATGCCGATGATGAATGATGAATGGCAACTCTCAAGGGACTTCCTATCAGAAGCCTGGTGGACACCCAGGCCTGCTTAATGACTAATTCATCCAGGACAGCTGGTTTTTCTATTCTCTTCATCAAAAATCTCCTGAGGTGGAGATTCCAAAAGATCACCTCTTTTCAGTGGTAAGCTCCCTAAGAGTAATCTTTTTCCTGTTCCAATTGACAATTGGTCCCACTTTTTTTTTTTATTCTCTGCGAGTCCTTTGTTAGCATTGTCTTAAGAACACTCATATTTGACGCCATTAAAAAGCCATTGCGAAACCTTATCTCAGTGGTTCCATTCCCTTTGCAGTTCCCCTCAAACTCAGAAAATTTATATTAAGTGAAACGCAGAGTGTGTGCTAGATAGATAACTTTTATGCACTTGTGCATCCATTTATCAACTTAAAAACCATTTATTGAGTGCCTACTGTGTGCAACTACAGCTGCTAATGGAAACATACCATTCTAGAATCAGTCAATCATTGGCACTGCTTTTGCACAGACTAATTAATGGCTTCTACATCTTCCCAAGTTATAAAATGGTGATGACAATTCTAAAATTGTATTAAGAATTCCATGTTTTAACAATGGAATTTTATGCAGCCATGAAGAAGAACGAAATGTTATCATTCTCTGGTAAATGGATGGAATTGGAGAACATCATTCTGAGTGAGGTTAGCCTGGCCCAAAAGACCAAAAATCGTATGTTCTCCCTCATATGTGGACATTAGATCAAGGGCAAACACAACAATGGGATTGGACTTTGAGCACATGGTAAAAGCGAGAGCACACAAGTAAGGGGTGAGGATAGGTAAGACACCTAAAAAACTAGCTAGCATTTGTTGCCCTTAATGCAGAGAAACTAAAGCAGATACCTTAAAAGCAACTGAGGCCAATAGGAAAAGGGGACCAGGAACTAGAGAAAAGGTTAGATCAAAAAGAATTAACCTAGAAGGTAACACCCACGCACAGGAAATCATTGTGAGTCAATGCCCTGTATAGCTATCCTTATCTCAACCAGCAAAAACCCTTGTTCCTTCCTAGTATTGCTTATACTCTCTCTACAACAAAATTAGAAATAAGGGGAAAATAGTTTCTGCTGGGTATTGAGGAGGTGGGGGGGGAGAGGGAGGGGGCGGAGTGGGTGGTAAGGGAGGGGGTGGTGGCAGGGGGGAGAAATGACCCAAGCCTTGTATGCACATATGAATAATAAAATTAAAAAAAAAACAGTAAGAATTCCATGTTTTAAACACAGAGAATGTCAACTACCTATTAGATATGTAATAATTTTAAAATTAAAAAATTTAATGCAGGGAATATGCCAGGTGCAAAAGTTCAGAGAAATATGTGATTCAGATCCTGCCTACTGGGAACACACTGTCTAATGGGGGCCAGGAAACATGGCAGGGATGTAAAGAAGACCAGGTCAGAGGTCATACTTGCTTGGGGTGGTCATGAAAGGCTATCTGCTGGGATACCTATTAGGTAAAGGGAAAATCTTAAAGGTGGAGAGTGACCTCAGTAGGAAGAGGGTGGCCATGGGAAGTCCTATCTGTGAAGGGGCTAGGCTGGGGACTATTGTGACCAAACATCCTCTGGGAGTCAGAAAATTCCCTCTTGGCTGAAGGGCAGAGCTGGCAGGACAGGTCTGCATCCCTCTTGGGCCCCTCTCCTGGGTCTGGCCTCAGTTGGAGGGCAGCAGGCAGCAGAGTGGGGGCCAGCTCAGGGTGCAGACCCCTTGGCCTCTGGATTGTGCCCATGCAGGGGTGTGCCTGGGGACTCCGACCAGGTCGTGGAAAGTATTGTTGGAAATGAATTCTTGGTTGGCTGAATGGTCACTGTTCTTCATTTCTTGTAGACTGGACAGAGATCCATCTCAGTGGATGCTGCTGAGTGCAGCTTTCAGGCTTAGTTTGCAACCTCAAATTCTGTTATCCAAGGCCCAGACCGGGTTGGCAGTTTTTCAGGGAGGCCTGTCTGTTAGTCAGTCTGTGCGGGAGCTCTGATCCCACTAAGATGAGTTTCACATGGATGTCCATAGAGAAGAGACCCCTGGGAGACCAAAGTGAGACACTCAGAGAAAGCCACAGAGCAGCAAGCCCTGACTTGACAGAAAAAGCCACAGGGTCCTTGAGACAGTGCTGGTCACAGTCCATCCAAAGGCCACCAGGCAGGTCAGTCTGGCAAACAAGCACAAGGCCAGGCAGCTCTCTGTGCTTGGCCCACAGGTCGGGGTCGGTTAGCTTGTGTGTGCCATTCAGCATAAACAACCAGCTGGACGGGGTCCCTGCCACTCTGGCTTCTAAGCTCCTGTGCAGAAGGAAATGCAGTTGGCATGATTTCTGTCCTACCCTGTTTTCTCTCTGCTCTTGTGTTACTGTGACTCGGCTTACAGGGAATCAATCCACAGATGTGAGCTGGGCAGGGCTTGAGCAGATGCACACATTGAATGGGGAAATGAGGAGAGAGTGTGCCAGACACATAGGCCCTGGCAGTGGTTTGATGTCCACCAGGTGCCAGGTGACATTGTTCAAATCTGAAAGCCTTGCTCATGTCACCACAGAGCTTCCGCCAAGGAAAATGCCACCAACTTCACAAAGTTTTTACACGCAAGGAAATAGACTCAAAGAGCTTAACACACATGTCCAGGTTTGCAAAAGTTTGGAGGAAAGCTTTGAATGCAGGTTTGTCTTAGTGCCCAAAGCTCTTGTTCTTCCCATTATACTATGCTTCATGTTGTTTCAAAGATTTGAGTGCTGTGTGTACATTGCAACCTTTGTTTTCTTAAAATTGAAGTTTTCAGACTGATGAAGTGGCTGACTACTACTCTACCTATTCCAGAGGTGGAGATCATGAGGATCAGAGTTCAAGGCCAGCCCAGGCAAAAAGTCGGTGAAACCCCACTCAACCAATAAAAGCTGAGTGTGGGGTACACTTGCCATTCCAGCTATGTGGGAGGCATAAATAGGACAATTGTGGTGCAGGCCAGCCCTGGTCAAACTGAAACAAAAATGGCTGGTGGAGTGGCTCAAGTGGTAGAGCACCTGCCTAGCAAGCATGAAGTCCTGAGTTCAAACCCCAGTACTTCCAAAAATAAAAAATAAAAAAATTGAAGCCCTCAAGATGCATTTGGATTGCACACATGACTCTCCTAACAGCCTTATTGAGCAGGAGCCCAGCCATCTCCTATGGCCCACCTCATCCAAACCTTCTTCTTACCATCTGGCCATTTGTCCTGACATCTGATCAGAGAGGAAGCCATTCCTGTTTTCCTACCCTACAGCTGCCCATTCCCCTGAGCTATTCCGGATCCTCCCCTCCAGTTTTCTTCTTGATGGTGCAGACTTTGCATGAAGTGACTTTTCCCTGCATACTCACCTTCCCTAGAATTTGCTGCAGAAGTAAAACTTAAAAAAAAAAATCATCCTCCCACATTATTGTGGCCTGAAGGAGCAGAACAATGGTGTGAACAATTTAATTCCTTAATAAAGCCAGTTCTTCTGCGGCTTAGTGTGCGTGCGAGACTGAAATACGGGGAAGCTGCTGGAGCTCCCCATTCTTGCAGAGCTTGCTGCTGTTCTGGGCCTGTGTGACAGTGCTTGTTCCCTCTGCTGTCATGTTGCAATTCCCTGAGTCTCTTTGGATGGCACTTTGTGATTTCTCCCTGCAGCAATGATGGAAATATGTCATAGATGTCAAAGGCAGTGACTCCAGTGGCAGAAGGCAACTGGGAAGAAAGCAGCTCCAAGCAATGCTTGGTGATTCTTACCATGCCTGGCTAGCCACCAGGTGTTCTGGCTGGACAGTGTTTAGGAAAAAATAAAGATTTTTTTTTAAATCATGTTACTGTTACAGAAGAGACACCAGATACTTTTGCCGTGTTTAAACCTGATAACTTATGATTCTTTAGAAGAAAAAATAACTTAATCTCTGTTGGTGCAACATTTAGATAGAAAGGCCATTTCCCTTCTTATCCAAACTCACCTTCCAAATTCACACTGCACAAGTACTTTTTTCAAATGCAGCTTCCTCCAAGCTCATTATAGTAAGCTAGATATATTAAATATTCTTACCAAGGGCAGAAATTAATATGCATACACTTGGTGAATTTCGATGATTATGTGAAATGTGTAGTGCTTTGTGTTTGCTTGTGGGTAACTTAAGGTTATAGTCAGAATTACAATGTTGTTATTGGCCTTGATCTTAGTTTCACATTACCACTGTTTCCCACCACTTGGTTTTCTTATTTCTAAAAAAGAAAAGAAATGGAATGAAAATGATTCACACAAATTTACTCTGTGTAGGTTTTGAATATTTAAAAAATGATGGAGGAGGCTATTTTACTTCTGGTAGCAAAGGCTGCCTGATAAATCATCTTACATTTATAAATACTAAAATACACAAATAAATGGTCATATCAGACTCTCAGCTAAAAGTTTTGACTATCCCCAAACTTAGTAAATTTTTGAGGATGAAAGTGGCCCTAGACTTTGAACTTCCTCATTCACAGATGAAGAAAGAGAGGCTGTAATGGACCATATTAACTGAGATCAATTATCTAATTAGTGGATGAGCCAGAGGTAGAACACAGATCTCTGCCCACAAATGAGGCATCTTCCCATCAACTACTAAATATATTTAGGCTTGTGATGACTTAGGGGTGAATTGATACTTGCTTTCTTGTCTTATTCTGTTTATATTGTTGTAATATTTAAATTCAAGGAAGCTCAAATCATTAGTCCATTAATCTTCCTCATATGTCTTTGCTTCCTGGAGAAACAGCAGATTCCAAGTTCTGGGTCCCACGTGAGCCAGAAGAGTTATGGTTTTGCAAGCCAAGCTTCTCGTATTGCAGGAGCCTCAAGAAGACAGTTGCCATGTTCCACTTTGTCTTCTGGCAGTCTCTTTCATCTTAAGACCAATGTGCCACAGCATCCTGCTACTGCAGTGGGACGTACTGAATAAAAAATTGACACAAAGGAGAATATGGGATCAGAAAGGCTGTGGCGGCATCTGACAACTCAAAGAAATCCAAGAAAAATCAGTTCTTTCTTCCTCTCAAGGAGTTTGTGATTTGAGATGGGGGGAATTATTCAAAAACATACCAAGTATTGTAAAGTAATTAAAAGTTGTGCAAAGGAAAGTTTTGAGTCTCCTCCCTCCTGTTCCCTTCCCTGGACTTAGAGTTCACTGGCTGCATTCCAAGACCCTGATTGGCTATTTTATATGTTGACAAGGTCACCAATCTTTAGGAGGCAAGGGCCTATGTGCCATCCTTTCTTTGTTGGAAGTCATTAGTTTCAGCCTTCCTTACTTTTAAGTGTGGACTTGGGTGTCTGGAAATGCTGTGTAGCTATGGTCAGTTACTTTCAAGATTGGGATTTGGAAAAGAACAAAAAGACCCTGCTTGGAGCCTGAGCTGAAGCTAAGCACTCCAGCCTGCATGTGGTTCCAAGCCCAGATGGCAGTAAAGGGGCACTCCAGTCTTCCTTCGAAATTTTAGCATAAAAATTGACAGGACAGAATCCCAGCATAACTTATCCTAGGCTCTAATATCATCCCCACTCTCATACCCAGGACCAGGCATCATCAAGAAAATGATGGTTGTGTTAAAACAACCAAAAGTCTGCGAATGTGAGAACCATTACAAGTAGCAGATATAATTCTAGAAAAAGGTGCGTTCAGCATTAGCCTAACACATATTGGTGTACCCAGGGAAAGACATCCAGTGAACTTCTGGAGTAACTTCTCTCCATGAGTTATGGAGAACCATGTGCCAGTTCTACCCCTACATTAAGCAGGTCCCTAAATAAAGCAGAGGATTCTTAAAAAATTTGCAGGCAAGTGAAGGCCTGCATCCATCCCCATGGCATGGTTCAATGTGTTTTCCCTGATGAACACGGAGGAGCTCATGGTGACATGGTGTCTGCAATGTGGGGTTAAGTCCTGTTGTTATGATGAAATGCAAATGGCCTGTACTGGGTACTTGCTCTTTTCACTAGACTGGGAGCCAGGTAGAAGCCTGTAAGAGAATGTGCAAGGATAGTGCGCTTGAATTTTTTTTTGTTTAAGTTACATCATTTATTTACTTATTTATTTTGGATTAACCCTCTTACTCTCACATGTATGATCAGCATAAAAGGTTGAACTTGATCACAAACTCCTTTGAAGAGAGGGTAGGTACCCAATTCCCATCTGAGGAGCTTCTCAGTAGATGGCCCAAGGATCCTAGAGTTTGGTGACACTGTCAGTAACCTATACAACATTCATAGAGAAATTTTACCAAATACCCTGTTTAATGTAAACTGGGCAGGAGCCCAACAAAGTATTACAGTAACACTATCTTACAGGGCCTGAGGTATGACTTTCTATCATGTTTTAACATAGCAAATGTCACAATGACATGCATATTTGAATTTATTGTAAATCCAAAATATAATTACCATAACTTGTGGTTTTAGTGCTTCACTGTAACTTCTGTCAATACCTATGAACTTCATAATTAAATGGTAATTGTATAGTAATACAATAATTTATGGAGACGTTGCTATGAATTTGTGAAGTCATTCTATAATTTGTGCCCTGTTAAGTTAAATGCAACAATCATCACACTAACAACAGTATAAGCAAGCTAAAGATTTTGGGACTTATGTACATACACCTGCATACACACAATAATGTATGATTTAAAAAAAATATTTTAAATCCACTCATAGTTTCCATACTGCACAGACTCCTGAATTTTTAAAGCAACTTTTCAGTTGATTCGTTTATTCATTGGGTAGAGTAAGGGAAAGAATAGGAAAGGAAAGAGTAGTGAGAGAAGGGGAGGGAGGGCTGCTGGGACAATTGCTCGTTACAGATCAGGACTGATGATGAAGGATGGAATTTGGTCATCAGATGGATGAAATAACATAGCCAAGATAAGATTAGGTAAGCTGCTTCCTACTGGAAGTTTATTGGCTACTTTGATCATTGGTTTTATAAAAAAAAATTTCATCTACTATTTAATACTGGCTTACATCTTCTCAAATAAACTTTTCTACTGTAACCAGAAATGTTTTCAGTTTCTTTTATGTTTTTTGATCATATTATTCACCTGAAACTAATTGAGTGAGGCTGAATTCTTCATAGTTATTTCCATGGATGCATAGGTTTCATTTCTCCCAATAGAGACTTCTCTTAGGGAGAGAGACCCACACTACAAACACTTTTCCTTCTGTGTTTCCTATAGTGTGTTCAATGTGGTAGATGCTTAATGAGCATTTGCTAGAAGCCTGATACTCATGATACTGACTTAAACATGGTACTGGCTCATGTGTAAGGCTGTGTATTTAATGGCAATGATAGAAAACCAAATCTTCAGATTACAGTTATGTGTTTCATAGTTATTCTAATAGGAAATTGACATATCATCCAATACCTTATTTTCTTTGCTCCAATATGGATATTAATAAACTAACTCATGCAAATGTTTTGAAGAATAATGAATAAATAAAAATTTGGCAATTAAATATAAGTATAAAGATATATCTTATGTTAATATTTGTGGAGATAAAGCTTACCAGCCAGTAGTAAGCTGAAAGTGATGGAATTGAGTCATACTTTTAAATTCTTTACATGTATAAATAAATATTTTTGGAAACCAAATTTTTAGTGGCTAAATGGAAAATGACCTGGATAAAATACATGGGATTTTGTAGGTAATATTGAGATGGAAGGGAAAGTTTAAAAGATTCTGAGGATTTTTGATAGACTTCTCTAAGTCAATAACCCTCTCAGCCTCTCACACTGTTTTTAAAGTTTACTTATTAACTTTGTTGAACATTAAATTAAATTTTAGTTTGGTAATAATGAAGTCTTTCTTCTACTCCGAATCCCAGTCCTTGGTTGCTTTCTTCGGAGATACTGTGTTAGCTTTCTGTTACTGTGACAAAATACCTAAACAGATCAACTTAAAAGGAGGAAGAGTTTATTTTGGCTTGTGGTTTCAGAGGTTTCAGTCCATGATCACTTGGCCCTGTTTCCTTTGGCTCAGTGGTGAGGCAGCACCTCCTGGTGGAGGGTGTAGCAGAGGAAGACGCTCATCTCATGCCTGCCAGGAAGCAAAGACCTGTGAGTGAGAACGAGAAAGAGAAGGCATGTGGTCCCAACATCCTCTTCCAGGGCCTGTATCTAGTGACCCAACTTCCTCCTACTAAACCCCACCTCTTAAAGTTTCCACTGCCTCCTAATAGCAGCACAGTCTAGCAACCAAGCCTTCAGCCTATGGCTTTTGGGGGACATTTATCCTGACTGTAGAGCACTTCCTATAGACAAAAGCACATCCCTAAACATAAATGTTCACATATCGAAAAGAAATTCTACACCTTGTTTTTTCATTTACCGATATATGTGGGGATCATTGCATATATACACATCTGTCTACCCCATTCTCTTTAACACTACAGAGACTATCTTACTGAAGGGACATAATCAGTCATATTACTTCTTAGCATAGCATTTTTAAGGTTATTATATTATAAAGATTATTTTTTGTAGATTTGTCTTCTTCAGAGCAGGTCCGATCCTTTGATGTGTCATATGAATTACTGCTGGAAATTTATAGTTGTGCTCTCTGGAGTTTCACTCTCGTTCAAGGTCTCCATTATGACATTCACAATTACATTCCCTGGATCCTTCGCTTTCTGGCTTCAGTTTAGATTGCTTGTTGTTCAGGCCTTCTGCACCACCATCAGCCTTGAACTTTTTCTTGAGACTCTCCTATCTTTTTAACTCTTGCCATGCTTCTTCCTCTGCTTTAGAGACCTATGCTGCTTACACATGATGCTGTTTCTTCCTTGCTTTTCTTTTTCCTCTGCCCACTCCAGTCTACTTTCTATTCCCATATAGCACTGAGCCAATAACCTCCATCTTGTTAAATCCAGTGGACACTTTCCAATAGTCTCATGCGATCACTGAGCTGAATTTAACACAGTAAGTTGTTCCCTCTTCTTGTGACACTCTTCCCTAGGCTCCTTTGGTGCCATTCCCTCCCTCTTCCCTCCCTTCCTTGTTCACTCCCTTTTCTCATTTTTTTCTTCTCTGCAGCTCTTCTTATTCTACTTCTTCTTTATCTTGCCTTGAACCATAATGGCCAAATTTATTTTTCATACTCTAGTCTTTATCTCTGGTGACTTCATCTAAACCAGGTTTGGCCAACCTTTTCTGTCAATAGTCAGATAGTAAACATTTAAGCTGTGTGGGCTATATTGTCTCTGTTGCCACTACCCAGCTCTGTTGTTGTAGTAGGAAAGCAGCTGCAGATAATAAATAGGTAAACAAATGGTCTTGGCTGTGTTCCCATAAAATTTTATTTACAAGTAATGGCCTGGAGTTGGCTTGTGGACCATAGTTTGCTGACTCTTGATCTAAACCCATGGCTTTGGTAATTAAAGCTATGTATGAACAACTCTCTGCTTCTTTGGTCCAGAGTTTTATGCTGCACTGTAGGCTGGTATGTCCAATTGTTTATTGAACACTTCATTGGACTACATCTTTAATATCCCCAAAGACCTACTTGTGGCTGACCGTCCCTTTAGTACCTGGTTTCTGTACAGTCTTCCTGTCTTAGTGACTAGCACTAGGAAGAGAAAGTTGAGAGTCATCCTTATTGCAGGGAGCTGTGCAGTGTGGAATTTCAGTCCTCATAGACTCTGGAACCAGGCTGCATGAATCCAAACCTTAGCTCTACCATTTACTGCATCTGAGACTTGGGAAAATAATTTTTGTGCCTCAGTGTCTTCATCTGTAAGGTGGAGGTACTAACAATTGAACAATACATGTAAAAGCTGAGAACTGGCCTGGCCCATGGTAGGTGTTAGATTGTCACGTATCATATCATGGTTTTGCTTTTTATTTCTTTCTTTTTCATTAATACCAATGATCTAGAAGTCTTACAATGCCCTCCTTAGATAGCTCTTGAGTGTGTACACTGACTTCTATTTATTCCTCTAACACTACAGGTTGGTGAAGCCCACCTCTTGCTCAGTTAACTGCAAGAGGACTTAATAGTTCTCTTTACATTTATACTTGCTTTCTTCCTATACATTCTCCATAAGGCTATTAGAGGAATCTTTCAGAAACACTAATCTGTTTATATCACCTGCCTTCTTGGAACTCTTCAATGATTTTTCCATTGATTTTGGGCTAAAACTACCATATCAAAGGCCCCACCTTATCTGGACTTTGCCTGTCTCTACAGCTTTCTGTCTCTCCTGCCCTGCTCCTCCTTTCCTGTTACCACTTGTCCTCTGGCTCCTACTACCCCTGACTTCTGCTTCCCAGCTGCTCTAGTCTTTCATTACTTCAAGTGTCCATGCTCCTTGACACCTTGGGATCTTTGTACATGCTGCTTTTCTGCCCTATCACACTTCACCCAGTTGATTTCTCCTCCTACATACATACATGTAAGACATTTTCCCTTTGTGTCACAACATCACCTGACTTAGTATACTTCTTCTTGAAACAATTGTTTCTTATCTCTAGAAGTAGGATGAGAGTCTTTGAATCTAAAACTATGTGAGTCTTATTATTGTGTCTTCCTTGTCTAGCATGTTGCTTTGCTCAGTCAATATTTGTTGAATGAACGGACTCAAAATTTTATCTAAAATCTTAGTGACCCAATTATGTACTGACTGAAATATTTTGCATTTATGTAGGGTTTGATAGTTCAAAAAAAAACCTTTCATATATATTTAATCGCAATAACCCAGGGAAGCAGATGTGGTAACTAATTATCTTACTGTGTTAGCTGAAGAAATCCAGATAGGGTTAGGTAATTAATAAGAGAGGGCAGATGGCATTTGTGATGCTCAAGTTACCGGTCTCTTCTTTCCATTATTCTGGAGTTTTTTTTATATGAGGACAAAGTACGGCCAAGAAAATTTCTGGTTGCTGTGAAAGAGAAGCCACTGCTGGATTGAGACCAGCTGAGACTCAACTTTATGGTCTGAGAAATGAGACTAGTTGGAAGAAGAATCTCCAGTTTCCACAGAAGCGAAGGATTAGGATAAGCCAGGGCTTGAAATGAGAAGAAAGTGATGTGTTGGTGCCCTGAGGCCTGGGTAGGGGAATCAAGTTAGGAAATAGTGTCCATTGAACCAAGAGTGACTAACCACCTATTAGGTGCAGGATCCAAAGGCTGTGTGACCTTAGGAAACTTGAGAAATGTAAGGCAAAGTACATGAGAATATATTAAATAATACAAGTTGTACTTTAGTTCGTTATCTAATATTGCATGCTGTTGAAGTTTTGCAAAACTTAGACTTTAGCAAAATTTAAATGATAGGAATGAGTTGAACAGGTGGACAAGACATATTTATTCATTAAAAAATATTTCTTAGGCACCCACCACATTTCAAACTGTTGTCTAGGTTTACAGCAGTGAACAAAACAGGCAGTGTTCCTGCTCTTACGAAATGGGAGGACAGAGAAGAACAATTCATCCTTCAGGATTAGTGAGTCTCTTTCCTAGAATTGTGATATCCAACTGAATAGCAAATAGCCAGATGTGGTTATTTAAATTTAAATCCATTAAAATAGAATAAGATAAAATAGTAAATAAAAGTCAGCTCCTCAGTTATTGGAGCTGTACTTCAAGTGGTCATTAGCCACATGTGACTGGTAGCTACCATATTGGTGAGTGCATACAAAGATCACTTGCATTGTCACAGCAGGCTCTGCTGGACTGGATTGCAGTATTTAGGTTAAATCTTTCTTTAACATGAAAAGCTGGTTTCAATTGGTAGTTTGGGTTTGGAGGAAGGACGCTTGGCTTTGGGAGGGGTCTTCACCAGGGCTATTGCTATGGGAATGAACGTGGATCTTATAGCAGGTAGGAAGGACAGAGTCACATGGGAGAGCAGCAGCTAGTAGACTCTGAACTCTATTCTGAAATCATCTTCAACAAGTGCTGTTAAGAGGAGGAGCAGTTTTAGGGGCCATATGATAAGAACAGTTTTTGACAGAGTCCTGTTTTAAAACAAAGGATAAAAACAAGCATTAATGTGTAGTGGGCAGTAGATGAAATTGAAAAAAGGTGGGGGCGGGGGAGGGGAGAGAAGAGGGAAAGCCTGTTCTTTGTGAGATAATTGGCGCCTTGTGAGTTGTTAGCCCAAGTGCTAGATTGCTCATATAACCTTTAGCTAATTTGCCTGATTTTCTAGCTCAGTTAAGGATGTAGCATTTGGCATGAGTTTGAAAAAAAAAATTGAGCCTTAGTATTCATGCCTAAAAATAAGAATTAAAATATTTTTGACTTCTTATTATGATTAAGCATGGCAATCAGTGCCTAGCACTGTCCCTTGCCCTGAGTGTGGGTATATGCCTTCTTCTACTTGGGTGCAGATAACAGCATACCTCTGAGGAATACCACTAATTCAGCTGAACTCTGCAGCTCTGTGCATCTGTAGCAAGCTGTGTGATACTGTGCTCTCATTCTTGATGAAGTGACAGCAACTCCCTGTCAACCAGAGGAGTGACGGGGGCAGAGAGTGTCTGGGGTCAGTGAGCCTGGCTTTTGTGTCCCTGGTGGTACAGCATAGCTCACTTGCTTATTCCTCATCCGTAAACTGAGAAGATAGATTTCTAAGGTCCCTTTCAAAGTAGCTTCTGTGATCTCAGAGCTCAGGCCCAGTAAGGCTCTCATGTTCACTTTTAGACAATCAGCGATTACATTGTCCCCTCTCAGATTTGCATTTGAGATTAAGAAGGCAGCTGTGTCTATGCTACTTGAAAATCATCTAATAAAAAATTAGATATGCACCAGGCACATTATCCAGTGGACACTAAAAAATGGAAGAATCAATACCGAATGAGAACTGGCTGGTTTGGCCTTGTGAAACCATGGTTTTTGCTAAGGGGATCCTGTACTTAACTCATACAGTCCAAAGGATTCATCAGGACTTTGGTTGCAACCATTCACTAAGCTGTTGTGATTGATGCCATGGTATATGGCACAGGAGGCAGAGGGAGACTATGGTGGGGAATAAAGAAGGTACTGAATAAAGGACCAGAAAGGGTACCATCTCCTGCTGAGTCAGGACAGTTTTGTCCTAAAATCTGGGCATCCAAATTATGATTGGAATATGGTGAGAAAAAAGTACATTTTGATGGAAAATCCAATTAAAGGAACAATTAATTGGTCACATACTACTCACAAAGCACTGTGCTTGATAATTTTAGGAGACAGGGTGAATCAAATAGGCTCTGTACCCTGACGGAATTTATAAAGTAGGGTGGTATAGAAAACGACAGAGGGATGAATCAATGCTTCGAAAAGATCAGATAAAGATGAATTCAGATAACCAGGAGGTAATATTTGAGTTACTTGAGACTGGCTAATGGCAAAGAAAGCCCCAAAGAGGAAGTCTGTTGATGACTTCTACACATCTCCTCACCCTACTCCCCTCAAGGTGCTCTGATGCCGGAAAAGACATTGAAGAACTTTGGTAAATGGTGTCTTTCCTTCTTAAATCATATTGAAATGAGACAGCTGTATTTTTGTGCTTTATGCTTAGCCAAATCCTATTTAATTAACCTACTTAGACTTGTTGATTGAGGTTAATTAGACCCTAGGATTGATGTTAATTGCCATTATTAACCGCCAATGTTATAGGCAGCGCATTTTGGATTTGGCAAAAAGGAAAAAAACTTGATGTAGAGATCTATTTTTCTTAGCTTGCTTACCTTTTGCTTTCTGCTTTCCCCCCTTAGATAAAAAGGCATTCCTGCATCCCTAATTGCACTTGACTTTGTTTTTGTTGTGAGCAGTGGGTGGATAGGTTATTGTAAGAGCTGATTCATTCCATTTTAGTCAGCGGTTCCTAAGGGATGTAGGTAGCCTCTTGCTCTTGCTCCATCTTTTCCTTTCTTCCTTCTGGTTATGACACCCCAACACATGCACACACGAGCATCCGTGCACACGCATGCACAGACACGATGCATGGATGCACAGCATGCATGTGTGCACACACGCAGACGTGTGTGCATGCATGTGTACCTACTCATGCATATCCCACACTGTATTTCTTCTAGCTCCCCTCTCCAAAGTTGCATGGATTTTCCCAGGTAGCTGCTTATAGAACATGCCGTGGATGAATATTGAAACACGTAACCTTTGGTAAAATGTGTTTATGTGTGTGGTGATGGTGGTGTGTGATGAGGGCAGAAAGGATGAGAAATAGACACAGCAAGAAAGAAAAAGAGAAGGGGCCACAAGTTCAGAAGCAGAATATGTAAGGGGTATGGAGTTTTCCCTATTTTATTTCATGGATAAGAGTTTAAATTCAGGGGGAGAATTCTTGTGCCATGAACAGCACCAACTTTTTCCACTGTATCTTCTCTTTTGCTTCTAGTTCTTTTACATGAACTGAGTTCAGTTAAAGAAAGCTGTCATATTCAGAGTGCTCTCCCTTCACACACACATGTAGACATGCCTTCATGTAAGCAATGCCAGGCACAGTAATATAAAAGAAAGTAAACCTGTAATTTGACACTCAGTTGTCTGTAGTGAGCTGTTCTGGGGACATTTTTTTAATGTCATTCATGGCTTCTATGCTCACACACTTCCTGTCACCACCTCCTCTTTCTCTTAAGTGACAGATCTTAGCCTATGAACTCTGACACCCCTCACTCTTAACAGATTGCAGATGGGTTCCATTCCAACCCCCTATAATCTCAGTTCTTCTAATCCCTGCATGGAGGTGAACACATTTGATGGACTCACTGATAATAACATGACAACTAAGATGACAGAAAACTCACCACTTCTATTTCTCTTATCATGTGAATTTGAACTTCTTCAGGAACATTACAGTTGTGAGATCTCAAAGTAGGGTGATGTGATTTTTCATAAATTCCGAGAGGGGAATGCTTTTGTGTATGTGTACTTAAGTGTTTGTTGAAATTATTAATACCTAATATCAAAGGCTTAGCAAAACAAAGTCTTAGCATCTTGACCTCTGATTTTATTAACTAGCTCTCTTAGTCTCTTTTCTGTTGCTAAATCAGTATGCCTCAAGCAGTAATTTGTAGAGAACAGAACATCATTAACTTACAGTTCTGGAGTCTGGATAGTCCAAAGTCAAGACGCTAGAAGTGTTGGTGTCTAGAGAAGCCATTCTCTTCTTCCAAGATGGCACCTTGTACTCTGTGTCCTTGTCCTCTGAAGGTGAGAAAGTCTAAATCCTCACATGGTAGAAAGCAGAAGGGACAAGGGCTAAAGGGGGCTGAATATCCCCTTTTAATTATATTAGTTATAGGTTTACTAATTTTTAAAATTTTTATTTTATTGTTTTTAAGGCATTAATCTACTCATGAAGCAGGAAGCTTCTTGGACTATCACTCTCCAAAGGCTCCACCTCCTAACCCTGCCACAATGACATTGAGCCTTGGAGGGGATGCACATCAAACCATAGCACCACCTCACTCTTTCCTAGGGCTCATATATTCTTTTTTTTTTTTTAATGATCAAAAATTCTTCTGATTTTCTGGTTAATGATAAGATTACTGGGGTAAAAGTCTACTTTGGAGTTTAGACTGCATTTGGCCAATGTTATGCATTTTAAAACTCTCAGTGAGGTGAGGGTCAGATTGTCTCAAGGAATCCAGTCTGAACATTTTCATTTGGTTTTTGCAGAACTTATTTTTTGCAATAATTTCTAAATTATATGAACATTCTATAGAAAACTGTAATTTTTTCTCTACTTAGTTGTTACCTATGTAATGCAGACAGGGACAGTGTTATGATTGCTTTAGCAATATTTTAAGAGTGTACTAGTTAACATTCATGCCAGTTTATTGTTTGCCAAAACAACAAGAGTGATGTTTGGACATCCTAAAAAATGGCTTGTTTATTTCAGTGTATGTTAATTTAATGCTTTAAGTTCTAAAAACAGATTTTTGGTTTCTGATCTATTATCTTCTTTGGAAAGTAGTTTCTTATTATTGACAAGCATTATAAGTATTTTCGTATTTATTGTGTAAACATTTTTATGTCATTATTTTGCTGTGAAGATGCTTGGTCTTCACAGGTTATAATTGAAAGAGCTTAGGGTTATGACAGATGGCTGACGATGGGTCAGGGCAACAACTTAGACTGGAGTTGTAGGGAGTTTACAAGCTTCTTGGATATGATAACTGCTGAGATAATTTTTCAGCAATTAGTAGGAATTAATCAGATTAGGATTAGGAGGAGTTTGCTTTAAGGAGGTATTGAATATATTCATAACCCAATAATGTATTCATTGTTCTGATGTTTTTAGGCCTTGCCATGTCATGCTTGGTAAAAGTTTGGAATTGGTAAGGTACATTTATTTGTAATTCATATCTTAACTACTTCCAAAAATTACTTGACTTGGATGATGATGCGATGTGGGTATATGTATGCACATTTATATCCACTAGGAAAAATTAAATTAATGAACAACTACAGAGTGAGGAGGAATGGAATTGTATTTGTAGGTTAACTGAGTTTTTATATTTTGATACTAAATTTACCTGTAAATATTCAATGCAGAAAAGTGTTTCATGCTTCTATTTGCCCAGCAAAATGAAAGAAATCCATCAGGAGAAACAGACTTTTTCTTGGTACCAAATTCTAAAAGGAATGTATTATGCGGATAATTATTTAAGGGACTTGGAGCAATTACTTTCTGAATTATGGTTGTTTCCATGGGCTTCTACCAACACCAAGAGCATAGATTTCAAGCCTGGCAAGATTTTTTTGGCAAGTACCTTGAAGGCATAGCCTCTGGGGACACCAGGCACAGAAAGCAACCTGGCACTTCCATGTGAAGGCCAAGGAGCCTTCACTGAATACTTCCTGGCTGGGAAAGCCCTTCTCCAAGTCCAGCAAGGACTTGGGCTGGGGGATATTGTCTTTGGATTTGCCTGTGTAGTTAAACCCACTGTTCCATGCCATTGAGCATGGAAGAGGTGACTTGTCTGGAAAATGTGAAGGGCAGATATTGCCAGTTGGCCAGTTTGACCATGAAAGAAGCTTGCCACGATTTCTGTGGAACATTTGGTCTTGAGAATTCCTGCCTCCCTACACCAGGAATTAGCTGCAGAGGGCCACCATGCAGCCAAACCAGCCTGTAGGGTGGAGCTATGAAGACATAGCTCCAAGATAATGACTGTTTTTGTTGGTTGTCCTTTTTCGTGGTAATTAAATGTCAGACTCAGTATTCTTTTTGATACCATTTTTATATTCACCATAGTAAAACCATGTCTCCAACTCATCTGCAAGCTGCATCAAATTATTTAGACATGGAAGAAGAAGGAGGTTAGAAAACAGCCTCCTTGATAGATGTCACTTTGGGGTGACACCTGTGAGAAAATCACTACTACCCACTCATGTTGGTAGTAGTGTGTTATGACCAGGCTTTGAAGGGGCATCACCAGCACTGACAATTTGACCATTGACAATTTCTATGTATGCAATCAGAAGTTTATCATAGATTATTAACAGTACAACTTAGCTTTTTGGCACTGCTACTAGTGGTGGTGGTGATGGTAGAAGGTGAGATAGTGGATATGCTGGCTATTAGTAAAGATACTGAGCAGGACTATTTTATGTGCAAGATAAAACTATTCACATATCTCACTCTTGTAAAAGTCTTCTGTTTACTACGGCCTTTCAGATTCATGTAGCAGTGACTGAGAGCTTCACAGCAACTGTGAAATACAGAGAGCAATAGGATTATCTTTGCTTCGTGTTGATGAAACTGAATTGAAACCCTGAGAACTTAAGTGATTTATTCACAGTCACATGAAAAAGAAGCAGGAAAACTGGAAATTTAGACTTGGATTGTTTGACTCTAAGTCAAATATTCTTTCTACATATCCAGCTGCAATTCATTTCAAAGAAAACTAATGTAGGTTTTAGATGAATTTAAAAGTAAATCAACAGAAAATACTTACCTAAATGTTAAATCACTAGTCACTGTGCAATATTCACTGATTTTAGATTTAGTCCTAGTTCAGATACCTTTTTCCCAATCACAAGATAGATGCTCTGAAGGATTTTGAGTGTTCGCAAAACAAAGAAATGATAAATGTTTGAGGCGACAGATATGTCAGTTACCCCACCTGATTATTACACATTGTATACACTTATTGAAATGTCACACTCTGGCACATAAATATGTATAGTCACTAGCTGTCCATAAAAATAAATGAATTTAAAAAATCATCTCAGCACTCTGGAGGCTGAGGAAGAAGAGTTGCAAGTTCCAGGCCAGCCTGAGATAAATAGTGAGACATCATGTCAAAAAAAATCAGATTTTTCCATTTAAGATTTAAAAAAAAGATGACTTAAGTGCTTGGTGATAATGAAGAGTCTTAGAGACCAAAGCTTCTGTTGAATTCCATGTGCCGGGGGAGGAGGAATCTTTCTGCTCCAGACAACATGGTGCTCAGTGATTTTTCTCTAGCAGTGTTTGCCCAGGGACTCAGTGGTCATAAAAGACACGGAAATAAGTGTCTTTCTTGGCCTTATAGTTTAGATTCTCTGTGCCCTTTATTCTAAAAACTCTGGGAATGTTTAAAGATATTATTGAAGTTCAACAACCAGGAAAGCTATGCCCCAAAAGGACAAAATGTGCTCTGTTCCCCAAGACATGTTGACACATGCCTGTGCAGGTGTGGGGTGAGCTGACAGAATAAACTCTCGCTCTTACCAGAACCCCCTCCCTGCCACAGGCTTTGCTTGTGCATCATCTATGTTTTCAGCTGGTGTTAACAGAAGCAGGAGTCTTTTATTTGTCTGTCTGGACTGTCACATAGGAGGACTTTCTCCCTTGCTTTTCTCTGCTTGCTCTTCCTCTCCTTGTTAAGGCGCACTGTCACAATTTTAGGAACTATAAGCAACAGGTCATTTAATATTTTAATCCATAAATAAACATTTCTTTCTTTGAACTTCATTAAATTTGGATGTGTTTTCATTTTAAAACAATCTGGCATCCTTATCACTCAGACATATAAAACTATAAAACTAGCAATTAATTTTGGTCTTTAGGAGTACTGGTGGTCCAGAAACAGTGAGTTGGTGCCAACAAAAGCAAATGGAAACCTCAAACATGTAGACATAGTAGTTAATAAGAAAATTACAAAGTGTTCTGCTCAGTAGCTAAAGAAGATACTCTTCAACTTCTTCCTGATTGTGTCCATCAAAATTCCCAGCTTGCTTAAAGACTTTTGAAAACAAGAACTCTATTTCCTCAATTATTCATGTGAATAAAATAACTGAGGAAAACCTAAAATTAAATCATGTGTTGAGTGATTATGAATATAGTCACAACACTTGGCCAGGTGTGGTGACAGGTACCTATAATCCCAGCACTCTGGCCTGGGCTGTGTAGGAAGACTGTCTCAAAAAACTCAAACAACAACAATAAAATATTGACAGTGTTTACTAGTAATTAATTCTGTCAGTGAGAAATACATTAAACATGTAATTGCTTATTAGACACAAAGCAGTGTGCTAAAGACTGAAAGGAAAATAAGATGCTTTCTTCTTTGGAAGGGCATAGAAAGTAGCAAAGAAGACACCGAACCAGAAGCAATTATCTACTGACCATAAAAGCCAGACTCCTAGACACTGTTTGACTTCCAAAACTGGATCATAAAAGGCATTGCAGCATCTGCCTGGGTCTTTGCATTCTGCTTTTGGAAGGGGAAGAGCCAGCCTTCTGCTGAGCGAACACTCTAGAAGCTCTCTGGGGAGGCCTGTGTGGGAAGTACTGAGGGCTCTGCCAACAGCCAGTGTGAACTTGCCAGCATGGTGTGTGAGCTCCCTCGGAAGTGGGTCCTGTAGCCCTAGTGGCGTCTTCAGATCCTGTGGCCCCAGTTGACATCTGCTGTAACCTCAAGGGAGACCCTGAGCCAGAACCTCCAGCCAAGCTGCTCCTGGTGCCTGACCACGGAAACTGTGAGCGGTAATTAGGATTATATTTGGTTTCAGTAGCCAAGTTTGGGGGTGATCTGTTACACAAGAGGAGATAACTAATAACCCCAAGCATCTAGCCTATGCCAGGTACAATTCTGGGACAAAGAATGGTGAGCGAGATTGGTCAGGTCTGTGGCCTCCTAGAGTTTGTAAGCTATTAAGGAGATAATCAGTTGAAAAGTAAATATGATGTTCACATCATACTGTGAGCAATGATTAAAACTGAATGCAAGATCTATCAAATGAGTTGTAGATATCAGGTCTAGAACAGGACTTGGGGAACTGGAAAACAACTGCTGGTCAGAGGTGGGCTGAGCAGGCTTTGAAGAGGGGGTATACAATTTCAATGACAGCGCATAAACCACAGTTAAGAACATTCCAGGTAGGGGAAGAAAAGTAAGGCCAGCCAGCAAGGTGGGATTGCCATGTGGTGAGTAAATCAGCTGGGACAGAGTAGGGGTAAGTGAAGCCCAAGTTTACTTAAGACAGACTCAGCTGCCTGACTGAGGTCAGACAGGATCTCAAAGCCACAGAAGTCATTGGAGACTTTTGAGTTGGTAAGTGGTATCATAAGAATTTGAAATTACCTTATACTTCCGGTAGTATTTATTAGTCACCCACTGTGTGCCTACCACTCTGCCAGGCACTGTGAGGGACCAAATGAGCAACTTGCTATCCTTGCCCTCAGGGGATGGAATCCCACTGGGCATATGAAATATGCATGCACCATTATGTTTACAGGGCATAGACCAAGATGGTGGTAATTAGTCATTTGGAGTCTCAGAGTAGTCAGTAATAATAACAAAAGCTTATCATGTGCTTGCTATGTGCCAGGGATGATTCCAAGACTGTATGTATATTAATTCAATTAATATGATCCCTACATGAGATAGGTAATAGTAGTATTCCTGTTTTACAGATGAGGCAACAGAGACATGGAGAGTTTAGTAAGGGCTCACATCACCAATCAGTGAGTAGCTAAATGGATTAAATCCAGATAGTCTGCCCGTTAAACAATAGCTTATCATGATAGCTTCACATAGCCATCAGTCGTGAAACAAAGGGAAAGGAGTATTAGTTTTATTTTTCTTGGTTGCATCTCACCACAATTCTCTGAAGAAGACCAAAATGTCCAGGCTGACCTGGGAATGTTCTGGAATACCACAGTAGGGCTTGCCTAGTGTTTTCTTTCCACCACCTTGTTTTGAAAGTAGAAGTACTGGAAATATTGCATAAAACCCCAGGCTGGCTAGATTTCAAGGCCTATTTCTAGACTGGAGTGGTTTGGATCAGGTTGAATAAGATTCTGAAGGGTTGGATGCAGAGACAAAACCAGACCTTAGCAAACTGAGAAATGACAAACAAACCAAAGATTTTCAAATTATGGGATGGTTTAGGGGCTATGGGCAAAAGTCCACTAGCAACTCGGATGCAATTACTGAGCTTGTGTTTAGCCTAGGTCCAAAGAGCCAGGCCCTGTTTTCAGTTGCTGGCCTCTGAAGTGCAGTTCCTGCTTGACAAGGACCTTCTTTTTGTCAGTTTCCGCTTAATGTTTTGCTTACAAATGATTACGTTGGCACTGACAAGCTTGTGCTCACTTTGTAATAATTTTTATACACTCAAAAGTTATAATCATTGAGGGGTTAATAATAAATAAGTATAATATACCATTAAAATAATTGTTATGGGAATTAATGAGTGATTTGAATAATGAAAATTACATATAATTACAAGTACTGTATAAAAATTTTATTGGATGCCTTTTCTGTACCGCCCACATGTTGAGCACCGAGGAGGGAGGTGCTGCAGATGTGGGTCCTGGCCTCAGGGAGCTTGCACAGCAGGAGGTGACAGACTGGCAGCCAGTGGTGCCACTAACTTGTGTGGTCCCATAGGTGGCTGAGTATACCACCCCTGGGATGGGCGTACCAGAGTCCATTTATTAAGATCAGTGATGAGGGCAGGTGCTGTTCAACGCATCTTCTGTCTGCCAACTCCAACCCTGGCACTAGAACTCTGTGTATTTTACAGATGTGGAAACTGAGGCACAGAGGAGAAAATGGCAAAATGGAGATGTAAATGCCACTTGCCATGTTACATCTGTGTGCTCATGAACCAAAGCCTTCCTTTATTTCTGGAAACCACAGGAAAGTTGGACTGCCCACTGGCAAGACCCTGCAAGGCTTAGCCAGAAGTATTGATGCTTTTCTCACAAAGCGATGCATTCTGGGAAAGCAGGAGATGGGTGGGGAAAGGTGGGGAAAGTTTCTATCCTGGCAGGGATGTAGGCAGAGCTGTGTGTGCACCAGTGGCCACCTTTGTCCTGTGCAGAGAACAGTGTCAGGAATTTTTAATGACTTGGACCTGAAGAGTTGTTTGAGAAGGTGAGCAAAGTACTAAGTTAATTGAGCACCACTGCTCAGCCTCGTTCAAATGAAATATGGCTGAAATATCAGCTGTCAGATGATGAATATTTTGAAGAAAATTCTATTATGCACCCAAGGTTCATTCAGCTCAGTAATGAGAGTAATGAGGATGGTTACCTTTAGAGAAAGGAAGTGAGATCACTCTTGCCACTTACTGGGCGCTGGTGTGACAGGCGTCTGCTCTGAACATGGGCCACGTCTGGGGAATCACAGCTGCTTCTTTTAACCTCACTGGGTAGGAAAAAGTCTCCCTTACAATGTCAGGGCAGAGAGCTGGCTGCAAACTATTTTTATTCCCTTGGCTGATGGTTGAGGTAGAATCCATCACCTAATGAATATTCAGTGGGTGAAGTTTAAAAAAAAAAAGAGCCTGCTTCCTTCTAGCCTCTCCTGCAGTACCTTTCTCTGTGGCTCAAACAGAAGGAAATCACACAGGCAGGAGAGAAAAATCCAGACATATTCCCTTTTTCCCTTCTTCCTCAGGACGAATGCTGTGCACAGATGCTGGGAGAGGGCTGACCCTGGAAGGCAAAAGGAAAGGGAATCAGCTTTCAAATTATTTTGCACAAGTAGCCAGAGACAAAAGAAGATCACCTTGAAACTGGGTGGTTAGGTAAAGCAGGCAAGGTGGACTCTGTTCTTTTTGCCAACTCTGGTCCAATAAGGCTGCTAGGCTTTTTCCTTGAGTCTGGAATGGAGGTCTGGGCACCAAAGGAAGGGAAAGAAAAACATTATGCTGTGCCAGGGGGAGACAGTCCTGACAGGGCCTGTCAGGGCACTGCTGGGAGTTGATAAATGGTAACCAGCACATTTTCACAAAGAAGAAAAATAGAGAATAATTCTTTCTCCGTACTGTGTTACAAAGTCAGTTTTGCTTGGTGTGCAACTATTGCTTGCCAAGCTAAATGGAAATGTTTGTTATTTTTGTTCATTTGATGAACACTGTGACCATGGTGAGTGCAACCAATCCCAGACCAAAGGCATGGTCCACTTCTCTCACGTCCTGCCTGCAGTCCTATGTCCCTCACGGCAGTTCTCTTGTCCCATGCCATGCTCATAAGGCATGGTTCCCGGTTGTCTCCAACTTGCTCCTGGTTGTCACGCCAGTGCCTCACACTTCTGGGTGTGATGGTTTGTGTGGCGTGAGAAGAGCAGGGAAAGGAACTGATTGGTGAGGCAGCCCTTGTGAACACTTGCTTATAAAGCTATCAAGGATGTTGTGCTTTGTAGGCACCTGGCGTCTGTCAGGTACGTTACAGACTGTGTAATTCTCATTGCAACCCAATGGCATGTTCTCATTTTACAAATAAAGTAAATGGGACTCAGAGGAGTTGAGTAGTTTGACCAAAATCACACAGCTTTACAAGAGGCAGCAGGAGGTTGAAACCAGACCTGTAACCCCACAAACCATGTTCTTTTGTTCCGGGAGAAGAAAGGGGGCAGAAGGAAGAAGTCTGTCTTAGGGAAGGAGTCTGTCTTAGGAGAAGGAGGACTTCTCTCCTTCCTGGGTGATTGGAGATGTTAGAAGAAGCCCTTTGTCTTCTGTCTCTGGCTTGTTGCTTCCTGGTCTTGGGTAGTCATAACCTGGCCCTGGGTAGCTGTTTGTGGAATCTCAGCTGGTCACGCACACATGAGGGATGGAAAAGGGGTAGTGAAATGAGGAATGTCTAGCATAAAGTTGACATCCACCCAGGAGCAAGGCTGCAAGTGAGGATGGCCAGGATGGTGCTTGGGCAGGTCTTGGCATGCGAAATTCGCTGGTGGAAAAAGGCACATGTGATTCCAAAATCTAAGTCTGGCAATTTAATAGATTGCAGAGGCTTACTCTTCACCTAAAAGTACTTTGTGTAGTTTTTCTGGCGCCATAAAACATTCTGGGTTTGTGATACAAAGAAATAATGCCTATTGGGGAGGACTGAGTAACAACTGGGAGGAGCATAATAGTCTTTTCTGCTTTAAAGATCGTGCCCTGGCTAAGTCTGTTGGCACAACTTTCAGAAGCAAAGATGCTAGGCCATCAGACCCATAATTACTGGGACATAGGGAGGCCACTAAGCACAGGCATTGCATGTCTTCATTTAAGACATAAAACAGGGCTGGGTGTGGTGGCTCGTGCCTGTAATCCCAGCTACTCAGGAGGCAGAGATAAGGAGATCGTGTTCAAGGCCAGTCCAGGCAAAAAGTTAGCAAGGTCTTATCTCAACCAATGAGTTAGGTGTGGTGGCACATTCTTGTGGTCCCAGCTACATAGGAGGCATCAATAGGAGGATTGTGGTCTGAGACTGGCCCTGAGCAAAAATGCAAGACCTTATCTGTAAAAGGGTTAGGGTCATGGCTCAAAAGGTAGAGCGCATGTCTAGCAAGCTTGAGACCCTAAGTCCAAACCCCAGCACCACTGCAGAAAAGACATGAATTAATCATAAAAATGAATCACTATTTTTCTTGCTTACAGGAGAGGGAACTGAAGTTCTAAACTGCTGACCAACTTGCTACAAACAGCACAGCTTCTAAGCACCAGGCTAGGAACTTGAACTTGGATCTGATTGCACAGCCTGCACTGCTGCTATTCTCTGACTTGTTACTCCACCCAGGGATCCTGCATTTTTATTGTCCAACCTAGGGCCAAAGGCACCATGTCCAGCTCTCCCCTGGGAACTCCAAGTTTCCCTTGCATGTGGCTCTCTTCCCTTGTCCCTTCTTCAGCCTTGTCTTACCTAAGCCTGGAGGGATGCTCAGTCCAGAAAACACCAGACAGAGGATATTGCTTGCTTGGAACTTCCAGTGCATTTTTCTCCTAATCCTCTCCTGGGCTGGAGAAAGGAAAATGGTCCTTGGGGTCCAAAGAAGGAAGTGAAAGAAGGAGGAGGGGAATAGACGGAGCACAACTGGATCCCACTTCCAGATAACACGTGTGGGAGCTGGCCTAGGCTACCTTAGCCATTCTCAAGCCAGGATCCTGGCCAAGGGCTTTTGAACCGTAAAATGTATTGGATGTCAGAAAAAAGACTGCAAAACTGTGTCTGGAAAATTAGATTCAGTGCCTGAGAAGAGGTCACAGTGAGAGAGGGACCTCAAAACGGAAATGTCATCGATCCCATGGTAAATCTGCTCTCTGCACGGTTTTTATCTGAATTTTGGTAAAGAGCCACAAGAGATGTTTGAGGTGGCAAGGGCTCACACCCTTGCTTCCAGGTGACAGTCAACAGAGCTTTCTGTATAGGCATCAATTAGTCAAATACTCCTCACACGCAAGCATGGCAGTTCACAATAGGCTCCATATGCAACCCAGTGAAATCCCACCTCACAAGCTCTGTCAGGATGGGGCTGGCAGCATTTTGGGGTAGGAATCTGTGCTTTCTATCAGCATCAAGCAGCCTGGTTATACCCTGCCCTGACCAGGGAGCAGCCTTTGGGTGGTACCCTGGTGTCACCTTGCCCAATTGATGCAAGGCTGGGAGTGTTTCTAAGCAATTTTAGTGAAGCCCTGCCCTGCTCTGAAGACCTTTAATTTCACCCTTGAAGGACAATTTCTAATATTTTCCATGCCACTTAAAACTCACTAGTTTCAACAATGAAATCCACTTTTGACACCCAGTATACATATTTTCAAAAGGCTAGTTTTGTTATTTTGGAGGAATATAAGTTAATACAACCACTATGAAAACCTGTGTGGAGGTTCCTTAAAAAATAAAAATAGAACTACTATACAATCTAGCAGTACCACCCCTAGACATATATCAGAAGAAATGTGCTCCAGAAGACGATAGCCACTTGCACACTCATGCTTATTGCAGCGTTATTCATAACAGCCAAGCTATGGAAACAGCCCAGATGCCCTACAATTGATCAATGGATTAGGAAAATGATGTAATATATATATTAGTGAAATATTATTCATCCGTAAAGAAGAATGAAATTATGTTGTCTGGCAGGTACATGGATGGAACTAGAGATCACCATGTTAAGCAAAGTAAGGTTCAGACAGATGGATGCCATGTGCTTTCTCTCATCTGTGCAAGAGAGGTCCAAAGGACAAATGCATGTACAAATAGAAACATGATCATGTCTGCAAATAGTGGGATTGTTTGAGGGGACTAAGGAGAGGAAAGCGAGACAAGGAGAACTACAGAGAATGAATAACATTGAAATACGTTTCATCTGTGTAGGACGATGAAACAAGGAAGCACAATGTAAGCGGCTGGTTAATAGGAAGCAAGGGTAAGGAGAGTAATAGAGGTAATCCCCTCTACATTAAAGTACGATGTATTCATGGGTGAAATGCCATGATGAAATGCCTTTGGATAAGGGATACACACTGGAGAAAAGAAAGACGAATGTAAACAGGTTCTGTTGGAGCATGGGTACTAATGGGGGGAGGAGGGCAAAGGGAGAGGGTAAAGGAGGGGGCTATGGTCATGTACTTTATATGAAAATAGAGCAATAAACCTTGTTGAGAGTATTTTAAGTAGGTGAGAAGGGGGTAAGGGAGAATGATGGAGAGGATGAGTTTAACCAAGGTACATTGTAAACACACATGGAAACGTGACCGTGAAACCTACCTGTACAAGTAATATATGCTAACAAAATGTTTAACAAATTGTGATAAAGTACATATAACACAAAATTTACCATGTTAGCCATTTTAAGTGTACAGTTAATGGCATTGAATAAACGCACCATCCATTTTCAGACCTCTTTTCATTTTGCTAAATGGAACTTCTGTACCCATTAGGCACTATTTCCCCATTACCTTCTCCCCTGAGCCCTTGGCTACCATCCTACTTTCTGTCTCTTCTACTTTCTGTCTTGACTACTTTAAGAACCTCATTAAGTCGAATTATACTGTATTTGTCATGATCTATTTCACTAAGCATAATGTCTTTAAGGTTTATTCATTATCGTGGCACTGTTACCAGTGAAAGTGAGATCAGGAGTGAGTGAAAGCAGGAAAGTACACTGCCCAAGGAAGGGGGTTGGGAGTGGGCTCTGAGCGAGTGACCTAGGAGCAGGCACCTGTAGCTGAAGAGCACCAGTGCCTTGGTTTGATATTATATACCACGAGGAGTGAGCAAGGGGGTGGGGCTGAGGTTGATTTGGGTGGTACTAGGAGTGGCTTTGGTGATTGACAGATTGATGACTGCACATGTGAACTCAGTGCAGTCCTTATTCAGTAGGCTATAATTAGGCACCATTGTGCGTATGTTACAGTTTAGGTTCAGATGAAAATGCTCTTTCAAAAGGGATGTTTTGGGGCAGTTCTGCTTCTCATGAGCCGATCTGCAAAGAGACACTGGCTCCCCGCGACGTGGCTTGTGTACATTCCCTGAATTCCCTGCCTTAGCACTTGTCAGAATTCTCTACCGTTCTACACATTCCATCGCAGGTAGATAACCCACTTTGTTTGGCCATTCATCCTTGGATACACACTTGGGTTGTGGATCATGCTGCTCTACACAATGTGTTCAGATATCCCCTGAAGACCCAGATTTAAATTGTAGGGTGTGTAGCCGGAAGGGCCATTACTGGACCATGGTGGTAATTTGTTTTTAATTTTTTGTGATTGCTGGATCATGTGGTAATTTTATCTTTAATTGTTAATATTTTTTTTTTTGGTACTGGGATTTGAAATCAGTGCCCTCTGCTTGCTAGGTAAGCATTCTACTACTCGACACACATCTCTGGTCCTTTTTACTTTAACTTATTTTTTGGGTACAGTCTGGCACTTCTGCTGGGGTCAGCCTTGGATCAGGATCCTCCTACCTCTGCCTTTCTCATCATTGGGATTATAGGCATATGCTACTATGCTTGACTTTTTTTTTAAACAGAGTCTCACTAACTTTTTTGCCTAGATTGGCCTCAAACTGCAATCCTCCCATCTCTGCCTCCCACTTAGTTTAGCTGGAATTACAGCTGTGTACCACCATGCCTTGCTCTTATCTTTAATTTTTTGAAGAGCCACCATACTGTTATGCAAAATATCACTTTTTGACGACAATTATGATAACAGAAGGATTATACTTGCTGCCTTGGTGGTGTATGGTCCTTTCTGATAAAGGGCTGCCTATCCCCTCTAGACTGGGCATTCCAGGGAGCTGTTAGGAGCTGGCATTCCTAGAATCAGCACAGAAACATATTGCCACATCCCTAACATCATAGATATTACAGCTTGTAACTCACAGTCATAATGACATCCTGTATTCCAAACAGAATCGGAAGTTCTTGAACAATAGAGATCAAGTCTACTATCTTTCTAATTTTCCTTTGCAATGTGATAGTTACTCATTTGAAAGAGCTGGAGAGGTAAGAATGAGGACTGGCTCAAAGATGGAAAACCCTAATTCAAGTATTGGGACTTTTCTCTCTCCTACAGAACCATCTTGGGCAAGCTATTGTTTTTGCCAGCCTTGACTCTTTGAAAGTCCCCCACTGACCTGATGATGATTTGTGTGGCTCAAATGGTTGATAACATGGCTGAAAGCACAGGCACATCTCTTGTACATGGGGACCGTCATTTACTGACTGGTGGTTTTCTGAGCGAGGAGAAGACAGAACTTTTTGATCCTGTGGTTTTCACCTAGACAGTGTCTTATAGGCACCTGGAAACTATTCCTTCATATAATGAAAAGTAGAGCCTATGCTTCTTCTGGGCAGATTGGGGCAGAAGTTCCCAGCCCATCTCCCTGTCTTTCTGTTCTTTCTTTCTCAAGTGTGATCCTACAATTTACTGGAGGCAGGAGAGGGGAGAAGAGAGGAGGACTCAGGAGGTAGGTGGAATTGTCTTTTCTCTAGATTTTGTGATGGCTGATCAAACTGTACATCTTGGTCACTCAGCTTCCTCTTACCCTCCAACTAATACCAGCTCCAGTCAGTGGCTAACCTTGTATCAGATCAAAATGACAGAAACCTGAACACTGGACCTTGCTGGGCAGGCTGCAGGCTCACACTGAGACCTACTCACAGGGTCTTTGACTAGGATTGTCTGGAGAGAAAAAATAAAAATAAGACATCTCATCCTTGTTTTTAAATAATGCAGTCACCACCTTTTCAATCCAAAGTGTCATACATAGAAAATCAAAGAAGCCCTTGTATAAATAATAGGAAAAAGTGTTCTGTCTATTAGCAATGGGAAGCATTTTCTAGAAGCTTGACAGACTTGAGAGGTTTGGCACTTCCTTCAGGTAAAATCTCTCAAAAATCATAACATCAATTTTAGATTTGTTGAAGCCTTTTCATGATAGGATATGAAGAGTTTATATTAACAGTATCTTAAGTCAAGAGAAAAAATAAATAGAAGACCCTCTTATCTAGGTCATAATATGAATCCTCTGATTCAATTAAAATGAGAAAAACGTTAGCCCCCCCCGCTTTTTTTTTTTTTTGGCTTTTGTTTTACTTTAGTTTCAGTCTTGAGATAGATTCTGTGAAAGATTATTCTAGGATTTGTTTTTGTTCTCTCACCATTTCTGTGGAAATCTTGATCAGAGGTGTAGGGGTTGATTTTGTTTCATTTGACCTGTCAGATCTGAATCCTTAGCTAGAGATGGGCTGGCATTGCTGAATATCCTCCAGCATTTTGCCACATTGAGTATTAACTGTCAGTCATGGGGATGGAGTGGTATGAGCTCAGTTCCCTGCGGGGCTGGCTTGTTTCCTTTGGGTTTGTTGTGTTAAACCTACTAAAATGTGCTGGCTGGACTGTGCCGTCTTTTACTGCTCTTCTCACTGCCTGCGAAATATATCTCTAGGACTTGCAAGGGAAAAAAGCTGATATTTGCTCCAAATGGTGATGTGTGATGGTCAGCTTTTTGTCACTGTGACAAAATAACTGAGATAGTAAGCTGAAAAAGAGAAAGAGTTTATTTTAGCTCATGGTTTCAGAAGTTTCAGTCCCTGTTTGCTTGATTCCATTGCTTTGGGCCTGTGGCAGCACAGCATATCATGGTGGAGGTGCGTGGCAGAGGAAGTCTGTTCACTTCATGATGGCTAGGTAGCAAGAGGAGGGGCCAGGGTCCCAACATCTTCTTCAAGGGAATGCCCCAATGACCTAATTACCTTCCACTAGTCACACCTCTTAAAGGTTCCACCACCTCCAAAAAGCATCATGGGGCCGGGAGAACAAATTTTTAACCTCTTCCAGAAGAAGTTTCTCCACATTGCCACCTCTCTCACCTGGCCCTGCCATCCTGTTACCCTTAATTGGGACTCCTCCCTTGCTTTAGCAGATTTAAGAGCAGATGAAGCAACAGTGGGAGAGTGGACAGCAGTCAAGACCAGATAGACCTGGAAGGCTGTGTTTTGCTGGAGTGTTGTGTGTTGATGTCATCACCTCGTGTGCTTATCAGAGCTACCCATAGGAGGCTGGAAAATAGAGAATTGTGAAGGCCACTGGCCAGCAGATGGTAATCCCAGCTCTGAATAGGAAAGATCTTCTAGCTCCTGGGCTAGGCTTTCAGGATGCAACTCTGCCTTCTGGAGATCTGTGTTAGAAGATGTGTAGGTACATGTGATTGGAATGAGATGAAAAGACCAAAGTTTGAATGCAGATCTGATCTCTTACTGCTTGAACATTCAAACCCTCTGACCCCTGTTCTGTTTTCTGTCACGTGGGAATAGATTATTCCTAGTTCCCATGAAAGCTGGGGATGTGGATAAAAATACACATAGTTGTACCTTCTACAGATCACCTTATCCCCCATAGCGCCCACAAGGCTATTAAAAATGGGGGGTGTGAAGTCAAGCATGACATATTTGATATATTATAGGAACTTTTGTAAATGCCACAACGAACCCCCAGCACAACAATAAAAAAGCAAATATAAAAAATAACTAACAAGAAATAAAAAAAATGAAGTCGACTGCATTTTGCATCTGATAAGTTCATTAATTAGGCACTTATTGTACAAGGAGGTGGCATAGAGGGGGTTGGGGAAGGAGCCTAGGTCAGGAGCTCTGAGAACACCAGTGCCTTGGCTTTGATCATCATAGCAGTAACCAAAGAGCAGAACCTTCCAAAATGAATTAGGAAACTTCCCACGATATCAGTGAGTTCCCTTACTTGTCAACAAAGAAGCAGAATAGTTAAAGAAAAGCCATTTGCTTCTCAGAATGCACGTTCACTGATTTACCAACAAAGGCCTGCTGGTTATGAGTGCATCAGCATTCTTCCAGGGGCAAGTTGTAAGTAGACCAGGCAAGCGCCTTTCTCTTACAGTCTTACACTCCAGAAAAGAAACTGATAAGAAAGAAATGATGCAATAGTACACAAGAAATCACTGGTGCTGGGATGAGAACAAATGGGAAGATGCCAGCCAGAAAGCTGTGAGGCTTCTCTGGGGAGGCAACATGTGTACCTTGTGCTGAATGGCAAGGAGCCAGCCATGCAAGGTACAGGAAGAGGGTGACAGCTAGAGGGGTAAGACAGGACTGCTGCTGATCTGTGTCAAAAGAGAGAAACACTGAAACAAGAATTCTTACCCAAATAGGATTAATTTGTCCTTGAATATATTGCTGAAGATGTACACCCAGAAGGTAGGGGCATTCCCCTACACAGTGACAGCCACTCACATCTTATGAACTAAGACTTGGTGCATAGCTCCTGGTCCTGCCTGGGAAGGCAAAAGAAATATGGGAGGAATGTTATGTAGCAAGTACAACTATAGTCCCTACTGCATGGAAAATTGTGTGCTTTGAGTAGGTGAGTGGAAAGTGAAGGGTAGAAGGAAGGTGAGAAAGTAGCTTGGGTCAAATGATGACCCAAGTCTGGCTGTAGCAATAGGTAAACAAAGTTTGGGGGCCATTGAGCAGATAGATTTGGCTGAAACAGAAGGTTTTCAAGGGACTGAAGTATAGCGAGCTTTCTCATAGTCTTGTTCTTCCTGACCTAACTGGGGGAGAATGGAGATGCAGAAAGGACAAATGATAGAAGACAGGCATGCATGAAGTTGGGGCCAGGTGTGCTGGGCCCTTGGATGGAGATGCACAGCAGCCTCGTTGCTTCTTTTATTCTTTTCATTTACTTTGCTTCTTTTCTTCTCTATTCTTTAAGGCCTTACTTCTAAAGTCTTTCTTTAAAACCTTGCTTCTTTTCTATTCTTTAAAGTCTATTTCCTTAGACTCTCTCTGTCCCATGCTCTCTCTTAGCTTTTCATTAGCATAATTTCTCTTAAAGTCTTTGCCCTCAGACTTGCACTGTCCCATGTTTCCTCTAATCTCTAGCATAACTCAGCAGCAGCACCCAGCTGCATCATTCAGCAGCAGTCTCGCAAGCAGCCTGCAAGCAGTCAATCAAAATCCCCCATCAACCTCTCCCCTCCAACCCCCTGCATGGAGGAGGTGGAGCAACAGTTCTTGGGGAGGGGCGTGACATTGTAACAGGAGAAGCCTGCATTCCTACTTCTCTGAATTTAAACAACTTAGGAAAAGCAGCTGTGTTGCATTTTGCATTTTGCTCTCTTCCGCGGTTGGGGCTGTGCCAAGCTCAACCTGCCGATTATTGAGCACAAGTGTGCTTATGTCACGTTCTCATAGGCTTCTCATAATCTGCTCCCCACACTGGAGAGACATGGCTGTCGTGAAGAGGGAAGGAGGGATTGTGGGAGACATCTGAGGGTGAAAGGAGGTACTTGGACTTAGAGACGTGGTCATGAGAGAGGCCTAGCTGTGAGTAGAGGTTAGTCTTCTGTAGAGGAGAGCTCCAAACGTGTCCATGTCTTGAAGGAGGGCACTCAGAGTACTACTTCTCTCCCTTCTACATCATTACCCCTGGTCATCCTTCTCCCACCATAAATATGCTCCTTCTAGGTGTGAGTTACTCTTCCTCTGAGTGTTCAGGTTTGTAATGTATAGGTTGCCATGACAATGGCACAGCCCCAGCTATGCTAGAAAACATTGTGTATTTAGAATGCCTCTAAACTAGTGGAAATTAGAGGCAAACATGCTGTTCAGGTGTCTTGGAAGGTCAAAGGATTTGTTATCTGACAGAATGCCAACAAAGGATCAGAAACCAGCCCCTCTTCACCTGGGGGACGTTGCTCAGGGAAGTGGGTTCCTGGTATATTGCCCTTCAGAAATAAATACTGCTGTGTTCTATTCCTCACCTACAAGCTTCTACTCTGCTTCCACATTTCTGTACCACCTTGCATTTGTGTGCTCTCCTTCCTTCTTATATCAGTCTGTTACTTGTGATTTTTTTCTGGGTTGAAATCCAATCTTGCTAAATTTCCAAAGTCCCTGTAGCTTCAAGCAGAGACTGGAGCGGCGGAGGGGGGGGGGAACTAGATCTTCTTACTCTACTTCCTTATCTGCTCTTAGTATGTATGTATTTAAGACTGAAATTTGTAATGAAAAAATAATTGCTTATAATCATCACTTTCAAACCACCAAAAATCCTGTCTCTGTCATTTACTTATAAAATAAGTGGCTTACATGCATGAAAATGTCATGATGAAGCCTATTAAAATGCACAAAAAGTGGCTTGGTTTTAAGATCTGTTTTGTCACAGTGGCTCTACTCAGGAATTTGGGGAAGGGTTTTTAAAGACGTGAGAAATGGTACATCTAAATTCTAGCTATTTCATGCTTGCTGTGCAGCTGTAGGTGACCTGTGATTCTTTAGTAAAGAGGAAGATACACTATGTCAAGGCTGCTGGGGCTCTCTTAGTAGCTACTGAGGCTGAAATGCAAGTCATGCATCTTAGCTGTGATACTTGCTGGCATAGCTATGTGATTGTAGTAAAGCAGCTCATACTAAAATAATGATAACCAAGAGGAACATACACTTGATTTCTGCTGATTTTAAGAAAAGTAATCTCAAGTGAATTATATTCTATCTGAAAAGTGTCTAATGATTTTATATGAGCAATTTAATCCTAGTTAATCCCTTGATAAGGCGAAATTACAAAGTAGGCTAGTTACATACCCCTTACATCTCCTTTGCCAAGTCTGCTTTCCAAATTTCTGTACTTTGATGCAGCCTAAATTCATATGGAAAGGGAAGTAAATGACTCATTGATTATTTCAACAAATAATCAATCAAGTCAGGTGATCTGATGAGCCAATTTACCCAGAAGTGAACACTAATAACAAGTGTATCTCTCTGAGGGCTACTTGTATCCTAGAAATAGTATAACAACAGCAATAATGGAAAGGAAAAATAAAAAAGAGAGAAAGAAAAAGAATATATCCAACAATCATATTGAGGCATTATTTGCAATAGCAAAAATTAGGAATAATCCAACATCCACCAATGCAGGTGGGATCATCAAAAACTAAGATGCACCAACATCTTAGTATGTGGTATGTAACATTCTATGCACATATTTACACATACAGAATGTATATCTATACATAATAAGCCAAAACCTAATGAAGCTTCACTTAAGGGGGACAAAAGGACAGACTGAGAGGATCGAGAGAGAAGTTAGATTTCCCTGAATCATACTTTGTTCTGTAGTTGCAATTTTGAAGCTATGTTTCTTATCAAATTAGCAAACAAAATTAAATTTAGTAAGCAATTCCTAAAAGAAAAAGAAAAGCAGAATAAACAAATGAACCTGGCCATGTGTCAAATTGGTGGTACGACCACACAGAGGGAACAATGTGGAAGGAAAGGGATGCAGAGTTTGAGTAAGATGGAAGCTAGGATCCTCCAGCAACCATCTCCTCACAGATACACCAATTTGAACATGTATTATTCATGAGCCAAACTAACTTTACAAGAGCTAAATAAAGCAGACAGGCGAGAGCCCATAGTGCCTGGTTTTAGTGCAATAAGAGGAAAAGACACAGTGAAGAAGTCAGGAAGAAGAGTTGTGGGCATCACTTCTCCCCCAACTGGAGGAGAGGATGTCTGTGAAGAGAGATGTCTCCTTTGGGGGAGGGAGGGAAATTAAGCCCAGACCTGAGACTTGAAATCTAGTTCCAGATCCTTAAAATCATAGGTGTTAACTAAAAACCCCACAATGCCAATCTTGGTATGAACTCATGAGGTATTTCTTTCTTTGAAAAAAAATGTATATTCTGGTTCTGTCTTAGACCTAGGTTGTGGCTTCTAGTATCACATCTCACACCAGAGACTAGTATTTCTTAGAGAAATGCCTGATTCCAGGTCTGGGGAGGAAATACAAGATTAAGTAAATAGTTTAAAAAAAGGTTATAATAAAATAAACCAATGGCAGCAAATTGAGGAAATTAAATGTAATCCAGTCAAATATATCAAATAGGTACAAATCAATGATCTCTTACCTATACTAATAGAATCTTCTAAGGGTGCTGGCAAAACAATTATTGTGGAAACTAGTAAACACAGGGAAAGAATTCAACACATCTGTTCTCTCAGAGGCACATTTATCCTATGCTTCTGGGCAGTAAAATATTTTATAAAGGGATGTTTCTTTCCATAGAGAGAAACAAATGTATAAGAGAGAAACAGCAGAATTAGAATTTTTGTTTTTTCAGTACTGGGGCTTAAATTTAGGGTCTCAAGCTTGCTAGGCAGGAACTCTACCACTTGAGCCATTCCACCAGCCCTGTTTTTGTTTTTGAGATAGGGTCTTACAAACTATTTCTCCAGGCTGGCTTTGAACCATGATCTTCCTGATCTCTGCCTCCTGATTAGTTAGGATTATAGGTGTGAGCCATTGGTGCTTGGCTTAGAATATGATTTTTGACCCCAAATGAAATAATGGATCTAGACAATAATCAGTAATGGCTGCTAGTAAGTAAAATGTGAGAAGCAATAGATGTCCTGATCTTCTTGGTAGAAGTGCATATACCAACCTACGAAGAATTTATATTAACCCCACCAAAGAACATACAAGAACTTAAACTTGATCAAGTATTTAGGTCTTACTAGCAGTTTATAAGAAATACTGGGGACAGAGGAATACACTAAATAACACCATCAGGATGCAACCAGTAAAATCCAGAATTCGAGACATTTTATATGACACAAGACTTAGCTTTTTCCATAAACGTATGCAAAGAAAAATAAAGAGGGGAAGGAAAAGCATACAGATTTAAAATTACCAAGGAGACATTTATCAACCTTTTGTCATTTTTTTAGTATGGGGGCTTGAATTTAAGGTCTCAAGATTGCTAGGCAGGCACTCTACCACTTGTCATGTTTGATCCTTGTTTTAAACTATCATTTCAAAGAATTATAAATAATATCATTTGAGACCATTAAGGAAATGTGAACACTAATTAAATCTTTCAGGATATTGAGGAGATATTGTTGAAATTTTTAAAATTTTAGTTAACTTTATATTTTAGAGCAGTTTCAGATTCACAACAAAACTGGTGGAAAATACCAAAGGTTCCCAAATACCCCAGTTCCCACATATGCACAGTCTTTCGACATCAGGCACCAGAGTGGTACATTTGCTACAATCCATGAGCCTACAGTGGCTCATTGTCACCCAAAGTCTGTAGTTGACATTAGGGTTTACTCTTGGCATTGTACATTCTATGGCTTTTGAAAGTATTTAAGAATAGGTATTTGCCCTTTTATCATACAGAATAGTACTGCCCTAAAAATCCTATAAACCTAATTATCCCTCCTTCTTCCTTAGCACTTGTCAGCTACTAATATTTTTACAGTATACATGATTTTGCCTTTTCCATAATGTCATATGACTGGAATTTTACACTGTGTAGCCTTTTCAGATTGACTTTTTTCACTGAATAATATGCATTTAACTTTCCTCCATGCCTTCTTCATGTTTTGATGGCTCATTTGTTTTCAGAATCAAATAATATTCTATTGTCTGGACTATTTACCTAATCTATTTACCTAATGAAGGACACCTTGATTGTTTCAAAATTTTGGCAATTATGGAAAAATTGTTATAAACATCTATGTGATGCTTAAATACATATGAAGGAGAGTGATTGCTGTGTTGAATGGAAAGAAACTGTCAAACTGTCTTTGGAAGTGACTGCACCATTTTAGATTCCAGCAATGAATTAGAGTGTATGTTACTTCTACAAATTTATCGGGGTTTGATGTTTTCAGTATTTTGGGGTTTTGGTTATTCTGATAGGTGTGTAGTGATATCATACTGCTGTTTTAACTTCCTAAAAATATATGAATTGAGTATTTTTTTCATATATTTACTCCCCACCTGTATATTTTCTTTAGCTATGTGATCTAGCTGTTCAAGTATTTTGACTGTTTTTTTTTTGTTGTTGTTGTTGACATTTTTAAGAGTTCTTTGTATATTTTAGAAAATAGTGCTTTATCAGGTGTGTCTTTTGTAAATACTTTCCCCAAGACTGGAGCTTGCTTTTCACTCTTTTGGCACTGTCTTTTACAGAAATGTTTATAATTTTAATGACGTCCATCTTATCAATTATTTTTTTCATGGATTATGACTTTGATGTTGTGTCACTACAGCCAAGGTTATCCAGATTTTTCTCCTGTGATATCTTCTGGGAGTCTTATAATTTTGAATTCTACATTCAGGTCTATGATCCCTAGACCTTCTATTCTAGGTTTATGCCTAGAATTTTTTTCATGTGAATATCCAGTTAATCCAGCATCATTTATTGTTGAAATAACTATTTTTGCTCCATTGTATTATCTGTACTCCTTTGTCTATACTTATACAGATCTATTTCTGGGCCCTCTCTTCTGCTTAATTGATCTATTTCTCTATTGTTTTGCATGCACTAGACTGTCTTGATTACTGCAGCTTTGCAGTAAATCTTGAAGTTGAATAGTGTCAGTTGTTCTTCTCAGTCAATATTCACTTGTCTATTCTCTGTCTTTTGCCTCTCAACATTCACAAAATAACTTACTGGGATTTTGAGTGGGATTGTGTAGACTCTATCAATCAAGTTTGGAAGAATTGATATAATGATATTATTGGGTCTTCCTATCCATGAACATGGAGTAGGTAGCTCCCTCTTTACCTTGTTCTTCTTTGTTATCTTTCATCAGATTTTTGTCACTTCCACTATATAAATCTTACACATATTTTGTTACGTTTATATTTAAATATTTCATTTTATAGGATGCTTATGAAATGGTATTGTGTTTTTTAATTTAAAATTCATTTGTTCATTGGTGGTATGTAGGAAAAGTGACTGACTTTTGTATTTTAACAGTGTATCTGGTAGCCTGGCTCTAATCACTTATTAGTTTCAAAGTTTCTTGCCAATTCTACATAGATGATCATGTCATCTGTAAACAGTCTTGTTTTTCCCTTCATAATCTGTATCTCTTTCACTCCCTTTATTTGTCTTATTGCATTAGTTAGGGTTTCAAGTCAGAAGTCAAAAGATAGTGAGAGAGGATATCTATTTCTTATTCCTGATTTTAGAAGGAAAGCTTATATTTTCTCACCCTTAAGCATGATGTTAGGTATAGGAATTTTATAGATTTTTTTTTTCTAAAAAAGAGAAAATTTCCCTCTATTCCTGGTTTTCTGAGGGCTTTAATTATAAATAGGTGTTGTATTTTGTCAGATGCTTTGTCTACATATATTGATATGGTATGACTTTCCTTCTTTAGCCAGTCATGATGAAATACATGATTTTTGAATGTTGAATTAGCCTTGCATACCTGGAATAATTATTAGTTGTTCATGGAATGTGATTTTTTTGCATTTTGTTGTATTTAATTTGATAATATTTTGTTGAAGATTTTTGCATCTATGTTCATGAGAAATATTGGTTTTAACTTTCTTGTAATATCTTTGGTTTGGATATTGGGCTAATGCTAACCTCATAACATAAGTTAGAAATCATTTTCTCTGTTTCTGGAAGAGATTGAAGAATATTGCTATTAATTATTCCTTCAATATTTGGTAGATTTCACCCGTCTGAGTTCAGTGTTTACTGGTTTGGAAGGTATTAATATATGGATTTGATTTATTTAATAGACATAGTTCTATTCAAATTTTCTATTTCTTCTTGTGTGAATTTTGGTAGATTGTGTCTTTCAAGGCATTGGTCCATTGATGCTCACGTAACCTCTAGTGATATCCCTTCTTTTATTTATGATCCAGTAATTTGGATTTTCTCTTTTTTTTTTCTTAGCCTGGCTAGAAGCTTATTGATTTGAATGACCTTTTCACAGAGCCAGCTTCTGGTTTCATTGACTTACCCTTTTGATTTCCAATTTTCAACTTCATTGACTTCTACTCTAATTTTTGTTATCTTTTCTTAGTTTAAATTAATTCTTCTCTGTGTCTTCTGGTTTGTATGACTTATTTACAGCAAAGATTTACTATTTATAGTAAAAATTTACAGTAAAAAGATCAGTGGTTTGCATGGGGCTTGGAAGTAGGGAGGGACGAACATGTGAAGAATTTATTGTAACATTTTTTTTTGCAAGGCACCTCTGTTGACAACAAATTCTCTGGATTTTTGTTTATATGAGAAAGTATTTCTCCTTCACTTTTTAAAGGTAATTTCACAGGGAACGGAATTCATGGTTGATAGCCTTCTTTTCTCCTCTCCCTACACTAAGTATTTTGCTCCATTCTCTTCCCATTTGCTTGTTTTCTTGGGAGAAGGAAGGTATAATTCTTGTATTTGCCCCTCTGGAGATAAAGCTTTCTTTTCTCCTTATGCACCTCTTTCAAGATTTTTTTTTATCTTTGATTTTATGAAGTTTGACTACGACATGCCTCCGTGCCCCTTTTGAGGCACTTATCATACTTGGTGTTCTCTGAGCTTTCTGGATAGATGGTGTGGTGTCTGAGATTAGTTAGGGAAAATTCTCAGTAATGATTGCTTTAAATATTTCTTCTGTTCCTTTCTCTTTCCTCCTTTATAACACTGTTTCTATTATGTGTATGTTATACCTTTTTTGTTGTGACATAGTTCTTGTGTATTCTGTTCTGCCCTTTTCAGTATTCCTTAACTTTACTTTTTCAGTTTTAGAATTCTGGGTTGTTATATCCTCAAGCTCAGATTCTTTCCTAGCTAAGTCTGGTGTACTAATGAGCCCATTGTTTAATTTATTTTTGCTGTGATGATAGCATGGAATATTTTAAAATGGAGTCCTTTTAGAGATTCAAACAGAAGTTTACAAATTAAATCATATGATGTCTAGGATCTACCCCATAATAATCCAGTAAAATATGTGTGGCTGGGGAGAAGGGAAGGGCAGATGGTGGTAGAGATGAACAAGTCTGGTTGTGAGTTAATAAATGTTGAAGTTGGGTAATAAATCTATGCAGATTTATTATACTCTTCTCCCTGATTTTGTACATGTTTGGAATGTTTTAAAGTAAAATAGAAAAAGAGGTTAACAGGGAGGGTAACAATTTAACCCAGGGAATAGATAGTACTCTTTCAGATCTTGAGGTACCAGGGAAGAGTATATCCTGGGCCCCTCAAATCATACGTAAGAGACTGCAGGGTCTAACCTCCCTGCTTAGAAACCATGCCTTCTGCTGATGGGTTTCACCATGCAGCTCAGTGCTATTCTTCTGATTTTCTAAAAACTGGAGTCTGCGGCTGCCTGCACAGCTCAGGGTGAATCCCACGTGTGCTGTTAAGCAAGTTTGCTAAACTGCCATGAAGTCTAGGGGTCACTGGGCTCCCTGGGCTCTGCTCAGTGCTATTGATTCCTGCCTGTTGCCCCGTGGTCTGGTGACCTCTCTGAGTGCCCCATGGCCTATGTTTCCTGTCCCTGAAGAAACACATTTGTCTGCTCCATGCTTTTCCTTGCTGCAGGGAATACACTGCGATGGCTATAAAATTTACTGAGCAACAAGGTTCAAGGTTGGCGCCTTCTGCAGAGGACTTTAGTCTTATCTACTTTCAGCACCACTCTCCCTGTGGTACTTAGATAGACTTGTTGAAGATTTTCAGAGCAATTGGTTTTCAAGCTGTTGCTTGCTAACCCTGACTCTAGCCTCAGAGGTGACCTTGCTTCAGGCTGGATTATTTATGTCTATCCTGTAGCCTTACTAGGGAAGTGTGTTTTGGCCCCCAAACAAAGATGACTGTCTCCTATATGACCTCAAAATATTTCCCTGCATACAGCTCTCCACTGGGATAATTGGCTAAAGTTGCTGACTTTTTATTTTGAGATTGTTGCTTAAAATTGTTTCATTTTTGAGGTACCCAAGATGTCTTTTGGGGGATCTGTTGCACCCATTTCAAATAGATTAAAAAGTATGCCCTTCAGACAGTGAGTATCATATACACAGACATGTTCCTGAACACTGTGGGGCAATGAATTAGGGTCCTAACCAAAGTAAAGAAGGCAGAATAAATTTTAGGATTCTGAACTGTATAGTTTAGTGGTTCAGAAAATGACCATCATCAGGCTCTATCACTATTATTAGCTCTATCTATTAGCTGTGGGATTTTAAATTTAATTTTGATTTGCAAATGATAATTGTGCATATTTATGGGATAGGATGTGATGTTTTGATATATGCATAATTTATGGAATGGTTAAATCAAAGTAATTAACATATCCAGCACCTCACTTACTTGTAATTTTTTGTGGTAAGACTATTTGAAATCTATTCTCTTAACAATGTCAAAATATATATTACCTTCTTATTATTAGCCATAGCTACCAGGTGTGCAGTAGATTTCAAAAACATATTCCTTCTGTCTAACTAAAACATCTCCCCATCCTCCCATCCCCAGCCTCTGCGTGTGATGTTTGAACTGTCAGCTGACATTCTGAGCTTTGCTGCTATAGTAGGAATGCTGAATGTTCTTTAAACTCCCTTGTATTAAAGGCTGGGTTCCCAGGACACACTATTGAGAGATGGTGGAGCCTCTAAGAGATAGGACCTTGTGGGAGGTCCTTAGGCCATTGGGATTATGCCTTTGAAGGCCATTATAGAACCCCAGTCTCTTCCTCTTCCTCTTTCTGTTTCCTGCCTCATGATGTAAGTGGTTTTGCTTCACCATGTTCTCTCACCATGATGTGCTGCCTTCACCAAAGGCCCAAAGAATTGAGGCTACTCAGTTTAGGACTGACACCTCCAGAACTAGAAGCCAAAATAAACTTTTTTATTAACTTATAAGTTAGTTGCTTCAGGTATTTCATTATAGTGGTGGAAGCTGACTACAACACTCACTCTGCTCAGCTTTACTATAGTATTTATCTCTGCATGGTGCTTGCCACATAGTGACTGCTCATTGAATGGTTTCATGTATTATTTACAAAGTTAACCACAATGCATAGTCATAATTCTTTTAGTGGCAGCTTTCAAAACTCATAGCTCTTCATTCATACATCTGTTATAGCTTTGAGTACCTTGTACTGTATTTTTATTTACTTATTTCCTAGCTGAGACTAAATGGCAGACACTCTCCATATTTATTTTTCTTCATAATCTCTAACACATATGTTGGGACTCATTAGGTACTCAATATTTTTTGAATGATTAGATGATTGTGGCTGTTACCAGTGCAAGAAACTACCTTTTATGTTTATCCATAAAATACAATGGACACATGTACTCACCTACCTGCATATTTGTGACTAAAACATTGACAGCTCTCAGATACAGGATTCATTATTTATTTCTCACAGAAAGGGCTATAGAAGATGGCAGGAGATTCCTGTAAGTTCTCACTTTTCTTTCCACACAGTGGAGATGGGAGAGCATGGAGTAAGCCCATTGCATCCATGTTCAGGGGAAAGCAATGTGCTATTTTGTAGATGTGCATACCTGAAGGCCATTGATTCAGTGGCTTTTTCTGTAGTGTGTAGGTTTCCAAACCATTTTATTAACTGTGGATTTACTGGATTTTTTCAAATGCTTTTGGGTCCTTTTTTATTTGTATGTGCGTGTGTGTGTGTGTGTGTGTGTGTGTGTGTGATGCTTTGTTAGAGGAATGCTTGTTATGGCTAGGATAGGCAAGTAGGGAATCTCATGTCAGGTTCAGATACTAAGATGACTTGATTAAGCTTTTGCTGTGGAAGTGCATTTCATTGTTAGAACAATATAACCATCTGTCCTTAATTAAGCATAGTTACATAGTCAATCACTTACAATGAAAACACTATTTGAAGCAAGATTTAAAGGAATACATCTACTCTTTCTTCTTAAATCTACAAGTTTGTAAAGTCCTATGTGCTTTATTCCCCCAGGAATTTGTTTTCTGGGCTACATATGTTTTCATTTGTGTGGATGTCCTCTGTCATCATGGCTCCCTGAGTTGACTCTGGTCAAGATTCATTGACGAACCTAGAGTACTCATTGTAGTTCTTCGAGGCAGATATGGGTTTGGGTTAAACACTTTCTGTCTATTTACCATACAAATGAAAATAATAATAGTAATAATGGTGACAATAATAAAACACGAAAAATGCCACCATTAGTGTACTCCAGATATATGGAAAAGTATAAAAACTACTGTCTTAACCTATTTCTTTCCCCCTTCAGGCATAACACCCTTAAATAATTTATCTTTCTGGAAGAAAGTCAGTCTCCCACAGCCATTTCTTTCAGTGTATATCTACATCTTTTAACTCATACACCACCACCACCACCACCACACAATAATAACATAGAGTTTCAATCTTTTCTGAAGTTTTGAAAGCTTCTAGTGTCCACATTACTCTTTCAAGCCTGGAAGCATCACTGAGGGATGCAGACATGGCTCCAGGACCGTTTCCTGCTGGTACAAACCAGCAACTTGCTGGATGGAAATTGATTTTCTTGAAAGCCAAGGAAGTTAAGCTTCAATAGGTCCCTAGTTCTTCTCTTCTGGAGACATTGACCTTATTGGTTTAAGTTATCTCCATGTTTTCTATAGAAGCACTACTGGTGTATGTAAAATGAACAATTTTAAAAGTAAGAAGAGGAGAACAAAAATGCTTCCATACACTTGTTTCTAAAGAGGTCAAGGGAATAAAAGGAAGTGCATACACAATTCCATGATTTAGACACAAACCTTATTGACAAACCCATACTACTACTTTCAGAAGAGAAAGTCCAGGGCTGATATGCTGATGAAACACACTCAACTAAAGTCAGAGTTCCCATAAACACCATTATGTATATTTATAGTATCGATTTTCCCCTTAAGCACAACTGAAAATAAATTACTTGCCTTGTGCACATCACCCCATCCCTACATGGAGTTCCCTCAGTATAAGGAATATGGGAAGTGGGGCTGCCTTGCTCCTGAAAGATGGAGAAGAAATGTCTTTTTGCTACCATCTAACCTTCCCTCTTCTCCTGTCCTGATTTCTTACAGTGCTCCTGAGGCTCTAGCTGTGTCCAATTCCCTAGGGCCTCCTTGCTGTCAGTTAATAATAGCTTCCAATGCTGTTATTCTTCTTAGAGTTTTTGCATTTTAATAGGAACCCCAGGGATTAAAATGCCTCCAGAACCAACAGAGTAAATCTCTAGTGGTGGAATTCTGGGTACCAGTGACAGGTATTGTGGGAGATTTTATCAAGAGGGTTCTCTCAGAAGACAAATACCCCGGACAGTCTTCAACTTGACTGACTTGATGGAGTTGGCCCTACAAAGGAATAAGGCATGCAAATTAATTAGCAGTGAAATACTGAACTTTACTGAGAAGTAAATGTTAAACTCTGATGATTATAACTTCTTTTTTAAAAATTAGCTTTCCCGTAAATGAATATGCGGGCATACTGGAGGTCATTCCTAGCTGGGAGATTTGCAGTATCATTGAGAACAATGCTACAGAGGTTGTTGTGATGGAAATGCTTAGTAATCTGTGTTCCAGGTCTTATCCCCTTTCTAAGGGACACAATCACATTGACACAGAGGAGAACTGCTGGTTAACTCTTAGGTACAGGCCTGAAATGATAAACCTCACACTGCACTGCTGATTCCATGTACATTTTGTACATGGACAAAAAAAAAAAGAAAGAAAAGAAAAGAAAAGAAGCCAGGATATTCTTCTCACCATTGTTCAGCCTGAGAGGATGTCAGATTCCTGCACTTTATCTAGACCTCTCTATCGCTCTTTTTTTTTTTTCCTCTCCTTGCTAAGTAAACAGTGGAGCTTCATCCATTATTCAGCTATCAGAGACTTGTCAGGATTTTTCTGGCTGTGGAACTTGGGAGTTCTTACATTTCTTTAAAACTGGAAAAATGTATTTGCAAAACTGCTGGAAAGGGAAATGAAGAAAGATATCAACGCCTACAATATAATTAATCCTTGTGAGTCTCTCCCCCCCAAAGTGTTAGCTTGAGTTTTTCTTTAGTAATGGGAATTTAGTCTTATTTCTTTTTTAGGTTGTCATTATTCACACTTAACTACCTGTGGCAAGAACTGTGGAGGAGAGAGAGACTTGTAAACAGGTTTGGGGCACTCAGGAAGGAAGGGCTTTGAAACTGTGCCCATGAGAAAATGCACAGAACTGCCATGCGTGGCTCTACTGTGCAGTCGTCAGCACACAGCCCTCCCCGCACACCCAGGGCTGCAAGTTCTACTTTTATAGCTCTTGGAAGGCTTTCTGCAATATTTCCCATGTTGAATGCTACAGTTAAAAGTCATCTTTTGGAGAGATTTTCCAGTTCAAAAGTTGCAGGCATAAGAATTTTGAAAGGCATATAAAATCTTGTGCATGTAACTATAGATCTTATTGCTTTTGTCTTTTGCAGTAAAGATGGTGACCTCTGCACTTGGAACCAGAAAGCAAACATCACAAGGAGGAAACAGAAAGACAGGCAAGGAGATGACTGCAGCACCACACAAACACTTAGCAGGCACCCCATTTCCACTTCTGGACCACAGCTTCTGTGGACCTCTAAGAAATCACTAACTCAACTGTTGCCTTGTTTCTATTCAGCTGCAGTGGGGTTGGAGGACAATGAGCTCTAGACATAGGGACCTAAGACCTGCTTCAAGTTCAACAGTAAACTTGAACTTATGCATTGTTTGGAACTGATGTCTTCAATCAGGGAAGGGGAGTATCACTGCACCCTTACATTTTGTGAAATATTTTGTTGTTGTTGTTGATTGCAAAGCATGGCTGAAGTCATTAGAATGATGGAAAAGTTATTCTTGAACATTTAATGAGAATCCATATCAATCTGAGGTTATCATATGTTTTTAAAATGCATTGGGGAGTGTTTAGAAGACAAGTGGATGATTCTTGTGAGCCTGAATTAGTGCATTAAAAAAGGAAGGAAACACATTTCTTTTTTTCCTTGTTGTGTATCATGTGAGTACTATTACAGTAGTGGATTGCTCTAAACTTGGTGTAATAGTGATTTAAAAAGTCATTTGAAAAGTTCTTTCAGAGTAGCATGTAGGTGTTCAGGTAGAAATAATGAGAATAGCAAAAGAATACCAAGTCAGGAAGCACTAGTTATCTATAGGAGGAAATGTTGAAAGAAGTAATCTAGTTAGAGAGACCCATAGCTTGTGAATAACCATACATCAAAAGTCACAGTATTATACAGGAGAAAAGAGAGTTTCAGGAGATAGTTACAGAGTCTCCTATGTTTTGAAATACTTAGCAATGGCTGCATGAAGACAAAGATGACACTGCACACATCCAAGAGGAATAGCCAATAAGACTGGTGACTCTCAGAATTGAACACAGAAACCAATGAGAGGAAATATCTGAGTGGTTACAGTTCAGGGGAAGTGGGTATATGGACAGGCTGGGGATTCTCAAAATTTAACTGAGAGAAAGAAGTTTAAACAAATAAACAAAAAAAAGATACACACTTAAGTCTGAATTTGAATCCATGTTCAAACATAAATTTGAACAATCTTGACCATGTTGCATTTAATCTCTAAAAATCTTGACATTCTTATGTATAAAGTGGGACTAAAATAGTATACCTATAAGACTTAACAGGATAACACATGTCAACAGCTTACCATAGTAGCATCTGACACATTTTCTCCTTTACTATTGTTACTATCATCACAATTATTAGGAATAATAAATACTGTGGTAGAGATATCTGGTTCTAGTAGATAACTATAAATTCAATGGATACAACCATGAATTTTAACACTTAGTTTAAATAATAAATTGTGCAAGTAAGGATGATGGTAGTTTGGCTTAATAAATGTTTGTGTCAGATGGAGTTGAAGGTTTTTGTTAATAGTGAAAATGTCATTTTAAGCAGAAGTATAAATTGGCTATTGAAAAAGATAATGGCTGAATTGATAAAGGCATATCACCCAAGTCAAAGAAGTTAAATGCCCTGTGGCACTCTGCAGTAGTCTGATCCTGTGTAAAGGACTGGGCTCAGTTCTGAGTAGCTTGATTCTGTGATGAATGAGTCAGAGATGCATCTCACCTGCCTCTTGATGGAGCCTGGAAGGTGAGTTGAATGATTTAGGGTAACTGCTTTAAATGGGTAATAAGGTAGCTCAATGATTGTACACATTGATTTCAATTTATCAAAATGGCCAAGTGATGATACAGAGAAACTCCAACCATTGGAAGATTTTCATTACTGGAACTTCCTGAAAGGAGGGTGTGGTATGCCCCACAGGGTCACATGAGACACTAGTGTTGGTCAGGAGGAAAAGAAGAAAGTGCAGGCCCCTGCCTGATCGTATCTCTCATGGGTCAGACAAAGTAGGGAAGCTACTTGGCTAGTTTGAATAATTCCAGTAGATTTTGGTGGCACTGGGGACTGTTCCTTAGTTGTCTGGTATCTGGTCCTGGTTAATTTAGAGTGAGGGAATTGGGCTTGGTGTGTAAGAGTTAGGTGAAGGAAGATGGTCTTAGGATTAGTTCACCTACAGAAGGCTTGTTTATACAGGTAGATTCATTACCTTGTGAATTAATTCCCCTCAGGACAGACAGTCTCTTCCATCCATATAGCGCCCCCCACCCAGGTGACAAAACATCATAAAATATAGAAAATAGAAGATGTTAGGGGAGAAAATAAATCTTTCTATGGAACCATCCTCAAGTAGAATGAATGTTTTGTCATTCTGAGAATGCCTAAACCCAGAGGTGTTCTGGGATGGTATAACCAGCTCATTCATGTTTTAGTTGTGTTTCTTTCCATGATGGAGGTTGGAATAAGATCCAAGTTGAGATTCCATGATTTTATGGTTAATGGTATGCCTTATGTAAAAAGGAAATTGATTGCAATTGTCTGTCTTCATCCTCCACTCCTTTACTTCTTAGAAATAGTACTAACAGAAAGAATAAAATTCAGCACTGGGAATAAATGACTATTTTTTCACATAGTTGTAATAACTGGGACCCTGACAGAGAGGCTTTGGAATGAAGCCACCGGAAAAAGAACCCCTATTTTAAAGCCAAGTGGCCACATGCCTAAGTTAAAAACAATGGGCTGACCTTGAGTTCTCTTGAGAAACTAGGGACTATATAGTTTGTGTTGGCAAAGTCTTTCTGTGAAGTCATTATTTCACTAGAAATACATGGAGTGCCTGCTTTTCCCTGTTCACTGGTGACTTTACTGGGTCTCAGGACCACCTTTAAAACCAGCTTATTTATTGGTTTTCATTTTCAGTCTATGCTCTTGCTGTTAAGTACAAAAAAGATCCTAATGGGTAACAAAATTCTCAGTTTCTTTTTTCATACAATGAAAGAGTGTGTTAGAATGATCTGCAAGTTTCCTTTTGATCCTGAAAGTCTTTGTCCTGTGATGATATTCTCTGTGGTATTCTAAAATCTCTATTTCTTGGATTGACTCAAGTAGCCTGAACCATTAATTGTTATTGACATTATACCACAAGTCAGGTTGGAGTTATTCTGGTTACTGCCATTTGTTAGCATTTAGGTGTTGCCCCTGTTTTATAGGCAAAGAAGCTGAGCCTCAGAGATATTAATAACTTTTCCAAGCTCATGGAGCTAACAGGAGAGATGAGGAAAAACTAAGTCTGCCTGCACAATTTTTTCCGCTCTTATTGTAGAGTTCTGCATCACAGTGCCGAACATGAGAGCTTTTAGAACATGATGTTGGGAATACTATTTTTTGTTTCACAGTAAAGTCATTGACTCCTGGCTTGAGATTATTGCTCCTTGTATTTGAGAAGTGAGAGGAGGTAACTATGGTCCCTTGGTCTCTTTTCCCAAGTAAGAGTTTGCATTTTCTGGTGAGGGCTTGAGAGGGAGAACTGCAAAAAGAAAAGAATGTAATTGAAAAATCTGGAAGCATTTGAGTTTTGCTTCTATTTAATTGTGTTATTTTCCCACCATTAGTTTAGTAGCATTCTACCAAGGAAAGAAGGAGATTTACTTTTGCTTGTAATGTTCTGTTTTGGTATGTAAAGACAGCTACCTGTCTTATTTTAAAAAAATCTGTCTGAGCTCAGGATACCTTTCAACATTGGGTGTTTATGACTATGAAGGTTGTTTAACAATCCTGGATGTGGAGGACTCTTAATGAGGGTTTTTTCCTTCTGGATGGATTCTAAATGCTCAGAAAACTGTCTAAAATTAGCTTTTCTTCACAGATATGGGTTGCTGCATCTTCATTTATTTTTATCAATCCTATGGTCAGTGTAACTGAAAATGTGTCATTAAAGTGTTATTGCCATGAAAAACACTGACTCTACTTATTGAAAATGAACAAACCAGTGATGCTGGGTAAGGTGGTTTGTAACTGGGGTATGATGGTTTGTAATGCATCAAATATTGGGAGTGGGAAGCTCTGTCAATGTTACAAATTCATGATGCTTAGGCTTGAACATCTGTTGGGACTTTGAATTGTCTGGACAATAGATACTAACCAATTGGGCTAAACAGTTTCATGGCCATCTGCTCAGAATTAAAACCTGGAGGGAGAAATTAAATTAATCATCCTACAACCTGGAGGATTTGGTATCCTGTAAGGTTGCTTTAACTGGTGCTGCTTTTATTTTCAAACATTTGAGTGAGAGGGTTTTTTTTTTTTTTGCATTATTTCCCTTATATATTTGTGAAAAGGGACTTTAAGGTGTGTGTGTTGGGGCACATGTGAGGGGAGCAGGGAATCACAGATGGGGTTGTTGGGGAAGGGGTTAGACGTGGCTTTTAAAGTGAATACTATCATCTGTCTCGATCTTCTTACCTGTAAAATGGAGTAACAAGATGCCCTACTTCACATGGTCTTACAAGGATAAAATAAGATAATTAATGAGTACAGTGTATTTAGTGTGATGTCTGGCACATGATAACATCCACTAATTATTTCTCTTCTTTGTTAACATTCATTATCATCATGATCACCATCATCATCATCATGACCTTATTTCAATATGCAAAATAGATTTAAAACCCGTCAGGAATAGTTTTCTTCTTAGGTCAATCTTATTATGGGTATTTACTGAATTAGTAACAAATTACATGCTACATGTATATAAATGTAAACATGAGTTTAGTGTATATATGTGTCTTTTAGTGGATCCAGTTTTTGAAAATTCTTTTGATCCACCTTAATTAATCTCTTCATTTGCCAAACTAATGCCAGGACTAAACATAGAATAATTCTTTTTCTCCTTTTTAAATATATGGATACACCATTGAATATGTTCTTACAGCGAATGCTAAAATAATGACTAATACACAAGGGGCCAATTTAGCAGGAACCCTTAATCATGACTTCCTGCAACTGGGCCCCTGATGGAAATATATAATTACAGATCAGTAATTGTAGATAACAGAACACCGGAAAATTGAGCGCAGGCCAATAGAAACCACCCCCAAGCTCTTTTCAATATAGGTTTTAAGAAACTGAAGTTCTCTTGGGTATAATCTTGCTTTGTCTTTGTCTCTCTCTTCCCCTTCTCTTGGTCTCCCCCAGCACCTCACCATCCTTAACAAGCAATACCAAAGGAATAGCCACAACCATCCTTCCTTCACTCCATCCCCAGTTCCTCACTGCCATTCCCTGTCTTCCTTTCCTCCCTCTGCTCTTCTCCTTCCTCCAGTCTCTTCTCCCATACACCAACTGGGCACATGTTACATGTCAAATCTTGTGTTCTGTTCACCTCTTGATCCAGCGCAGGCTCGATTAAGTGGTGAACAGAACAGATGTTAAAAATGCACTAGTAATTAATTTTAGTGTTTATAAGGACAATAAAGGATAAGTTCACAGAGTGTGAGACTGTATCAGGGAACTGACTTGTTTTATGATGAATGAGGAAGAAAAATGGTCCCTGCTGTGTACATTTGACCTTGACAATGGAAGAGGATTCAGCTAAATGAAGGTGGAGACGAGTGTTCTTATTAGAGGGAACAACAGGCATTACATTATGTAAAGGTCCTCCGAGGCAGGCAAAGGAAGGGACTGGAGCAAGTGAGAGTCTGGAAAGAATGGAGCTGGGAGAGCATGACTGTTGCAGGACAAGCTAGGGTTTTTAATCTACATGCAAAGAACAGTGAACAGCAATGGAAAGTCTTCAAGGTGATTGTGTTGAAATACAAGATTTTAAAAAAAAAATTTATTTTATTCATATGTGCATACAATGTTTGGGTCATTTCTCCCCCCTTTCCCCACCCCTTTCCTTAACCCCCCTTACCTCTTGCTACCTGGCAAAAACTATTTTGCCCTTACCTCTAATTTTGTTGAAGAGAGAGTATAAGCAATAATAGGAAGGAACAAGGGTTTTTGCTAGTTGAGATAAGGATAGCTATACAGGGAGTTGACTTGCATTGATTTCCTATGCATATGTGTTACCTTCTAAGTTAATTCTTCTCGAACTAACCTTTTCTCTAGTTCCTGGTCCCCTTCTCCTACTGGCCTCAGCTGCTTTAAAGTATCTGCTTTAGTTTCTCTGTGTTGAGGGCAACAAATGTTATCTAGTTTTTTAGGTGTCTTACCTATCCTCATACCTCCCTGTGTGCTCTCGCTTTATCATGTGATCGAAGTCCAATCCCCTTGTTGTGTTTGCCCTTGATCTAATGTCCACATATGAGGGAGAACATATGATTTTTAGGTCTTTTGGGCCAGGCTAACCAACACAGGATTTCAAGTATACCGAAAGTTATAGAAAGATCTCTGTAGTGGCCACCCTGCATTATTGCATTTGGGCAATTTATTATTATTATTTTGGTGGCACTGGGGTTTGAGCTCCAGGCCTCATGCTTGCTAGGCAGGCAGTCTACCACTTGAGCCACTCCAGCAGGCCAAACTTCATCATTTTAATGTAATGTAATATTGTTGATGCTGTTCATGGCTGTGCACACACCTTCCTGACTTCTGTCTCTCAATCTTCTCAGAGATAATCAGACCATGGAATTTGTAGCCATTAGGCTTTTATACTTCCACAAAAATTTTGTAAACCCATAAACAATATATAATATTGTTAGCAAGGTTTACAATTGTATGTAAGTCATAATATTATATGCTGTATGATTTTGCAAATTGCTTTTTTTCACAAAGCTTTGTTTTTGAGATTTATATGTTTTGGTATATCAAGTTATTTATTTATATGTATTTTTAATTTATATCTCCAACCTAAAATTGCCTCGTAATATCTAACTATGAGAATATAATGAGTATATCAAAATTTATTTACACATTTTCTATTAATAAACATTTATAGATTTTCCTTCAATTTTGCTGATATAGATAAGGCTGATAAGAATATTTTTTTTTGTGTGTGGTACTGGGATTTGAACTCAGGGCTTTGTGCTTTGGAAGCAGGGACTATTCTGCTTGAGCCACACCTCAACCCTTTTTTGCTTGGGTTATTTAGGATACAGGGTCTTGCTTTTTTGCTCAAGCCAACCTGGGCTGTGATCCTCCTATTTTAAGATTCTGGCTGTCACTGGGATGACCACCACCCCAGTGGTGGGGGTTGAGATGAGTGGTATTGGTTGAGATGGGGACTTGAGAACTCCTTATCTTGGCTGGCCGAAAAGTGCAGTCCTCCCTATCTCAGCATCCCAAACAGCTAGGATTATGGACACGACTCACCAGTATCTGACTTAAGAACATCTAAAAAAATTTTTTTTTTTTTGGTTTTGGGAATTGAATGTAGGGTCTCAATCATGCTAAGTATGCACTCTATCCTGAGCTACAATTCCTAGCCCTGCTAAGAATGTCCTTATCCATGGCTCATCGTGCAAACAAGAAGAGTTGTTCCAGTATATATCTCTAGAAGTTCAGTTGTTGGGATGAATATGTTGTACAACTTCCAACAAATTACTTTCCATTTTTATTTGCCAATCTCACTAAGATACAACACACATTATAACTTAATAATATTTCTAAGTATCTTATCTAATCTTTAAATTTGCCTTCCAGAGGAGTTGAAGGATTAGCTTGTCAATGATTTGGCATTTCATGTCTTTTGCTTTTATCTTATTGAACTGTAGTTTCCTGTACATACTGATTCTCATCCTTTCTAGGTTGTAGGCAGAGTAGGTGACTTCTTCACATCAGTGATTGTCTTGCTCATTGACTTGTTCATACCTACTTATGATTTTATAATTTGAGATAGGGTCTTGCTACATACCCGAGGATGGCTTTGAACTCTCAATCATTTTGCCCTGGCCTCCTGAGTGCTGGAATTACAGGCATGTACTAACATGCCTGGCATGCTTTTTTTAACAAAAACTAAACTTTGACTTTTAATATTTAAAGTATTCCATGTTTTTATTTATGGTTTATCTTTTTCATTGTCTGCTTTAAGAAATCATTAGCTAATAAAGCTGATACTGAATTATTTTTAAAAATCTGACTTCACATTTAGGTCTTTAATTCAGTTGAGTTTAATTTTGGGTATATAATCATCCTTTATTTCTCTTTTAACCCTTTTTGTCATTTTTCTTATTTTTTGGACTGGAATTAAAATTGCTGTAATAGGTTCTGCACACAAGGTGAAAGCAAACAAAATCACGAGAGGATGGGAGGTACCAAACCACAGGAGAAGAAAAGACAAGGAATCAGAGAGTAGCACTGATTCAGCTGCACACAATCAAACCCTTAAACAACAAAAACAACTAGATAACAGGAATCACCACACACCTATTGTAAGGAACTGCCAAATAAAGACCATGCCACGTGTGGAAAAGAAAGATTTATTAGGGGCCAGACCACAGGGCTGTCACTCTCAGGTTCAGAGTGCAGTGGCTTGACTGAATTGGGTAGTGGACTTTTTAGGAGGAGCCAAGCCATGGGGGAGGGAGAGAGTCTCTGGTCTCTGATTATCTGCGATCACCAGATGGAACAGGTCGACATGCCTGACTAGTTGAGTAACTGGAAGTTCCTAAAATTTTGCAAGCAGAGAAACAAGCAGGGAAACAAACAGGGAAGTTTGGCAAGCAGTCATAAATCAGGGGGTCTGGTTTTGGTGCTACCCTTGGGACCTTCTGCCCACCCCAAGAATGCCAGGGACCTAACACCTATCAATATTAACACTGTCAATAGACTCAACTTCCCTATCAAAAGACACCATTTGGCAAAATGGATTAAAAAGGAAGATCCAATAATCTGTTGTTTATAGGAGACCCATCTCATTGACAGAAACAAACACTGGCTTAGGGTGAAAGGCTGGAAGAAGATTTACCAAGCTAATGGTCCCCGAAAACAGGTAGGAGTAGCAATACTTATCACAGACAAAGTAAACTTCAAATTTACATTGATCAAACAAGATAAAGGACACTCCATACTAATGAAAGGAGAAATACACCAAAAGGAAATAACAATTATCAACCTATATGCACCCAACGTCAGTGGGTATGTTCATTAAACATACTCTGAAGGACCTAACAGCATATATAGACTCTAATACAGTGGTAGTGGGAGACTTGCACACTCATGCTTATTGCAGTATTATTCATAATAGCCAAGCTATAGAAACAGCCCAGATGGGTCACCAACAGATAGGTCATCCAAACAAAAAATCAATAAAGAAATTCTAGAACTAAATCACACCATAGATCAAGTAGAGACCTAACTGATGTCTACAGAACATTTCATCCAACTTCTACACAATATACATTCTTCTCAGCAGCCCATGGAACTTTCTCCAAAATAGATCATATCTCAGGGCACAAATCAAGTCTCAGCAAATATAAGAAAATAGAAATAATCCCCTGCATTCTATCTGATCACAATGCATTAAAAATAGAATTCAACAGCAAAAACAAAAGAAGAAAATATGCAAACAATTGGAAGTTGAATAACACATTGCTCAATGATCAGTGGGTCATAGATGAAATTAAAAAACAAATTAAAAGTTTCCTGGAAGTTAATGAAAATGAAAACATGACCTACCAGAACTTATGGGACACAGCAAAGGCAGTCCTAAGAGGAAAGTTTATAGCCATGAGTCCATATATTAAAAGGACAGAAAGATCTCAAATAAATGACCTAATGCTATAGTTCAAACTTCTAGAAAAACAAGATCAAGCAAAACCCAAAACAAGCAGAAGGAGAGAAATAATAAAAATAAGGGATGAAATTAATGAAATAAAGTCAAAAACAAAAACAAAAACAAAAAAAACCAAACCCATACAAAGCATCATCAAAACAAAAAGTTGGTTCTTTGAAAAAATAAACAAGGTTGACAAACCCCTGGCAAATCTGAATAAAATGAGGAGGGAAAAGTCCCAAATCAGTAAAATCAGGAATGCAAAAGGGGAGATAGAAACAAACACCAAGGAAGTCCAGGGAATCATCAGAGACTGCTTTGAGAGCTTATATTCCAATAAATTTGAAAATCTTGAAGAAATGGACAAATTTCTAGATACTTATGACTATCCAAAACTGAGCCAAGAGGATATTAACCACCTAAACATCTATAACATTAAATGAAATTGAAGCAGCAATAAAAAGTCTCTCAAAAAAGAAAAGTCCAGGGCCTGACAAATTCTCTGCTGAATTCTACCAGACCCTTAAAGAAGAACTAATACCAACTCTCCTTAGACTTTTCCAGAAAAAGAAAGGGAAAGAATACTACCTAGCTCATTTTATGAAGTCAGTATTACACTCATCCCAAAACCAGACAAGACACATCCAAAAAGGAGAACTATAGGCCAATCTCCTTCATGAACATTGAGACAAAAATCCTGAATCAAATAAAGGCAAACCGAATCCAACAACACATCAGAAAGATCATTCACCACGACCAAGTCTGCTTCATCCCAGGGATGCGGGGGGGGGGGGGTGTTCAACATATGTAAATCAATAAATGTAATACAGCACATTAATAGAAGCAAAGACAAAAACCACTTGATCATCTCAATAGATGCAGAAAAAACCTCTGATAAGATGCATGATAAAAGCTTTAAGAAAACTAGGAAAAGAAGGAATGTGCCTCAAAATTCTAAAGGCTACATATGACAAACCTATAGCTAACATCATACTTAATGGAGAAAAACTGAAACCATTTCCCCTAAAATCAGGAATGAGACAAGGGTGCCCACTCTCCCCACTCCTATTCAACATAGTCTTAGAATTTCTAACCAGAGCAATAAAGCAAGAAGAAATAATAAAAGGAATACAAATAGGTATCTTTACCCTGTAAAAGTATCCCTATTTGCAGATGACATGATCCTACATCTCAAAAACCCAAAAAACTCTACCCCAAAACTCCTAGACACCATAAACAGCTTCAGCAATGTAGCAGGATACAAAATCAACTTACAAAAATCAGTAGCCTTCTATACACCAACAATGAACAAATTGAGAAAGAATATATGAAATCAATTTCATTTACAACAGCCTCCCCCCAAAAAAATCAAATACCTAGGAATAAATTTAACAAAGGATGTAAATGACCTGTATAAGGAGAGCTACAAACCACTGAAGAAAGAGATTGAGGAAGACTACAGAAGATGGAAAGATTTCCCCTGCTCATGGATTGGCTGAATTAACATAGTAAAAATGGCTACACTACCAAAAACAATCCACAAATTCAATGCAATTCCCATCAAAATCCCAATGACATTCATCACAGAGATTCAAAAATCTATATCAAACTTCGTTTGGAAACACAAGAGACCACGAATAGCCAAGGCAATACTTAGCAAAAAGAGCAATGCTGGAGGTATCACAATACCTGACTTCAAACTATATTACAGAGATATAGCAATAAAAACTGCATGGTACTGACACAAAAACAGACATGAAGACCAATGGAACAGAATACAGTACCCAGATATGAATCCACACAGTTATACCCACCTTATTTTGACAAAGGCACCAAAAACATACCATGAGAAAAGACAGCTTCTTCAATAAATGTATTGGAAAAAGTGGTTATCTTCCTGCAGAAAACTGAAACTAGATCCATGCCTATTACCCTGTACTAGTATCAACTCAAAGTGGATTAAGGGCCTTAATATCAGACCTGAAACTCTGAAGTTAGTACAGGAAAGAGCAGGAAATACTCTGGAAGCAATAGGTATAGGCAAAGACTTCCTCAGTAGAACTCCAGCAACTCAGCAACTAAGAGAAAGGATAGACAAATGGGAGTACATAAAATTAAGAAGCTTCTGCACAACAAAAGAAATGGTCACTAAACTGAAGAGACCACCCACAGAGTGGGAGAAAATATTTGCTGGCTATATATCAGACAAAGACTAATAACCAGAATATACAGGGCACTCAAAAAACTAACCCCCCCCAAATCAATGCACCAATAAAGAAGTGGGCAACTGAACTAAACAGAACTTTTTCAAAGGAAGAAATCCAAATGGCCAAAAAACACATGAAAAAATGCTTACCATTTCTGGCCATAAAGGAATGCAAATCAAAACCACACTAAGATTCCACCTCATTTCTGATAGAATAGCTATCATTAAAAACACTATTAACAATCAATGTTGGTGAGGATGAGGGAAAAGGGACTCTCATACACTGCTGGTGGAACTGTAAGCCAGTACAACCACTTTGGAAAACAATATGGAGGCATCTTAAAAAACTAAACATAGATCTGCCATATGATCCAGCAACCCCACTCCTAGTGATATACCCAAAGGAATGTGACTCAGGTTACTCCAGAGGCACTTGCACATCCATGTTTACTGCAGCACTATTCACAATAGCCAAGTTGTGGAAACAGCCAAGATGCCCCACTATTGATGAATGGATTAAGAAAATGTGGTATTTATACACAATGGAATTTCACTCAGCCATGAAGAAGAATGAAATTTTGTCATTCGCAAGTAAGTGGATGGAACTGGAGAACATCATCTTTAGCGAAGTTAGCCAGGCTCAAAAGACCAAAAATTGTATGTTCTCCCTCATATGAGGATTATAAACCTGAAAGAAATGCAGTAATATTATTGGATGTGGGTCACATGCTAAGGGGAGAATGCATACAGGAAGAATAGAGAAAGGGAAGGAAAGCTAAAACTTGAAAGTGTTTGATGTGTCCACTGTAGAGGAACAAATAAAGTAATCTTAATCTGACAGAGGCCACTATGGGAAGGTGACAGGGAAGTAGTGAAGAGGTCTGGTAGAGATGAACTAGTTCAGATTGTAATACACAAATGCATGGAAGCAATGATAGGAATCTCTCTGTATAGCCATCTTTATCCTAAGCTAGCAAAAATACTATGTCTTTCTTATTATCTCTTAAGTTTTCTCTTCAACAAAATTGGAGGAGAGAGCAGAACAAATTCTGCCTGGAAGGGGAGAGGGGTGGAGGGTAGGGTAGATGGCCCAAAAAATGTATACACATATGTATAAATGAATAAACAATAGAAAATAAAATAAAATAAAATAACATCTCAACTGATAAAATTGCTGTAATAGTTTTTTTTAAAAATATATTTGTATAGGATATTATTTCTCTCTTTTTTATTCATCTTATGTTTGTTTCTAGCTCACTATTTAAATTTTTTTTCATGAAATCAATACATTTACTAAAAGATTTTATCTTTTTCTTAGCTCATCTTTGCTTTTTAAGACCTGTATCTACTCAGTTTGTCTTCTTTTCCTGAAATAATACTTCATTATTTCTTAGTGAGAATCTCTGGGCATTCATCACTTTTAGTTTTCCCATGTCCAAACATACTTTCTTCTGGAGTCTTGAATTAGAGTTTATTTGCATATGAAACTTGAGATTGAGACTTTCCATTTCTTCTCATTATGTGGAAGATGTAATTCTCAGGCTTCTGTTATTTGTTGTGGCTGGCAAGTTCCACTGTCGTTCCAAGTGTAGTTCTTTTGCAGGTAATCTGCCTTTCCTTTCTGGGAGCCATAAACATCTCTCTCTTATTCTTGCCTACAGTTTTTCTGTACTTATGGGAATGGTGTTGCTATTATATATCTTGATTGGTGCTTGGAGTGTACTTTCTGTCTGCAGAGGATTCATGTCTTTCTTCAAATGTGGGCAATTTTAAATTCTGAATAATGCTTCTTCACCATGTTGTTAATTTGCTTGTTTGAGAATTTCTGTTGGACATCTAGAAATCTGTGAGTCTATTCTTTGGGTCTTAATGGCGTATAATTTATGTGCTATATTCAGAGAAGTTTCCTCACTATCCTCTACTTCTCCCTGTGTCAAGTCTGGGCATACATTACCTATTCCATTTTTAAACTCAATGTCTTTAAAAAAATTTTTAGCTGCTGTTATTTAAAAATTTCTCGCACCTTTAAGATGGGAGTATTCATTTATTTCATTGGGCAACTAAACATACATATTCTTAAAAAACTTTTGCCAGATGGCTCCAAAAACTTAGTTTCCTTGGGGGCACACTCATATTTTGAAAGCTGATTTTTGTTGGCTATCTTTCTTAGTATTCGATTCCTTCCTCTGTTTTGGAATTTTGCTTTGCAGGCTTATTTTGAGTGGGAGCCTGTTGTTTTTGTTTTTCTTCTTCTATGTTCAGCCCTCCTGGGCCAGTGGTTTGTGGTCACCTTTGTGTAGCTGCTCAGGACTCCTTGCCCAGAGCCTGCTGGTGTCACAGGACTCCTGGTCCCCAGTGGTGTTGGGGTATAGTGGCTTGCTTCCTGCCTTGATTGCAGATTAACTGTCTATCTTCTTTCTCCTTTCTAGGCTTGTAGCTTATTAAAATTCTAGCTCGATTTTTTACTTTCTGTTATGGGTTGGTGCTGACAGTGGAGGGATAGGAGTTGGTCAGTGAAGCTGGCCCCACCTGCAGCTTCAGAGAGCAGTAATTTTATCCTTGTTGCCTCACTGGAACCAAACTGCAGCCTACCACAGCTTCCTTCCAGGATGGGTGCACAGCAGAGCCCACTGACTGGGTGTCTCTTCTGTTTCTGGTTCACAGATTGATTCTGAGCTTCATGATGTCTTTGGTTTTCTGTGTCTCTGTTTTATCTGCTTTTGCTTTGTGTTGGACTGGGGGAGGCATGTCCATCCATGGGTCATCATTAGGGAGTGGCATGGATAGAATTATGTTTAAAATGGGCTTTGTGTTTGTGCAACATTTTGAGGGGCCCAGCTGGGAGGCAGGGAGGGAGGTCATGAGGCTGTTTCATAGTCTGGCTGAGGTGACCTTGACCTGGATGCAGGAGCTGGCAGTGGAAATCAGAGCAGTTTGCTAATGTAACTTGTGTCTAGCTGCTGGCAACCTCAGGGGTCTGCCATCAAAGGAGGCAAGGGAGTGTCTGCGCCGATATGTCCTTATGTTGGCACAACATATTCCCACTAGAACTTTCCCAGGGTCTTCCTTATCATCTGTGCTGATTCCTTTCCTTCTTTCAGTCTTCGCTTCCCCCTGCTTTAAAAATTGATTATACAGAATAATGGGTTTCATTCTGACATTTTCATACATGTATACAATGTACTTTGAATTAACTTCCATCAGCCTCTCTTGTCCTCTACCAAAGAGTCCCCCTTCTTTAGAATAGCCATCATCAGCAACACCACCAACAACAGGTGTTGGCGAGGATGCGGGGAAAAAGGAACCCTCTTACACTGTTGGTGGGAATGTAGACTAGTACAACCACTCTGGAAAAAAATTTGGAGGCTACTTAAAAAGCTGGACATCGATCTACCATTTGATCCAGCAATACCACTCTTGGGGATATACCCAAAAGACTGTTACTCCAGAGGCACCTGCACATCCATGTTTATTGCGGCACTATTCACAAAAGCCAAGTTATGGAAACAGCCAAGATGCCCCAGCACTGACGAATGGATTAAGAAAATGTGGTATCTATACACAATGGAATTTTATGCAGCCGTGAAGAAGAACGAAATGTTATCATTCGCTGGTAAATGGATGGAATTGGAGAACATCATTCTGAGTGAGGTTAGCCTGGCTCAAAAGACCAAAAATCGTATGTTCTCCCTCATATGTGGACATTAGATCAAGGGCAAACACAACAAGGGGATTAGACTATGAGCACATGATAAAAGCGAGAGCACACAAGGGAGGGGTGAGGATAGGTCAGACACCTAAAAAACTAGCTAGCATTTGTTGCCCTTAATGCAGAGAAACTAAAGCAGATACCTTAAAGCAACTGAGGCCAATAGGAAAAGGAGACCAGGAACTAGAGAAAAGGTTAGATTAAAAAGAATTAACCTAGAAGGTAACACCCACGCACAGGAAATCAATGTGAGTCAATGCCCTGTATAGCTATCCTTATCTCAACCAGCAAAACCCCTTGTTCCTTCCTATTATTGCTTATACTCTCTCTACAACAAAATTAGAGATAAGGGCAAAATAGTTTCTGCTGGGTATTGAGGGGGGGAGCGGGAGGGGGTGGAGTGGGTGGTAAGGGAGGGGGTGGGGGCAGGGGGGAGAAATAAACCAAGCCTTGTATGCACATATGAATAATAAAAGAAAAATGAAAAAAAAAAAAAAAAGAGTCCCCCTTCTACTTCCATGCTTTTTTTGTTTTGTCTTTTAAATCTAAATCCCAATATGGAAGAAAACATGGCCGTATTTGTCTTTTTGAGTCTGGCTGATTTTGCTTAACAAGATGATCTCCAGTTCCATCCATTTTCCTGCAAGTGACATAATTCTATTCTTTTTATGGCTGAATAATACTCCATTGTATATATATGCCACATTTTATCCTTCATCTGTTGATGGCACCTGGGCTGTTTCCATAACTTGGCTATGCCATAAACACAGGTGAGCAGGTGTCTCTATGTGTACAGACTTACATTCCTTTGAATATATAACCAGGAATGGGATGGCCATCCTATGGTAGTTGTATTTCTAGTTTTCTGAGGATCCTCCATATCGATCTCCATAGTGGCTGCACTAATTTACATTCCCTCAACAGCATATGAGGGCTCCTTTTCCCCTGCATCCCTCCCTGCATTTGTTGTTGTTTGTTTTTTTGATGATGGCTGTTCTGACTAGGGTAAGGTGCAATCTCAGTATAGTGTTGACTTGCATTTCCTTTATGATTAAGGTTGCTAAACAGTTCACGTACTTATTGGCCATTGCTACTTCTTTGGAGAAGTGTGTGTTCAATTCATTCACCCATTTATTGATTGGATTATCTGTTCTTCTGTTGTCTATTTTGCTTAACTCTTTATATACTTTGTATACTAATTCCTTGTCAGATAAACAGCTGGCAAAGATGTTTTCCTAGTCTGTGGGCTGTGTCTTTACTCTGGTCATTGTTTCCTTTGCTGTGAAGAGGCTTTTTTAATTTGATGCAATCCCACTTGTCAGTTTTTGCTCTTGCTGCCTGAGCTATTGGAGTCCTGTTCAGAAAGTCATTGCCTATGCCTGTATCTTCCAATGTTTTCCTGTAGCTCCACTCTATCTGTAAATGTCTCTTCCATGCTCATCCTCTTTGCTAATATTCTCTCTATACTGTCCTGGTCCTCCGCATCCACAGAGACATTTGAGAACTGGTGTATGTTTAGGAACAAGGTCTGGCAGGGGGGCTGGGGAGTGACCCTGATGAGGGGCAGCTGAGTCTGCTGTCCTGGTAAGAGATGGTCAGCCTCCCCTCCCACCCTAAGCTGCTTTTGCTAGTTAAGGCCAAGTGACCTGAGTTGATGAGTAGAAAGATGAGGTGACCATGAGGAGATGAGTAGAAGCCTGCATGGGTTCCTCACATTCTCACTCTTATTAGAACCAGTGAGCTTCCTATTTAGGAAATCTGTAATGGATAATATCTTCCTGTTTCAACCAGAAATGCGATTTCCTATCTAAATGTCCTCCTGTGGGAGAGTGTGGGGTGAGAGCTCTGTCACCACTCAGGGGCCTCAAAGCAGTTGCAACTGCTACGTTTGGGGAGCAGTAAAATGCAGAGATGGGAGAATTCAGGGTAAGATTAAATGGTGGCAGCTACAGACCCCGGGTCATTTGCACCTGCCTGTAGACCCTGAGAAAGGATGAACAAAGTTTATAGAAAAAATTAGCATAAAAAGTGGTATTGCAAGATTTCCCCTCATTTACTATAGAATCTCAAGTCTTTACCTGCTCTAAATAGATTACAAAACAACAGTGCTTAGTAATGTAGTAATTTATACTTATAAACTCCTCACACATAACATTTCCTGGCACCCCCCCCCGGGAACATGCTGTCATCTCATGTTTTTCTCATGAAAAATGAGAACAAGTGGTAAGTGTGTGTGTGTGTAAATGTATTGGGAGAGCAAGAGCCTCACTCTGGAGTGTCCCTTGCTTGGGATGGGCTGGGATGAGTTAAATTTGGGAACATTTGGGAGAGTGATGGGAGATTCAGTTCTTTTCCCCATGCGGTCTGGGTATAGGTATAGTAGCAGGTGAGTGAATGCACGCATGGACCAGACCCACTTGTCTCCATCCTTCAGGGCCAGTTTGCAGTGAGGTCTAGGGCCCAGGAGTTTGGAGGGTTTGATGTGGAGGGTGATCACAGTTCAGAGCACAGTGCAGGGGGTGGGACTGGTCCCTTGCCTTCTTGTTGAGGAGGTTTAGGGGGAAGACCTGGCACGCTTTGTGCTCCTCCTAATATTTTCATCCAGGTAAAGTCAGGATGAATGAGGGGAAGGAGGAACTGTGGGAAGGGAGCCCACATCAGACACATCTGCTGGTTTATTCAAAACACATCCATTCAATGCTTGCCATGTACCACAGTCTGAAGACATGACCAAGAAAAAAACCCTCTGCTCCCCAGAGGAGTTGGCAAGTCTGGGAGACAGACACACAGGTAGACACGGCCAAGATCAGCCAGCAGCACTTATCTCTGAGAGCGAGGGGCCTGGTGGCAAGGGTGCCGTTCCCAAGACCAGCTGGCTGGGAGTGTAGGTCTCTTCCCAGCTGTCTCCCTCAGCAGGGAATTCAGGCAGAAGGCAAATTTTGGTTCTGAGCCAAAAGTGGAATCAAGCTTTCTCAGAATTATACTTTGGTTTTGCCAAAACTCCCCCAGAGGTGGTCAAAATCAGGTCTCCTGGAGGTGTTTCTTTCTGCTTTTCTCTGTTACAGGCAGAATAGGGAAGGGGTGGGAGTACAGAGACTGCCACGATCCTGAGCCCCAAGTCGGTGCCCAGGATGTTCCTATGTTTTTACAGACTGTAGGTCTTCTCTAATTGGGGCTATTTTTGTCAGTGAACAAAAATCTGTCAGTTTGTGTGTCTATTTGTCTATCTGTCTGTCTAGCTAACTTGCTAGCTAGATAGCTATGCATTGCAGCAAGACAGATCCCTATAACATCGAGTAAGAGTATTGAAAAGAGCATGTGGGAATAACTTTTAAATATTTTAATATGATTATATAACTGGATGAATATATTTAAATATTTTAAATATTATTTTTAGGGAGGGGCACCTGGGCGAGGTTGTGAATATTTCTGCAACTTTGTGTATCATTCTGGTACTTTTGGTGTAAATATTTGCTAGACTGAACAGGTCCCTTAAAATCGTCACAGTTAATTTGGACACTTCTGAACATGGTTACTCTCAGTGTGGATTAGGTTTCTAGGGAGAAAATTAAATCATGGGAATGTTGTCTCTTTTTAAATACTACCAAGCATGTAATGAGGATGTTTTTATCAGGTGAAGAGGCCCTGGGCATGGCAAGAATATCAGCCAAGCTGCAGGCCTCTGGGGCTGATGGGTGGCAAAGGCCTTTCTGCTCTGGGCAGCTCAAGGACCCTGTCATCCACCCCACATGCAGCCTGGACGTCCACCCTCCTTGTTCCTGGGCACTTTCTGGTTTTCTCTTCAGCAGCGGGCACTGCACAGTTAATTACTGAGGTGAGGAGAAAATGCCCCTTCCATGGAAATTATGGAAACACTAACAGACGTCAAGGATTAACGAGTAGGAACAGGTGTGCAATGAGACGCTGCTGAAAATAACAAGGTTCGGCTGCTTGGTGCTTGTTACAGTCACTGTGGAAGCTGCAGAAGCAAACAGAGACATGCCATTGCTTAGGTGGTTTTTCTAATTTTGTTTTCCCCTTTGCTAAGCATTTGCTTTCCTTGCCCATGTAGCAAATTAGCAGTGGCTTTGCAGCTTCTTGAGGGTTAAATTGCTTACCCGCAGGTCTGCATATTGTCAAGCCAGAGTTATGTTAATTGCCATCAGTAAAATCTGGCTCCACCAGCTTGAAGTCCTTTACAATCTCGTGTTTCCAATCACTTGGTCACTTACAAGGAATAGCTTGCTGAAGTGGTGGAAACTTTTTATGAAGTCCTTTTCCTTTTTTTGTGTCTGGGCTTGGGGATCCAACTCAGGGCCTAGTGAATGCTGGGCAAGCATTCTACCACTGAGCTACATCTCCAGCCAGAGCTTTGACTCATTCTGCAGTTGTACATTGTCATAACAGTTTTTGTTTTTTGCCGTTGTTGACATTTGAATTCCAGCTAGTCAGTCATGGGGTGACATTGTCAGATTTCAATCATGTGTGACTCCACAGTTAAAGAGTTGAAGACACCATGAACTTACAAAGGACGGGGGTGGAGTGTGGAGAAACGCTTGGGCAGATTTGGATTAGCCAACGTGAAAGCAATCTATGTCATATACAGTCCCAGGACTCATGGGATACATGGTCTATAGGAAGGATGTGATATTCAGAGTGAGAGATGAGATCCTGTTAAATAATGAATCCTAGATGTATTTATCATCTAATATTGTCGTAAGAACTCAGGGTAAGGATGAGATTTGGCTGCTGCTACTGGCACCTCAGAGTTTATCCAGGCTTGGGCTCTGACCCTCAGCTGATGAAGGGACTCACCTGGCAGCTATAAGCTTTAGGTTCTGGAGTTCAAGCTCCCCAATTCAAACCAAAATGAGGACTGATAACACTTGATGCTGAATATCCATTCATGCTAGAAACCAGTTGCAAAGAGGACTGGGAAGGCTTTCTTAACAATTTTATACATAGATGCTTCTGTGGGCAGGTTCTTCCCAGCAAAAGAATGTGCATTATTTATTTTTTAGGATGACTGGGTCTTGATTGGTTGTCCAGCCTAATCCCAAACTCCTGGGCTCAAGCAGTCCTTCTGCTTCTGCTTCCAGAATAGCTGGGACTACAGGCAAGAACCACCATACCCAGCACAATGTATGTCTTCTGTGCTGCATTTTTCCAAAGGGGTCATGTCTCCTCAGGGTGCTGAGAACTCTTGGGGCAGGTAGAAGTTGAAACCTGCACTCAGTTAATTCATGACAGGAGGGCAGAAGTGAGCAGTGGATCCCACGGGGCTGGATGTCTGAGTCTGGAAAATGTCTTTGACCTTGAAGGCAGATTTCCATAGCTACAGCTGAATGAGCTCTTCATGTATCCATCTTCTGATGGCAGGAGGGAGAAATTCTGGAAGCTCACTCAGAAATCTCTTTAACTGCTCACATTTCTCCTCTCTATTTAGTGAGGCTGGAAGCTTTGCCTGATTTCCACAGAAGTTTGAAAATGCAAATAGTGGTGGAGGTGCCACTCTGAAATTTATGCCCAGTGAATCATGGTACCAATCAAGTACAAATGAGGGAGAGCAGACTTGGAATAGAGGATCTCAGAGTAGTTCTGGGGATCTCAACTCAGGGATTACTCAGAGGAAAAGCCTCTGAAGTGATGGTGGCGACAGAAACACTGACTGGTTTACTGGTTTATTATGTGCCAGATTCAGGCTCAAGACTTAATTCCACTTGGTCCTCTCAACAGTACCTGAAGCAGGGATAACCTGTGCCCTGTCATGGATGAGGAAGCTGAGGCTTCAGAGGTTCCCCAGTGAAATTCCCCAGATTTCCGGGAAGCTCTGGGCAGCTTTTTGTCACACTGACTGCATACCTTTGTAGAGCAGCCTTGACAGTTTATAATTTTTTGTCTTATCATCCATGTACTTTGTTATAGGGAAAGTCTCAGGTTCCAAACATTAATAATTGAAACTTTGCTTTGTACACAAGAAGCCAAGAGCTCCTGGCAGTGAGTAAGAAGTGCCCATAATAAATAAGCCAGTGGTCAGCTCAGGCCACAGGGCTTGGGAGGTTCCTGGAAGGGGACAGGTGAGAGTAAGATCTCAAGAGAGGGTGGACAAGGACAATTATGTATGGGCAGTAGAGAGGAGCAGTGGATCACAAAGACACTAGAAGTGAATAAATCAAACTGCTGGCTACTCTGGTGAGGTTAGGGGTGAAGAAAGACAGGCCTAATATTGATTGACTAAAGAATGGTGATAGCCAGGCATGGTGGTACATGTCTGTAATCCCACATTCAGGAGATTGAAGCAGGAAGATATTGAGTTCCAGACCCTGTCTCAAAACAAAACAAAAAAGAATGATGATACCATCTCTCTTGTTCTTGATGGGAGTCAGATTTAAGTTCCAAATTTGTCCTTTAATGGTGAATACCAACTTTTCCCTTAGTGTTGTCATGTGACATGATATACTTAATTAGTTTTCCCTGGCTAGACTGTAAAGCCCCAGGGGAGGCATACTAGTCACTTTGGATCATTGCTGTATCTCTCTCTCTTTCATAAATATGTATCTATACATGCAGAACATTTAGTCCTGTTTGTATTATATATAACATGATATAATGTATGTAAAAGTATAAAACATTATATAAAATATAATAAAGGACCAAATACTCTATTTCTTAATATCTCTATCTGTCTATCACCAGAGCCCTTGGTCCTATTTTATATTTTATAAATTTTTAGTTTTTAAAACATGGGGAAACTTAACACAAGTGGTAACTGGATGATTTATTGTGTTCATTATCCACGTTCGCAAGTCAGCATTTGGAGAAGGATGAGTGGGGAAATGAGAAGTCTCAGGAGAGAATAGAAAGACTTTGGAGATCTTGCGTGTCTAGAAGCAGGGAGTCAGGTGATTTCATGAAGGCTCTGGCACAGGTGCTTGGGCGTGAGAGCCCTAAGGAGGGTGGTGAGTGCAAAGCTTGGGAGATGGGACATAAGCAAGCAGCTGGTGCCCGGTGGCTACATGGAGCCGGGTGCCAAAATCACTTATATCCTTGGGGTTTGATGGAATGATAGACAATAAATACTCCCAGGAACATGACTCTGCCAGTCCCTGGAAGAACATAGATGATCTCTGATTAGGAGAAATTAGAGAGGTGGTTTCTTTCCCTCAATCTTTCTGCATTGAGTTAAAGCTTCAGAGACAAGCTTTCAGCACAAATATGGTGATTTGTTTTTGATCTCTCTGATTTCCTGATAAATGTATTTGGAATTATAAATATCATATTGACATGAAGATTTTTACTGTTGTTCATTTTCAAGTGTTTAAAATTTTCTCATAGTTTCTTCTTTAAATAAAATGTGCTTGTGCCTGTAATCCCAGCTACTTGAGAGGTGGAGATTGGAAGGATCATGGTTGAAGACCAGCCAGGGCAAATTGTTACTGAGACCCCATCTCAATTAACAAGCCAGGTGTGGTGGTGTACAACTGTGATTCCAGGTACTTGGGAAATAGGAACAACAGTGGCTAGACAGGGTAGTCAAATATCCTCTATTCTGGAAGTCATCCCTGCACCCCTCTTCTGTACCCCATCCCTCCCGGGGGTGACAGGTCACTCTTCTGCCTATATAAGACTGGAAGCCCCTTCAGGGGGTTCTGTTTTCTTCCCTTATCAATGAGGACATATTGAATATATGCTCTCACTTAAATGAACTTTGATTCATTTAATCCAACAGCCTTTAACAAGGTCCGGAAGAGGAGTACACTTAGGGCTGAAATCAAGACCTTGTTCTACCCTACAATTGCCATATTACCTTAGAACATCTCTTACCTTTCTAAGCTTATTTCCTCACTTAGAGGATGGAGATGAGAAGGCACTTTGCAGAGTTGTTTTGAGACACAGCTTCTCATTTTGAGAGACTGGGTCACCCCAATCCAATGTGTATGCAGAGCCTTTTACTATAGATGCTCTTCACTGGGCAGACACCTTGACCACAGCCCCAGCGCTGCCATGACCTCTTGTGATGCTTCTCCACCGGACTTCCAGTTCAGACCATCCTTCGTTTCTCCTAACCCCAAACTGTACTCAGGCTCAGACTTTAGAGAATGAAATAATAAAACGGCACTGAGAAATTGTATACAAAAGTGGTTCCAGCCACCAGAGGTGAGATGTTATTTTACTTAAACAGCAAATGTAATTCTATTACTTTTGGAAAATAAAGGAAAAAAATAAAGATTTAAAAGAACCAGTAAGTCCCGTTACAAAATGCTTGTAAAGATCACTGTTACTATTGCTTGCAGTAATTTCAGTTTGATGTTCTGTTGTAATTACTTGAAAAGTGAAAAAGTATGATAGTTTTCCATTACCATGACAAAATACCTGAGGTAAGCAAACTAAGAGGAAGGAATGGTTAATTTGGGCCACAGTTTCAGAGGTTTCAGGCCACAGTTAGTTGACGCCCTTGCTTTTGGGCCTGTGGTGAGGCCGTAGTTCATGAAAGAAGCATGGCATGATGGAGCTGCTCACCTCACAGGGGTAAGGTGGGGACAAAGAAAGAGAGGAAGGAGCCGAGGTCCCAATATTCCTTTCAACGGGGCTCGCAGGTTCAGAGTTTTCAGTTCCATAGTTGCTTGGCCTGTTCCTTTGGGCCCATGGCAGCTGGCACAGGACATCGTGATGGGAGAGCTTGGCAGAGGAGGTCTGTTTTCCTCATGACCTCTTGATGGAGGGAGGGAGGGAGAGAGGAAGAGAGGGGTGTGGGGTGAGGTCTCGATATTTCCCTCAATGGCACCCCACCAAAGACCTAACTTCCTTCCACTAGGTCCCGTCCCTTAAATTCCCTTAAATGTTCCACCAGCCCCCATCGTATCATAGGGTGGGGATGAAGCCTATAACAGTCAGGCCTTTGGGGGTCTTTTATCCGAACTGTAGCAAGGAGTAATGAATCAGTTGTTGGCCTTCACTCTAGCCAAAAGCTAGTTGACCTGACTGCCTCTTAGCTGTGCCTCTGTCCCCCATCTTTCCTATAGTGGGTGTATGTCCTTCTTTCCCCATTATTGTCAAATCACCTACTTGGTCCTCTTTGATCTTGCTGTTTGCACAGAAATAACTCTATTTAGGGATTGTCAGTCCATATAAAATTTATTATAAAATAGATGGTAATACAGAATCTTACACTGAAGAAAATGGATCAGAAATAAAAGATTCCAAACTCTGAAATATTGAAATTGAATAAAGGCCTTCTGCTATGGCTTCATTCTCCAGCTGTACACATAAATAGTCCAAGTGAGCCTCGTGAGGCTGCATAAGGCATTTACATAATTGCACAAATTAGAGATACCTTGAAATGAAAGGATTCCTGGTGAGTTTTCTCTGCCCTTTCATTTGCTGGTTACAAAATTATGAGTGCTCCCACAGCGCGGCAGCATCTCTGCTCCCTGGGCCTCTTCCAGTGAACAACTGCCCCGCTCCTGTCTGGAAATGGCTATCAGGAGGCTCCAGAACTGGGGAACTTTCCAGGGGAAGCAGGAGGCCCCAGTGGTCCTGCTGTCTGGGCTGGGGAAGGCCAGCAGCTAGACTTGCTGTCTCAGGTGCTCCTCCAGCCCAGGTGGCTCCAAGTGAGTGGCCATGGGCCATCCTCCCTAGCTGTGCACCTCCCCACTTTTCTGCCCTCAACTCCAGGGCCTGCTAAGTGAGGACCAATCACTGGGCAGAATCTGCGGTGGTCATTTTAGCTTACCTTTCCTTACCTTTGCTCTTTTTAAAGTTCTGGAAGGTTAACTGCTCTTGAAATGAATTGCTGGAAGCACTTCTGCAGATGGAAATCAGTTAATTTTTGAAAGTTTTTCCAGCAGGGATGACTAATTGAAGTATTTGACTCAGTTAAGTTTACGGAAGCGTTTTGCTTCTTCTGTCAGAAGTGTTGGCTGGTTAAGTGGAAAGACAACTAAATTAAGAACCTGCATCCTGGTTTTAATTGCTGTCCAGCCACTGACCCTTTGTGTCCCCCTTGGCAAGCCTTTGGTGCCTAACTTATTTTCCTGTTTGGCAAATAGTAAAAATACATTGTCTTCCCCACAGACATTATTAACGTATTATGGTAGTGTTTCAGGTGATGGCTGTAAGAATCAAATAAGATAACTTTCTGTTAATTATGTAAAGAACCTTATATTAGTTCAAATGTAGAAAATAGTGTGATAAAAGAAGAATATATTTTAGACAGAAACTCTGGATTTATTCATTTACGTGCTGGGCCAGCCCTGAGCTAAGTGGCCAATGCAGGTCATTTTTGTCAATTTGATCCAATTTTGATCTTACTTTGAAAAATGAAAGTGACAGTAATATTTGTCTCACCTGTGCCATATTGATGCTGTCACGATCAAATGGAATAGCATAGCGACAAGTTATTTGAAAATTGCAAAGGCAGTAAATCACATATAAATACTCAGTGGGAGGAAGTCACCCAAGTGCACAACATGTTCTTCCTTTTCTTTCCTCCTTCCCTCCTTCCCTCTCTCCCTTCTTTTAGTAATAAGGGTGTTTGAACTCAGGTCCTTGCTCTTGCTAGGCACGTGCCCTACCACTTAAATCACTCCTCCAGTCCTTTTTGCTTTAGTTATTTTTCAGATAGGGGCTCACACTTTCACCCCCAGGTTGGCCTGGATCACAATTCTTCTCCCAATGCCTCCTGCTTAACTGGGATTATAAACACATACCATCACAACTGGTTTATTTGTTGAGACAAGGGTATCTTTAACTTTTTACTCAGGCAGTCCTTGAGCCCTGATCCTCCTGATCTTTGCATTCTGGTACTTACAGGTGTGAGCCACCTCATCTTGCTCTCACAATGTGTTCTTTAATACTGTCACCCCACTTTCCAATTAGGTAACTGAGGCTCAGAGAAGTGGAATCACACCGTGATCAGTGGAGCCAACATTCAAACATGTTTCTTTGACTCCTGAGCTAGTTTTGATCACTATCTGCCCAACCACAAATACTGTCCTGCCATTTTTCTCGTTTTAGTAAATGACAATGACAATGGAGGGATAGGGGGTGATAGTTTCAAGTAATACAGTAGTAACAGGAGCCTACCTTCTTGGGCATTAGCTCTACTGCTTACGTATAATTACTGAAGCATCCTTGCCAGATATGTGAATATGATTCTGAATATATTCCAAATATAGGTTTGAGGTCTTTGGGAAATTAATTGGTCACTTCCAAGTTTCGTACTTCCAGGCAGTGAGTGCTATTTGGTTTCTGCTGCCTTTGGTCATGTGTAAAAGGAAAAGGAGGGCAAAGGGGAAGGAAAGGTGTCATTGTGAGGAGCTCTAGGAAAAAGTTTGTGTCACAGATGACTGAATATCTAAGTTAACAAGTTATTATTCACTTACTTATTCTTTTGGCTTTAGCATATTCACTTTCTTATTATTAGGTGATAACTATTAGAAGAGAAATTGTCCACTCCTGGTCTCATGGCACTTTCTCTATATCTGGTAGCTTGCAACTAAGCAGGGTGATTTTTTTATGTAGACAGACCTGGTGAGTCTTCATAGAGAAGACCAGAAGTAGGAGAGCTGGAGGTAATAATGAAAATAACTTAATAAAGGAAAAAAGGCTTTAGTTCAGTAGAAGTGATTTGTGCTCTGGAGGTCAAGTAACCAACCAAACAACCGTTTACTGAACATCATCAGTACTTTCACCACTAGGGATATGAAAAGACCTTGGTTGGAGTTCTCTTTCCAGGGGGAAAAAGGTCTTGGATGGTGGGGGTGGGGTGGAAGGGGAAGGGAATAAATTGCTCCTGGGGGCCAGATGAGGACACAAAATATTCAGGGATGAAGAACAGAAATCTCTTGTGCCACAAAGAGTTGTTTAGTCAACAGTTTCGGACACTGGAAAATGGCAGTTGCCAGAGAATAGGAACTCAGTAAGACATCCTCCTTCTGGGGACAAACAACATCCTGTGTCTATTATATGAGCTTTAAATTAACCTAACTTGAAGGTAGTTTACATCCTGACTCATGGTCACATGATCAGAACATCATGACTGCTAGGAGCTTCATTTGGAGAAACTGGACCCAGGGCAAAGCTGGGAGGATGGTGATTGCTGGTGTGACAGCCACAAGACAGTGCTGCAAACGCAACATTGAAGGAAGGAAAATTTGCTGCCTCCAGCTTTGGGTCAAGGTTGTCCATCTTCCTTCATTGTCCTATGCTTCTGACTTCCAAGAAGTGTTCTTACCTCACAATTAATATTAACTCATATTTAATAATAGCTCTTTTCTTCTTTTGTTTTTTGTCCTCTTGAATAGGCCTGACTTGGAGAGAAAGTGAAGAAGTGCCCAGCTGCACTCATTTGGAGCTGCCTCTTTGCATTCTTACGCTCTCAAGAATTTGGTCTCTGAGGCCAACATGGAAAATACGCTGTTGGGTTGAATGCCAGACAGGTGGTCTCCCTTATTCTTGGTTTGGGTCTGGAAATTATTTCATGGCTTCATGTCAAGAAAAAAAGTCTCAATTTTTCAAGCTACTGCAGGTTTTTCTTATAGCAAAATGAAGGAAGTAGAATGATTAGATTTAGCTGATTTTCACAGAGATTTGCAGCTAGTAGCTTTCTTCACTTCACTTTAAGCCTGGAGTGAATGTGCAACTATTTTCTGAAGGTATAAATTGAATACAACCTATATTCCCATAAGCAGACACCTCTTGTGTTCCCTTGATGGTTCCACTATGGTCTCATGATGGGATGTGTTCTATGGTTCCATATGGAATGTACCCTATGGTCCACAAGCAGATGTGATCTGAGCTCCCCATCAACAACCCTGGGCCTCATTTCTTTTTGTTCTATTACCTGGAAACTTCAGATCCCTCCTCAATTGCCCCATTTGTGCATCTCTCCCCAGTAAGCATCAACATCAGGGGAAACTAAAGGTAGTTTTTCATTATTAGGAAAGCATTGTCTTAAATCGAAGGGAGATGTATAGAAGAAAAGAAAGGCCTCATAGATTTCCCAGCTCTGGGGCAGATTGCTTGGGAAATTTACTAAATGGTCCCAGCTGCTTAGTTATTATAACCTGTTTCCTAGATGGCAATTCAGGTTTAAACAATATAAATGACTTGCCAGGTGTGGGTGTGCACTCCTCTAATCCCAGCACTCTGGAGGGAGGCTGAGGCAGGAGGATTATGAGTTCAAGGTCATCCTGGGCTATATAAAGAGACTGTGTCTCAAAAAAACCCCCAAGGGGTGGAGATATAGTTCAGTGATAGGGGATTTGCCTAACCTGCACAAGGCCCCAGGCTCCATACCTGCACTGCAAATATACGTATGTAACTTTGCCCAGGTTACAGTGGGCAATATAGCAGTTCAGTGAATTCTTGCCTTCCTCTATGCTTACTCTTTCTAGGAGTAAATTTTAGTTGCTTCAGATATCTCTGGAGAGTGTTTTAAAACATGCATCTCTGGGCCCCACTCCCAAAGTCTCTCATTCTTAAGAGGGAATTTGCATTTCTGCCAAGTTCCCAGGTGATGCTAGTGGGGACCCAACTTTGAGAACTACTGCTCTGGTATATTCTCTCTCTCTCTTTCTGCTCCCATTCCCTCTCTCAGTGTCCCTTACATCCATCAGGAAAGGATAAATGTACCTTGCAATTATTTTGCAGCTCAGATTCATGCTAGCTGTAAGTGGAAGAGCCCCCTTTCCCAGCTAGGACTCCATAGTGGAGCCTTTCTCCTGTGCTGTATCCACAGCTGTGGAGTTACCTCATGTTCTGTTCCTGAGAAAGTAGCCTGGGAGGAACACTGTTTTGAATTGAGGTGCTGGTTGCTCTCAGTGATGGGCTGAAGAAGATCAATAGTGTCCCAGAGTGCTGGTAATGGAAGTATTGCAAACAATATGGACATCTAAATAATCGCCAAATTCACTTCTGCTCAATGTATTACGGTCAGAATTCGTTGTCCCAGAACACCTTCCTGAATCTTGAAAACAGATAGCAGAACAGCAGCTGTCCAGAGACTGTTTATTTATTTAATCCCTCATGCAAACACAGCAATGAAGATGACGGATGTCACTAGGTCTGACAACATGACTGCTCCAGCAGGGGCCTTGTCCTCAGCTGAGTCCTCTGGCCTTTTCCTGTGTCTGCAAACAGTGGCAGAGCGGAAACAGAAGGGAAATGAGAGTGAGGAAATGGTGTTGGGTTGCAAAACATGGGTAGAACAATTGACTGTGTGGCTCCCAGGACAAGCAGGATCCCATCGGATTGTGGAGGCACAAACCCTAGAGGGGTGTTCTGTTCTCTGGCACCAGGGTATGCACTTTTTGTACCTTGGATTTGTCTAGCCTCTAAGGAAGCTATTTACAGTTTTGCACAGTGGGATAGTTTTATGAGCCAACCCTCTCATTTTTATGAGGGTTCCTGGGGTAAAGCAGTTATACAATCTTACACCAGCACACCGACTTCAGTGCAGTACAAACAATGTAAAGTAGGCCATCCAGATCCATAAAGCAGGCAACGCTGAGCAGTCGTGATTTAAGTTCAGTTCAGGGGTGACCTAGCTTATTACGATAAGATAGAGGAATGAATAGAGCCTACTCAGGGAGAGAGAGATTGAGAGAGAGAGAGAGAAAGAGAGAGAGAGAGAGAGCAAGTGGGAAATAAATAATTCATTAGGCTCTTTCCAGAAGCTGTGTTGAAGGGATAGAAATCTTGTTATCAGAGAAAGGACCAGAAATTCAATTGATGTTCTCTCAAATGACTTTTCAGATTGGCTGGTTGAAGAAAATGACACCACCTTCAGTCAAATATTTGGTCAGCAATCTGTCATAAACACGACCAGGCTTTCAGATCTTAATATGGCTTTCAGTGATGAAGCGGCTTTTCGCCAGTGAACCTGTTGAGAACAAGGTCTCTGGGTGTGCTTGTATTTACAAATGCATTGCTAAACTTGGGCTTCATAAGAAGACAGGGTTAATTATGAACTAGACTATAAATCTTAAATTTATCAAAGCAGCCTAAATATCTGGTGACTGCCCCAACCAGAGCCAGCTTCGTAGGAAATGAAATAGCAATTATTTACATTTAGAGTCATGGTCTGCTTCTTAATCACCTCAAAGCATTTAAAAATTAACTTCACTCCCAGCACCTTAAGAGGTACAATGAACCCAGTCACGTTCACAAATTTTTCTTCTTCTTCTTCTTCTTCTTCTGGAACTGTCTTGTTGTTATTTCAGCCTGTGTTCTTTTGCTAAATTCTGGAAAGTTCTTTCCGATTCAGGTTTGCTAAATAATCTGTGGCTTCCTTGGTAAATCTTCTGAGAAAGTTTTCTAAAGCCTTAATCAGAATTGCCATTGGTGGTCATTGGGGTAGCCTAGTGTATGTGCCTAGTGGGAGATAGAAGTCATTCTTGTAAGCTTCTTTGATGTAAAGTGGTTGGTCACTGCAGGCTTATTATGGGTTGCTATAGTTTGAATCTTGAATGATTCTTAAAGGCCTATGTATTGAAGGGTTAGTCACCAGACTGTGGTGCTATTGGGAGGTGGTGGAACCTTTAGGAGATGTAGCTGAATACAAGAAAGTTAGGTCATTGGGAGGTGCCCTTGAAAGGGATATTGGCACCTCAATCCTCCAACCCCTTTCTCAATTTCTCTCTTTCCTACCTCCCATGAAGTGAATAAGCCTCCTTTGCCACATGCTCCCCCAGGATGAGCTGCCAGGCCCAAAGTAATAGGCCAAATGACCACTGAAATTGTGAGCCATAAGTAACTTTTCCCTTATCAAGCTGATTATCTCAGGTATGTTGTCAGAGTGACAGAAAGTTGACTAATATAAGGGTTACACATGCTAGCCAAGAGGGATGGCTTAAGATCTCAGGCTATTGCTTTTTCCATTGTTATGTAGTTATTTTTCAATTAAACACTAGTGAGGGATACATTTTGGGTTAGAGATTTCTAGCCAGCCTCTAAGAAATGACCAGAGCATTTAGGATGATAGATGTGTGTATAAATGTCACTCTTGGTCACATTTTATTTTAGCATGACCTCCAATTTGATTTAAATTCTTATTATTTGGATCTGTGGTCTCTATTTCATAACTTTTCAACTCAGTAGAGGACAAAAAAAATTTGCTGTTTGGATGTGAATGATAGTAATATCCTCATGTTAAAGATTTATAATATATTTTGTTAGCTAAAAAGAGCTGTGCAAACATAAGATATCTTGACATTCATTACTTAATATTTTAATAACAAAATATTTTAACACCTATTATTTGTGTTTTGGTTTTAAAAATTGAAACTATAGAACATACCATCCCTTTAAAATCATTACATTTTCATCCTATATATAAATACTTTATATATAAGTTATATATATATATATATATATATATATATATATATGTTACTATATAAATACTTTATTTTAAAGAAAACTATTCTCTAGAAGGAATTAATGAAAAAATGGTCCTAGTTGAAGCATTATCAGGAGTAGGTTTTTTTATTTTTTGGGAAAGAGTGAAATTATATTTAAAGGATTTGAGAACTTTGTATTTAGGAACCCATTATGGTATGAAGTTGGGTAGAAGGAAGGCTGTCCCCCTGCTTGCTAAATGCAGAAGCTGAGACCAAGGGGTAGGCTCCCAGGGTTTCCACTCTGACCACAGAAGCAGGTTTACAACTGAGTAAAAAGTAGGATGCTTGAGTTTTTTAAAAATGGACAGAAACCAGGGACTCTGGCTCTGTGTCTTTATTACAGATAGAATTCCCTCTGCAGTAGTGTTCACTTCATGCCGAATCTGCTGGAGGAAGATTGGCGGCTACACCTCTTGGGCTTTCCCATAACAAGATGCTCATCTCTTGAGGCTATCCTGGTGAGCCAAGCTGAACATAAATCCATCCTAATTAAATATGCTACTCTCTAAGGGGAGATGCCTTCATTATAGAGACTTATTTTAGGGGAATATAGATATGTGAATACCTATATTTTAGTGATAGACACCAGTGCCTGTTTGCAAGCAAGCACACAGACCACCCCCCCTTCCCTGCTCTCATCTTACATCTTGCTATCTAGAGATTTTCACAAAACAAATCCCTTGGGATTGAGCATACTTTCAAATATGTGAAGTGAAACCTTCTGCAGACACAGGCATCTATCCACTATGAGTACAACGAGAAGCTTCCTATAACTTGAAATTTCAGGGTGCTCTCTCTGATCTAAGCACCTGGCCCAATTAGGAGTTAATGAACACTTTCTGATGACAAAGATAATGAGCACTTACAGCCAACAACCTAGAAACACTTCTTTTTTCTTTTTTAAAAAAATATAGGCTACAGAAGAAAAACAAGACTACATGTAACTGGTCAAAACATTGCCTTCCCCTTGCTTGTTTTAAAAAATGAAAAATGACTGTGAAGTTGGGTATCAAATTTTACACAAAAGTTATACTAAAAGCCAAACTGACTCATTAACCAGACTCTGTTAAAGAAGTAGAGGAGTGATTTCTGGAAGATCCCAAAAGCACAGGAACGGTTTTGTTGCCTCCCCCATCTGTCCCTTCCGTATGGGAATTGATCACGTGTAACAAGTTGAACAATATTCATGTTGGGCTTGCTTCCTGTTCACCTCCACAATGTGATGAGTGAAGAAGAGAGAAATAGTATCAGAGGACCTTTTGAAAAGCAATGCCACCCTCTAATTTAAGGAGTTAGTTATTGTAGGACAATAGGTACCCATAGGGCAGAAAAAGGAACCCAGGATAAACATTAAAAAAAAAAAAAAAAACTACATGTAATCATGCTCATAAGATTTCTGAGTTATTCAAAAGCAGACTTGGACTTTACTGTCAAGAAAAATTTACTTTTAAAATTTATGTCCTTTTAAATTTTTATCTTTCCAAATAAATGTGAATTATATTGAAAGAATTTGCACTCTGGAAATTAGGTTATTGCCATGATGACACCCAAGAAAGATGTTTAACCAGTTGTCTGTTTAATAGAGTGCAGACCTGCTGTGACAGCGATTTTCTGTTGCTGTGAAAGGTATAGCTGATTTATTTGCCTTGAGCTGGTGATCTTCTTGCTTTCATGTATTCAGATGGTGTACAGATTCTCAGAATTGTTCCCTGGAGATGGTATCCAGAAACTCGTAGTCAAATTGGACTTTACTCAGTGTTCCCATGTTGGGAATTGCTTGGGTTCATGAAGGGATTTCCTTTTGATAACTGGAAAGATATTTGTGGGTCTTTGACAGTGAAATTGCACAAAGTCTATCTCAAATTGGAACCATGATCTTTTAGTTTCACACACATTTTTCCTTTCCTTTTCTTTTTTAAAAAATTTGACTTTTTCTTTTAGGATAATACTCTTTGTCCTCAATTAAAATACTACCTTACAAGAATTTCTATTTCTGAGCGAGTGAGAAGTTCATCCCGGCAAGTGAAGGTAGTCTGTGTTCTGAAACCAGACTACCTGGTTCTAAAACGTAGCCGAGTTTGGATCTGGGAGCCAGGCAGACTGGGTACAAATCTGGTCCTTTCTTCTTGTGAGCTGGGTGAATTTGGGGAAAATTTCTGAACTTTTAGGAAGCAACTCTTTCTCCTTGCAAGAACTTCACAGAGAGTATTTCCAGCCTCTACTCAGCTGAGTGCAGAAGTAGATGTTGTCAAGGCGAAGAGGACTCCTCCAGTGCTGGTACTCCCCCGTTGTCCAGGAAGTAGGTGGGAATTGGTCCCTTGAGATAACCAAGGGTGAATACAAAAGAGAATCTGTGTATTTCTTGGTTGACTCCAGTGCCCAGTGTGCCTCTCACCTGCCCTTTGAGTCCTCATTCTTCTTATAATGCTAAGGGTTTGGCTATGACAGTAGGAACCACCACTCAGTCAAGCCCTGTTATACAGCAACTGGAGAATCCTGAATTGGCAGCCAGGGCAGAACAAACTTGGAGGCTCAGGCCAGAATTCTAACAAGCTCTGGACAGGTCTGTCCTAAGCTCATGCTCTGTCACTGGTGTCCGGCTCTATCTGGCTGAGAAATGCTCAGACAGTCCTCTTCCTTGTGGTCTGGGGCAGTGAGCACCTGCCAACTCTTTGCCTTACCTCACACCCCCATCCTATTTTGATCTTGAAACTCTGCTTGTTCAAGGCTTCATCCTTATGAAATATTGCTTGATGCAGACTCTACTTACTCTCCTCCCACTCCTTAATTTTAGGCTTATTTGGCTATTTTAATCAATACTTCCTTTAAAATAAAAATTAGTGCATGTGAGTGTACTAATGGATCTAATAGTCAATTATGGCAAAAAATGCCATAAAGAGCTATTAGCTTACTTTTGGATGTAGGGAGCCAGACATAAAAAGAAGTCTGCTCTCACAAAATAGATGTGATAAATGTTTCTCCTCAGGAATATAGAGAGCCCTCAACCCTGCCTCCTTTCCTGATTTAATGACAAGATGGAAGTAACTGACTGAAGGGAAGCAGAGGTGTGGGCTAGGGTCATGGCAGACAAGGGAGGTTGCCTGCAGCAGGACCAGGATCCTGTTTTAGGGGGACGTCCCAAATAAAGTGGTAACCTTATTTCAGGGAAAAAAAATCCTTAGAGCTCACCCCACAATAGTCTCCCTCGGAGAAGCAGCTGTCTGTGGGAGGCATCAGAGGCTGTACAACAAAGACATCTGGCCCAGTTTTGCCATGGCCTAACCTCAGCGTGAGTTGCACATCTTCCCCTACTGTTTGTTTCTTCTCTTGCTCACTCGGCTTAAATGATAAATCAACTTGGCAGGAACATTATGTTGCTATTCATTTGTTGGAGCACTGGGCACAGGAGCATACTTGATACATGTTAAATGATAATACTGTGACAATAAGGCAAAGACTGGGAGCCAGGGGTGGCATTTGGAAAGCCAGTGGGAAGTAGGAGTCTGAAAATACATACAAGCTTGGGCAAATCATTCACCTTTGCCATAAAGTGGTTTCCAAAATATACTGTATCCTGTGACAGATTGAAATGGGGGCCTTATTTACCAGTGGTTAAGCTATGTGCAAATTGTAGCGAAATCAAGCTGTGAGAGAGGAAATAACATTCAGAGGAGCCCGGCAGTGTGGCAGCCAATGAGCAGCTTTCCAGTGTGACAGATCCCAGAGGCAGTTAGGAAGCTGCCAGCATAATTATCCCTGGATCTTGTCACCTTAGCCAGCTTGGCACCTGGGCCATGGCTGCAGGTGGAGGAAGGAATGGGACTGCCAGCTGGATGCTGTCTTGTTAGGCTGCCCCTGGTCCTTTGTTTGTTCTTGGCCTGGGATGAGGGGTTGTGGCTCTTGTTAGTCAAATTACAAGACAGGAAAGTGATGATGTCTTAAAAGACATCACCATCCTGATTAACTGAGAAAGCTGATTTGTGGCCATTAAAAAATCATCAGTAATCTGAAAAATGTGTGTATGTGTGCATCTTCTAACAGTACCATTTGGGTTATTTGCCCTTGGGAATTGAAAAGGCAGCACACTCAGAACAGCAGGGTCCCCAGTGAGTTGCAGTGAGTATCTCCAAAGGTCCTCACTAGACTCCCCCTCTTCAGGGTACTTACTCACCAGATATGGCCCATAGTTGCAAGGCACTTCAGATGGCTTGGCCATAAAACGAACAAACAGGAGGGCTGATGAAGCCCCTGTAGTGGGGGCCCAGAACCATGGAATCTTCCAGACCCTGCAAAGGCTTTCTGAGGAAAGCTGGAGTGCTACTGCTTTCCAGAGAGCACTCCAGATTTGATAGTCCTGATGGCTCCTTCCTTTGGTGCACGGCCTTGAAGGAACATCGAGGAGATGACAGCAGACACATGTGACACCCAAAAGATGACAGGCTTCTCGTTTATGGGATAGATGGAGGTTAACCATTTCATGATTCCATGGATCTCCTCCAGGCTTCTCTGCTGGCCTGGTCTTTGGCTTCAGAGCCTCTGAGCCCAGTTCTGATCCAATTTCTCAGGTTGCCAATTGTCTCCATGCCTGGGAGCCACCAAGGCACAAGCGTCCATGGAAAGCCTTCAGAGCCTGGATTCCTCTAACCTCTTGTTTATAGCTCCTTCATTTTAGCGTAGCCCACAGCAGGTAATAATAATCCTTTACACTTGAAGAGAAAGCCTTTTCAAAATTTCAAAACCCCCTTGCACAAGTTATTTGATCTTCATGGCCAACTTGTGTGGTAGATATTATGTCTGTCTTAAAGATGCAGATAACAAGATAGAGAGAAGAGAGAGAAATTTGTGTGTTTGATGTGGACTAGTCATGACCTGAATCCAGGCTGGCAACTGGCAGCTCAGTGCAGAATAACTTGAAGACCCTGGAAGCCAAAAGGCCTCTGCAGTGCAGTGTGGGGACAGGTGACAGTGTGGGGATAAGGGCTGGACTGCAGTCAGGCTGTTCCGTGCGAGTGCTGACTTTGCTGTGGATTAGCTGCTCCACTGGGACAGTGTCAGTGTCTGTCCCTCAGCCTTTTGACTCTAACATGTGCCCAGTGCCCACCTCAAAACACTGTGCTAACACATGCTATTATAGGTCAGTGCCTAGAGTAGCAGAAACTGCATTTTGGTGTTCATTCTGTAACCAGCACTGTGCTGTGCACTTCACTGACATGAATTCATTTAGTTCATCACAGTAACCGTAGGGGGTACACTTAGCCATTTAAACAGAAGAAACAGAAGCACAGGTGAACACACACACACACACACAGTGTCACACTGACACAGTGTCAGTGCTGGGGATGGAACTCTGAGTTTCATGCTTCAATTGGTCTACCTCTTGAGCCATGCCCCCATCCCTTTACACTTTAATTTATGTTCCAGCTAGAGTCCTTTGCTTTTTATGCAGGCTCCTCCTACTTTCTCCTCCTAAATAGATGGGATTACAGGAGTGAGTCACCACACCCAGTTTATGGTTGCTAACTTTTCTTTTTTATGCCCAGACTATTCTCAAAGCTCAATCTTCCCATTTCCTCCTCCTGCATAGCTGGGATTACAGGTGTATACCATCATGGCCAGGGCAGATGAAATAATTTCCTAGCAGCAGAAAGACTAGAGGTCATCTGCTTAACTACACTACTAGACTTCCTTACCAAAGGCTTAGCTCCCCATCAGTAGTCAAAAAATGCTGGCTGCATTGTGGTTGTTGGAGGCATTGGGGTGATATGATGTTAGGGTCCCCACTATTCTAAATACCTCCTCTACAGGGTAGTTTTCCTGTGGTCAGGACACCACAGTCAGGACTTCAGTGGGCTCAATAGGACTTTTGGCTCCTGTTAAAAATGCAGAGTCCCTTTGGTACACGTTGAACTTTAACTTGCTTCTGAGCCTTGGGAAGGTGTTTCTGAGGTTGGCTTGCTGCAGAGAGGGAGAGAGACCCTGAGGATATTGCTGGGAGAGGTAATCAGGGACATTGCTTCCATGGGGTGTGGCAGAGGGACGTAGATAGCATGTCAGAAAGGGAGATGAAGACTCATCTAGTATCTTCCCAGCTGCTAATGGGATTCGTATTGTAGGCCCTCATTAGAGTTCCTTTTCTGAGCGTTCTTTTCATGAATTGCTTTGGTGCTGTTACGGGTCAGGAATCGCTGACTCCTGAGCCCTTTTGACAGATGAGGAATTCAAAGTATGGCAAGGTCATGAGGACTAGACAGCTCAAACCCAGCCCCAGCCCCCATCCTTCCTCCCTGCACGGATAAAATTTAGTCTCCAATTCCCTGATAAACTCCAACAGGAGATATTGCACAGGTCATTTTAGATTTGTAAAATTTCACCGTGGCTTAGGAGGAAGGGTCGTGAGTCCTTCTTTGCTAGTTTTGGCACCAATGCTGAGTCTTTCTGGTGGAGGGCTTGTCAATGAACTTGTAGCTTCCAATTCCTTCTGAAAGCTAGATTTAATGGTGCTTCCCTGCCTTCCAGGTGTGAGGTGAGGGTTAATTAGATCATGTTTGTATAGGGCTTTGAAGATGAAAGCATGGTATAATTGTTATTACATGTCATGTCTTCCAGAAACCAGGAATGCTTCGACTTCAGGGAACACTTGAACGTGTCTCCACTTGCTGTTCACTTTAGGATAAAACTTGTCAGGCCTAGGTGAACTGAGGATGCAACGTAGAGCACCAAGGATCAAACTGTCAAAACAAACAGCAGGGATGAGGAACTCCTCGGATCACCAGGGAGCAGCTGTCGGTGGCTTAGTGATGGACTGAGCCCACCCATTCAGCTAGGAGCTGCCAGGAATTTCTCCCCACAATGGGGTTCCCAGCACAATGGAACGTGGGTCTCTAGAAGAGTGTCAAAGACACGAGGACTAGAAAGTGGTCCAACAGATGGGAGAGCTGAGAAGGATATTGGGGAAGAGCTGAGGGTTGGGGCAGGTCAAAGGAGAAGAGGGTGCCAAGTGAAAGGTCCTTCTAACCATGTTTTGTAGTTCTTTAAATATCACCGCCCCTCACATGATTTCAATACATCAATCTATGTTCCTCCCACCATCAGGCTGATTGTACTGCTCATCATGGTGAAACTACACTTTGTACCCTCCTCCCGCCTAAAAAATGAAGTCTGGTCCTTTAGAACCCTTCCTGTGATCTTTAAGTCCTCTTTTATGTCCTTTTTTTTTGTGGCACTGGGTTTTGAACTCAGGGCGTACACATTGAACCACTCCACCAGCCCTTTTCAGTGAAGGGTTTTTTCAAGATAGGGTCTCGAGAACTATTTTTCCTGGGCTGGCTTCGAACTATGATTCTCCTGATCTCTGCCTCCTGAGTAGCTTGGATTACAGGCATGAGTCACCAGTGTCTGGCTATGCTCTCTTCTTGTTGCTTTTCCTATTCTTTCCCTTCACACACTTCCCTGTATGGGAACTGTCTCCCAAGTGAGCTCTTGTCACCCCTCTTCCTCAGGTTAAAAGGTCTTACCCACCCTAGTACCTCTTACCCACCCCAGCACTTCTTACCCACATGTATCTTTGACATTAAACACCTTTTATCTATTCACTATGGTTGAGTTTTCTTCTCTGTTCTTTAGGAACAGGAAGCCATGTCAGGTGGGAGGAGTTTTAGCAGGGAATAGTACACAGATCATGTCTGAGACTGAGAATTGTCATAGGCACACTATGGAGGGATGGAGCACCGTATTAAGAGAAAAGCATAGCGTGAAGGATGCCATGCAGAAGGCAGAGTGATGGTTCAGGAAGGAGACAAGGCCCAAGTCTTGGCTGTAGCAGTGAGAATAGACAGGAAACAGGAGAGCTTGGGAAAGCTGACTGCACAGGACTTGGTGTCTGGTGTAGAGGATGAGGGAGCAGGCAGAGTTGACACTAAGTCTCCAGGATTTAGGTGGCTGGCTATGTCACCAATACATGTAGGCATGTGAGGAAGGACAGGTCTGGGGAGGGGTGGATAAACTGTGCAGCACTGCAGGGATGAGTTCTCAGTGCCTCAAGGAAACATTTTCTCAAGGCAGGGCAGGGTAGTTACTTCTGACTGTCTTCTCTAGAGACGATCTCAGTAGAGTTTTGTCACTTATTCTCCCCCTTTTCTGGTTTCATCTGTACTTTGAGACTTAAGTGCTGAAAATGTGGTCAGAATATCAGTGAGGCCCACACCTACAAGGTGGTTAGACACACAGTCTCCACTGCCTCCCCACAGATCTGCAGTTCAGTGTCTGTTTAACCAGTCTTCAGGAGACTTGTGCACATGTAAGGGGCTGAGAAACACCACCTTACAATCTCTCATCCTGGTCTCTCTCTCTCTTGCTTTCCACTCCTTTATTCACATCTTTGTAGCTGTGTTCAAATCTTAAATGGAAAACGATCTTCTTGTTTTCAGTTAAGCATACTCAGTCCTGGTGAAGCGTTCTGAGTGGTGATGATGGATGTGCTATAGAAACAGGCAAGAGACCTGCTACTGACTCCCTTTCTGTGGTCCTGGAGAGTTCAGAGAGGGACGGAAGGTCTGTGAGGACACTGTGGACAGCAATCTTTTCTTCTGATGGATGCCACCTGTGGAACAAGTCATAGCGGCCAGCAGTCACACAGCTCATTCCAAGCCCAGTCTTTTTTCCACTGAATATATTTGGTTCTCAATAAATATCTTCCTATTAATCCTGGTACAATGGGGGCCAAAGCAGCTGCTAAGAATGTCTACAACTTACCTTATTGTTTCGTAGCTTTCTTTCTTTCCACAGAGCGGGCTGAAGCCTGCCAGTTTGTTTCCTGACAATGTTCTTTTTTTACACAGTTTGATTTTTAAAGACTTTTCTAGGTTATTGTTTTGTGTAAATGGATATGCTACTTTTACTAAGGAATTACTGCTTTCACCATATCGATCTGCAGGCCAATGAGGTAGGTAAAATTATTTTGTCTCGGCCCTTATGTAGGGAGGAGTGCTCGCTTGCACTGTGCTGAGGGAACTAAGAATACTGGATGTCGTCCCCCAGGGCCAGAAGCAATGCATCCTATGACCTCCCCTCGTCTGGCACAGCTGAGAGGCGAGCTGTTTGTTCTCCTTCCAAACACCCACAGATATCTGGATCGGAGAGTCTTTGTATGGCAGTCACATCTAGGCCTGATTATTTTTATTCCATAACATATCTAGGAGGATACAGACAACTTCTAACTAGAATCTTGGCCAATTCTTTCACTAAGAATTGAAATGAACGTGGCAACTTCTCCCCTGGTTGAAAGATCTCGAATAATGAATGACATTGCTGGCTTACCTCCACCATCCAAACAAATGTTTTGTCCTATATCCTGGTAAGGAGCAAACAATGGCTTCTGTTAGTGCTAGAGAGTAAGAGTTTTAAAAAATATGTAATTCAATGTTTTCAGTGCAAGATCTATTCTATTCTTAATAACGCATGTCTATCTTTGGAAGAAGTTGGGTTGTCTAAAAAATTAAAATAAATTCTAATTTTCTCAGTGTAATTCAATTCAAATTACATTTCAAACTGTTTCACATTTTATGGCATATCTAGCTACTAGAATTTCATGATTACTTCTTAAAACATTGGCTTAGAATAATTAAAACAAACATTAAAAAGTAGCTTATGACTTTAGAAAAGAATGTATAAAAATTTAACCAATATTACCACACCACAAGGCACACACACTCCTACTGTCACAAAGTGTAATTCCATGAGTGGCAAATTAGTGGTGCAGTGATTTAGTCCTGCTTCTTCCATCTGTGTAGACTCATTTCCCTGGTGCTTAAGCTGTTAGCTCACATGCAAATACCTGCTCCCAGGAACTGAGGCCTGTGCTGCTTTGGGCCTAAATTGATTGCTGAAGTTCTAGGACTGAAATGCCTCAGGTAAAAAATTCAGTCAAAAGAAAAACATTAAGTCGACAGCTATGTAAAGCATGCTGCCTGACAGCCAGGGATGCTCGGGGGATGGAGGAGCTACTGCAAATAAGGTTAGCGGAATTAACACTCAATTACCCCTTGACTGGGAAAGGACCATTAGAGCGCTTGCCACTTACCCAAAGACTGGTCTGACTTCAGTGAATTTTAGGTTAACCCCTTTGTTTACTTTAACTGTCTGCAAATTAAAGACAGGCAATTTACTTTTCCTCCCCCCACCCCAATTTAAAATTGTTCTCTTTATTATTTGCAATTGTTTTGGCCTTTAAGAGCAGAAAATTGCATTAATATGAACAGTGCTGCTTCTTGGCTTGCGTCACATTACGTGTTTTTTCTTTCCTTGTTTCCTACTGCATTACCAATTGTCTGTCTCCCCAAGGGGAGGTGATTAGGGGCACCCACCTTCTACAGATGAGCATTGGTGAAAAATGTGTGCTGTTGTTTTCTATATATGCTGCACTTGATCTAAATAGTATTCTATATTATACAGGGGCTGAACACCTGATACACTTTTTCTCCACGATTTGTTTCTCCATTGTCCTTGGTAATTCATTTTTGAGTCCTTGAGTAAGAAATTATTGTATGCATAAGTCCTCTTACTTTGCTATTTTAACATCTTTATGCATGTGTGTGTGTGTGCAGTTCTGGGGTACACATCTGGAAGTGTTTAGAGGGCATGTACTTACATGATTTTACTATAGATTGCTCATCAAAATGGCTACAGAAATACTTGCAAGCTCTCACTTGAGAGAGTTCCTCTTTCTTCACCTGCTTGAGAACAATGGCTTTTATTTGAATATTTTTTTTACCAGTGTTGTTATAAATTGACACCACTAATTCAGAACTCTCTAATTACCCATTAGCGAGGAGATACACCTCTTCCTGTCAGCTGTCCAGACTCTCTCAGTGACTTGAGCGTTCAGACCCTTTGTCCATTTTTCCATTGGGTTGCCTCTCTTGTTTTCACTGATTTGTAGGAGTTTCTTAAATCATCAGGGTACCAATCCTTTCTTGGTTTTACACATTGGAAATATCTTCACTTCTACTATACATCATTTTTGATGTGAATTTGGGTCTAGTTTTAGATTTTCCATTCTGTTCCAATGCTCGATTTGTCTGTAACTGGACCAGAATTACAATGTCTTAATAGTAGGGCACAGTTGTGTTTCAGTATGTGACAGAGAAATTCTAATCCATCCAGGATTTTGATTGGAATTGCATTGGCTTAATTTGATCCTTGGCAGCTTTTTGCCTTTTATCTCTGTATGTGTAGACTGTCTCCAAATAGCACATGAACTCTGCAAAGTTAATATTGAAAGGTCGGATTGTCTAGAGAAGGAATGAATTTCTGTGTTAAATTGAGTTTTCAGTTCTTTAGTGGTATACCAATGAGTTTTTCTTTCTTTTTTTTTTTTTTGTGGTACCAGGGATTGAACTCAGGACCTTGTACTTGCTATGCAGATGCTCTATCACTTCAATCATGCCCCGAGCCCTTTTTGCTTTAATTTTTTTTTTTTTTTTTTTGCTGCATTGGGGCTTAAACTCAGGACCTACATCTTGAGCCACTCCACCAGTCCTTTTCCGGTTTAGGTTTTTTTGAGATAGGGTCTCGCAAACTATTTGCCTGGGCTGGCCCCGAACCACAATCCTCCTGATCTCTGCCTCCTGAGTAGCTAGGATTACAGGTGTGAGCCACCGGTGCCTGGCTGCTTTAATTTTAGGTAAGGTCTTGTTAACTTTTTTTCCCCAGGTGGTGTTAGGTCATGATCCTCCTACCTCTGCCTCCTAAGTAGGTGGGATTACAGGCTTGCACCACTCACACCCAGCTTGTTTTTGATATAGGGTCTCACTGATTTTTGCTGGCTTCCAAACTATGATGCTCCTTTCTCCCCTCTCTTGAGTACCTTGGATTTGAGGATGGTTTTGAGAAACTTCCCCCTTAAGTTCTCATTCATTTGAGTACGTGTTACCAAGCAGTAATTGAGCACCTGTTGTCCATTAAGCACAATATTAAGTGTTGTCGATAAACATATTCAAGCTTCTACTTTACTCACGTTTTATATGAACCAACTCTACTCCTTTGTGATGAGTAGATTTAACTTCTGCTCCAACAATAAGGCTTTGGGAAATCCATGTTTTTTTGTTTAGGAACTCTGCTTATATATTTTAGTGTATGTGCTGGCACTGCCTTAAGTTAATGTTGTCAGATTTGGATCTGAATGCTGGCAATGTTCTCTGGCAGTCAGGACTTTAGTCTCTATTCTGCCACCAAACAGTGGGGTAGGTTACTGTTCTGAACCTCCACTTCCTTATTTGTAAAATTAAGGCACTGGACTGGATGGTTTCTCTAGTTATCTTTGGACTCAAAAATGAGTTTATGATTCTTGGTCAGGTGAGGCATGGAATCTCAAGATGCTCAAAGAGACTGTGGTGATGGTAGTGAAGTGACTGACTGGCATTAACTGGAGAAACTTTCTGAGGGTGGTAGATACTGAGCAGAGATCTGAAGGAGCGAAGGATGTGCCTTATTGAGAATGGAAGCGGCAGGAGTAACAGCAGAGAAATGCAACCACACGTGCAGGGACGGAAGGTAAAATTTTCTGGTTGAAATTTGAGCTAAGGTTGAAGGTAGAGTGTCAGCTGCTGGCATACCTTAAATAATCAATAATGATCGTATTGTAATTTTCAATAACAATGTTATTAATAACAAGTACCATTTTCCTACTTACAAAATATAAAGTGAAGCCAGATGTTCTCCATTTGCTTTAAGAATTCCGTCCTTATGCATATGAAGTATTTGTAGTCTAATTTTACATGTGAGGAAAATGAGGTACAGCATTTCAAGCCTGACTACCAGCTTGTCATGGTGGGGCTGGCATTGAGCCTCCATCTTCTGACTCTAAACATTTCCATAATTTCTACCTCACCACACTGCATGGAACAGAGTGTTAATTTGATGAGAGAAACTGCCAAAAGGGCCTGTGGCTATTTCTATACCTGGGGACTCAGAATGAACCATCTTAAACCTGGTGGGTTTCCTTGGCTTTCTTGAGCAATCAGTGTTCTGACAGAAGCCCCCTTGATTAAAGAAAAATCACCCCTGCCCTTGGTTTTACAAAGAATCCGAGTTGATACCTGTTTTCAAGAGAGATCTTACCATCCCCAGGGCTTTTCAGACATTCCTCTGAGCTCTCCAGATTGGACAGATAGTGTGAAGTGCAGCAGAGGAAAAACAAGCCTGGGTTCTTTTCTTTGCATTTAACTGGACTTTGCAGTTCCCTGGCTTCCAGGGCATTGCAGAGTTCAATTAGTCAGCATGTAATTGACATATTTTTTAGTTGAATGGCTAGGATGGGCTCTTTTTCTTAAAATAGCATTAAAAAAAAAGACAGATGGAGATGACCTTTGATCCTGCAAGTCTGTTCCAATGTCTGGAAAACCCTCATTGTTAGGCAGGGCCTCTCTGGGAGCTGGAGGTCTTGTACCTTGCAGCCTTTCTGCTGGGGTGGAGGGCTTGCCTCCTGATGTACAGCTAGCACTTCCTAGACCTAACAGGGATTCTGTTTGTGCTCATCAGATGCCTTGAATTTAGTTTTTATTTTTTTAAATCAAAAGATTTCATTTTTCTTTCTGTAATTCAAGCTTATTTCTCTTCTTAAACCACATTAGTTTCAATATTCTAAGAAGTGGTTTCCTAAGGAAATGAAAGAAAAATAAGAGAGATTCTTTAATTTGATGCTTTAAGTAATTTGCTGATTTAAATTAGTTAAATCAATTATAGTTACTGTTTTACTTAACTTTTATATGGCCATAATCCCTCAGGTAGCTGAAAAGAGAAAAAAAAAGATAGTACATTTGCTTTCTATTATGAGAGAGGTATGATGCAAGACAGAAAAAACTCAAATTGTATGATTTGGTTATATGAAACTTTTCTGTTGGCAAAGCTAGACTTTTTGTAGTATGATAGGGTTTTAAAGAGTTACTGATACCCATCAGCAGAAATTTTGTTATTATTATTATTAGAATACATTAGGTGATTTAAATACATTATCAGAGCTGAGAGCCATAGATGTCTGGACCAACCCCCACCTGAAGAGACTCAATTTTTAGGAGCCAGGTTTGAGAAGCAGACTAAGCAGGATAGTTTTGCTAATTAAAAATTTCATCTGACTCTAGTTAGATGTGGTGGCATGCACCTGTAGTCCCAGTTACTTGGGAGGCTTAGGTAGAAGGACCACTTCTCTTGAGCTCAGGAGTTTGAGGCAAGCCTGAACAACAGATAGAGACCCCATCTCAAAAAATTACCATGGCTCATACTTTAATTAATGGAACAGTTGTAGAATTACAGAACGATTGAGCAGATCATATGGACAATTGCCATACATTCCCTTTGCACACAAATTCCCCTATTATTAACACTTTATATTAATACAATACACTTGTTGCAATTAATGAACCAACATTAATACATTGCTATTGATTTAAGTCCGAATTTTTACCTAATGCCCTTTTCCTGTCTCACGTCACCTTTAGCTGTCGTGTCTCTTTAGGCTCCTCTTGACTATGACAGTGGCTGAGACTTGCCTTATTTCTGGTGATCTTGGCAGTTTTGAGAAGTCTAGGTGAGGTATGTTGTAGGATGGATGCCCCTCCATTGGGATTTGTCTGATGTTTTTCTTATGGTTAGACTTGGATTAGGGATTTGAGGAGGAAGCTCACAGAGGCAAAGTGGCATTTTTATCACTTCATATCCATGGGATGTGATATCAATTGTTGACATTGATCTTAATGACTTGGCTGAAGTAGCCTTTAGCAAATATCTGTTAAAGTTACCCTGCCTCTCCCCCTTTTCTGTATTATAGTCTTTTGAAGGAGGTTATGAGGGAAGCCCACATTTTAGAAGTAGAGTTATGTTTCCCCTTCTTTAGGGTGAAGTGTCAACATAATTTATTTGGAGTTTTTAATGCATATTTGTCTTTATTTCTCTATTTATTAATTTGCTAAATTACTCCTACCAGTAGGAGTTTATAGATGTTTATTTTACACTTTGAGTTACAAATCAATACTACTTTATTTGTTATGTAAATTGTTTGAGCTCTGGCCACTGGGATTTCCTTCTGTTGGCTCCTGTCCCTTTCAGTTGGCTCTTGTCCCTTTGACACACCCCATTATCGTGGTTTATTTTTTATCTAATTAAAAAAATTTCTAGCAGATACACAATGCTCCAGACTCAGCTTGTATATGTTCTGCCATAGTCATAGAATCAGTCTTTCCTCCAAGGCTCCATTACTGGAAAATAATATTAGAATCCAAGATCTAGGAGCTCAGTTTATTTTTAAAGAAATTGAAATTACATTTGGGTAAGAAACTCTAACTTAGCCTGGTCTGCTAATATAAGGTTCTGGTTAGCTGAATGTTCTTGTGAACTGGTATTAGCATATTCTCATTATCACATTTCAGAGGAGAGGATTTATCTTTAATTGCTCTTACATTTATTCATGTGTGAACCATGATGCTTGTTTGTGAAAAACATTCAGAAAGAATAAGTTAGCTGGGGTCAACATATGCTCAAGTTAGTGTTTATTTCAAGTTTTTCATCTTTGCAAATAAAACGCATTCTTTTCCTATCCTCTTCTCCTTTCCCTACTATGACCCTTCAGCAAAGATACAAAACATGAAATTCTGAGACAAAACATTAACAAAACATGCTTAAAGTGAGGATTGATTTCCAATGATCTATAAGAGAATTTGCTTTCGTTCCACTTTTTAGTATTTTTCAAATTAAAAAAAAAATGAAAATGATGCTTGAAAACCCTCTTCACTTTAATGACATAGGTGTGGACATGCACGAGACCATTGTTGGCTTTCCAAGGTCCTGCCTATCTCGCTTGACAGCTTCAATTAGTTTGTTCTCTGGCAGTTCCTGTCACGCTGCCTTTCAACAGCCACATGGAACTCCACAGAGCTGGAAAATTGACTGCTAACTTCCATCTTCTTGGTATAATTTTGCATATTCAAAATGGATTTGTCAAATAAATTAATAACTGACTGGTGGGCTGTATGGTGGTATTTTACTGGGATTCCATGCCCTTCACCAACCTTTTACTCATAACTAGAGGAGCTGAAGTCAGACACTGTCACTGACTTCCTTTTAATTTGGACACATTTTTCCACTGCTGAGCCTTTGTTTCCACGATGAAAAATTAAAAGATTGAACTTTATAGATCTCCAAAATAATTTCTGCATCAAAACATGATGTAGAAATTATTTTTATGTCATTTCTAAATGTAATGAGATATTTTGAGGTGAATATTATTTTCCCTTTTATATTTGATATCTTCCCTAAATTTTTGGTGAAATATTTTTCATGATAAATTCTTCCTTTGCAAAATAATATATGTTTGTCCTTTACTTGAAGGAAAAAACTTGCATATTTAATTTTTTGCATAAATGGATTTGCTCACTTGTCCTTTACTAGAGGACAAATATCCCTCATTAGGATAAAGTAACAGCCTTATCTTCCTAAAACAGAAGTTTTTGGGGCAAAAGTTTTTTTATAGAATTTTGGTTCAAGATTCATATTATAGTTACTAAAGATTCAAGAGCAGCAACTCATTAAATATATGAGTCAGAAAATGGCAAGCTTCTAGTGAGTGAAAGTGACAACTATCTTGTATCAGGAACACCTGTAGAGTTTTATTATTTAGAAATTAATAATAGCGAGTGAATTGACAGAAAAGAACAGAGTTCATCATAACCAATACTCTTATGGTATAAATGAGGACACAGAAGCTGTAAAGATTGAGAAGCTCATCCAAGACTATACAGTTGGTTAGTGGTGGAGTCCAGGCTACTGGACTAATAGAAATGATATCACAAAATCCAATGATCAGTTTATGCTGGACTCTTTGGCAGGATAAGCATTTCATGGTTATCACTATAACCCTATGGCTAAGAACATTGCTTAGCATGTTATGCATAGTGAATAAAATCTTTGTGAGATGGTTAACCCTAGACAATGATCCCTAGATCACTGTGAGAATGTCTAGGACCTTTGTAAGAAAACATTCAGAGATAATTCCATTAGTATTTATAGATCATCCCATAGACATCAAACATTGTGCAGCCTCTAGGACTACAGGTCTGAACAAAAGTGACACAGTCTCAGTTTTCATGGAGCTTGCGGTCTCTTTGGGGTAACAGAAGAATCACAAAAATATAGATGGAATTCCAAATAGGATAAGAGCTCTGAAGTAGAGGAATGGTCTCTGAGGACCAGTGATGGAGGGATCTGACTGGTCAGAGAGTTCAGGGAAGGTTTCTTTGAGGAGGAATGCTCTGCCCTGAGATGTGAGGGAAAAGGAAGCACTGACTGGGTGAGAAGAGGGAGGTACCCTCTGCCATGCTTGTGTAGGCAAAGAATGAAGGTGATCATCGAAGAGTTTGGAGTTTTGAGGGGTGATGGAAGAGACATGACCACACTGATTTTTTACCAGGAATCTGCAGAATCCTTTCCACTATAGTAGGGTGAGTAGTTTGCTGAGAATCCAGACTAGATAGATCCTCAAATGTGCTGAAGTAGCCACTGAAGCACAGACAGTGGAGTTAGAGATATTCAGGCTTGGAGAAGGAGAAGAGATGGGGAATGAGCGAAAGAGATGTCAAGGATTCCTCCTTGTTTCGAGCTTGACCCAATGGATGGATTATGGTTCTGTGTCTTCTCCAGATCTAAAAACTGGGTGGGGATCAGAATGAGGAGGTAGATACTGAAGATTATGATATTAAGATTTTCTTGAAAATTACTTTTATTGCCATTGAAATTGTAAGACTTGAACTGAACGCATATTGAAACACTCTACAGGGTTCCACGCAAATTCTTTACATTAATACCAAGGCTACTGAGCATAATTACAGTATGATAGATGTGGGAAACAAACAGAGTATTCTATTATTTGAGGAAACCAAATCCCAGAAAGATAAGCTGACATCCCTCAGGGCCCCCAGTGAATTGGTTGTAGAGAGCCCCAACCTGCTTCCTCTCAGTACAGATCTTTGCACTGTACCAACTGCCTTCTAATCTCCTTCTTCCATGTCACTGAATAAAATTTGAATTTTTTTCATTAAGTATTTGGATTGAGCTCAGGTTTGGGAAAATCCTACGTAAAACAGAAAAAAGAATCCTACTCCCCACATTTTTACTAAATACTTAAGCCCTCCTGGGGAATCTGGAGGTAGATGAGGATTTTTTAGGCATTTCTGTCTGAGGCTACAGGACTTTAATTAAAATCTAGTATTTTATCTAGTATTTCACAGATGCACTCCTGAAATGTATCATGTCAGCATGTAGTCATGAAGGAGTACCTAGACATGTTCTATTTTGCTAGCATTATGGAAATATGTCCATGCTCTAGAATTAAAAAAAAAATGGCATTGTTTATATAGCAAAATTATCCTGCTAAAAAGATACTCCAGTCTTCCTCTTTGGCACTGTCTGAATTGGCAGGATGAGGACAGATAGAGAGGTGTGGCAGTTATCTGATTCAGTGGAAAATGTATTTTTGTAAGAGTTGAAATATTTCATATTTAGCAAATATAAATATGAATTTTTTCATTTAGTAGTATTATTAAATTGACAGATCAGTCTATGACATGACTGACTTGATTATTCTAAAGGAGATGATGGAATGGGTGCTTTACCTCAGCCAAAAGGAGAAGGTCCAATACAGCAATTACAGAAGGTTCATTTGAAAAAAATGGATATGGGAGTGCTCTGTGAGGACTGTCTTTCCGGGCCAAGGTCAGGCAGGGATTAACACTCTCCAGCATCAGCTGAGGTGAACTGAGGGACACTGGGAACCCCAGGATGGCACTGCTCCTGTGTTGTGCGTTTGAATGTCAGTCTTTTCATGGAGCCTAACTGATTGAAGTAATAGCTCATGCCTTCATCAGAAAAAAGAAAGGCAACATCTTACTAAAGATAGTGAGAGACCTGGTGAGTGCTGTCTGAGTCCATAGGTGGCAGTGAGTGCTAAAGTGGTCACTGGGAAGCCAGCAAAATATACATTTCACCTGTATCAGGACAGGTAAAACCAAAGTGTTATCTCCTACTCTCATATTTATTTAGCTCACTTCTGACACCTGATGTACAGAGTTGTTTCTCCATACAGCAAATAAGCAATCTTTCAGTGGACACCAGCTGAGTGTCCTCTAATTAAATTCAATCTCGATACTGTCTACTAGAGATAGTGTCAGATCTGTTAGAAATAAGACCCCCGAAGACCACCAGAGTCACAATTGAAGAAATGGAGAATCATCTTGGCAAGGCAAAATTTACTTCTACAGAAAGGTGCGCAGGCACACGGGCACAGCAAACAGAAGCAGGCAGTTTGTCCTTTTTTGTTCCTAATACAGTGGGTTCTGCCTCTTTACTCGGATTGATCAAGCTTGGGGTCACAATCTGCTAGCGATTGGCTGAAATTTGGCACTGGTCCAGGGGAGGGGCTAACAATTGCAGTTTGGCAGGCAAGTTTGACCCACAAATGGGGTTTAAGAATCCGGAAGAAGAACCTGAAATTGCAAGCGGTTACGATGGCAACACATTCTGATAGAAAAGACTATAGCCCTCAAAGATACCACAGGTTAAAGCCTCAGTCCCACAAAAATACCCTCCCTTCAAAAGCTAATCACAGGACTAGACCCCTAGACCCCAGAACTTCTGATGATGAACTGTAAATTGGAGGTGTCCCTTACAATCTCCTCAGGCTTGACTCATTTGTCCAAGCAGCTCACGAAACTCAGAAACGTTACTTGTTGACTGGCTTGCTAATTAAAGGATATAGATGAACAGTCAGCTGAAGAGATACATGGGATGAGATCTGGAAGCACAGGTGCTTCTGTTCCTGTGGAATTGGGGTGCACCACTCACTCAGCATACAGCTGTGTTCACCAACCCAGAACCTCCCCACACCCAGTCCTTTTGGGTTTTTGTGGCAGTTTTATAATAAAGGTATTATTGATTCAATCACTGGCCATTGGTGATCAACTCTACCTTCCGTGCCTCTTTCCTCTTTGGAGGTTGGGGATGGTTGGAGCTGAAAGTCTCAACCCTGTAATCATGCCTTGGTCTTTCTGGTGACCAGCCCCTAGCATGAAGTCATGTAAGGTCTGACAGCCACCAATATTTCATTGCCATACCAAAGACACCTATCACTCTGGAGATTCTAAGAATTTTAGGAGCTGTGCATCAAAAGCCACAAGTCAAAGACCAAATATTTAAACAACAGATTCTCCTGGCACCCCCAACTACAAGGATTTTAGGAGATCTGTATACCAGGAACCAAATGCATATTTATTCTTACATCATAATATCTCTTATCAAAGATCAGATACAGATTTCTTTCTAGGTCATAATATTACAGCCTGCCACCAGGATTTCCCTAGCATTTGTAAATTGAGACTATAACCTAACTCTTCTGTTTGTATATTTGTATTGGTATGATATCACAGTTATAGAAAACATACTTGTTCTTTCCGGAGGGATTGTGAAAGTGATCAGTAAACACGTAGATTACTGCAGGCCCCCCATATTGTTGTGAGGCTTGTGGAATCCACAGGCATTGCAGTGTCCTAAGGTGAACACGAGCTCTTGGCTTTCTCATTCAGGTTACCATAGCACCTCCAGAATACCTCATTTTATGTTATATTTATAATGAACACACTATATGAATGCTGAAATTAGGCATAATATTTCAATAGTTAATCTCAGAAGAGAACAGAGTATTTGAAATACTTTTGGAACACAATGTGTTCGGATGTAACAGAAAACTCAGCTCTAATGACTTAATGATGAGGGAAAGTTCCCATCCTTGTAGGAAGCTTGGAGGAAGAGCAGGTCCATAAGAAGTTAGTTCAGTGGCTTAACAGTATTATCAAGGACCAAATTCTACCTTCCCCCATCTGTCTCTCTGCCATCTTCAACATGGTGCCTTTTGTTCTTAGACTTGCTCCTTCATGGTTGCAAGATGGCAGCTCCCAGTGTTCTGTCCTCATGTAACTATGTCCAAAGGCCAGAGGAGGAAAAAGAGGTCATTGGTTTTCATGTCCCTCTTTAGCAGAGAGGAGAACATTCCCAAACTGGCAGGAATCTCATCTTATGGGTCAGAATTGCAACTTATGGCTTTCTTTGGTTCACTAAATGTCCATCTTCCCTAAGACCATGGTCACTCAGTACTGGCTGAACTGGGATGCTGGAGTGAGGAGTAGGTAGAAAGAGCTGTATTTCTAGGCAACCAGTGGTTGTCTGAGCACCCTTCTAGTCCTGATAGGCTTGAGAATTCCATGCTCTGGTTAAGTTTTCAGGTGGTACCATCATTGCCAAGAATTTCTAATTTGCTTTGCAGAAGGCCTGTCTGGGACAGTACAAGGAACCAGAGACAGTACCTTGAGTCTGCTCAAGGCTCCCAGTCTCAGCCTCTGTAGGGCTCACTTTGTGTTTGTTTGTACAGAGTGCTGGGCTGGGTGCATGGACTCTGACATTTCTTGTGAGACTGTCTTGACTCTTCCTGCCTGTACAAATGATGTGATTGACAATAAGCTCTCATAGCAGAGTTCCCATTGGACCAAAGTGTTGCTGGTGGCCTGTCTTCACTGAGGAATTTGCAGTAGGTGATAGAGTTTGTTTTACAGACCCCAGTTTCCTGGCTCATCCTTCCAAGCCATTTTGGCTTCACAAGTTGATCTTCCTCAGTGAGACTGAGGTGATAAATACTGTGAGGTAATTTGGGAGGTGTTTGAAAATCTTCTTGAGTTTACTTTTACAGAGGGAAGACTTGTGAGGGACAAGTTGTACTCACTCAGGTTAACAGGCTGGAAAGTTCGAGTAACTGGAAAAAGTGTCTTTTTATGATTAGAACTCAGACTGGTAAAAATTACGATGCATATGTGGTAAAATAATAAGTGGGTCTGGAGTTCTAGGAAGTTCCATGGTTTGAGTTCTAAAGAGTTAAGTGGGATTATGTAAAAGTACAACTTTTATCTTCTCTCATCACTTTTTTTTCCTGAAAGGAAAAACAATTCTAAGTAGCAGAAATAGAAAAAAAGAAAAGAAGTAGACATTTCCAGTAAAGGAAATATGCAACAAGTAGTTACAGAAATGTCTATAATGGGTTTAATTTTTGCAGGGTAATAGCATGCATTTCCAGACACTTGACTTAGGAATGGTTATCTTGGATAGAGTTAGGTTTTCCTTGACATCGTTTGCTTCTTTCCAGGGCATCTGGGGAAAACATTTTAAACTGGATCCTTTACTCTCTAAAAGTAATAAACAGATTTTAACATCCCTTTTAAATTTTGCTACTAAGTAACATTGTCTCTTTATTTGCATCTGCAGTGTGACTTGGGCTACTTCTTTGCATGAGTATTCCTTTAAAAATGGTCATTTCACAAAAACTAGTTTAGTGAGTACCTGAACCTTTTGAAGAACTTGGAATGAACATCTAATTACATGCACAAAGTTTTTGGCTTTCACTACGTTCTTGACATTGTATAAATTCACTATCTATATAAAATATGATTGATTATGACAATAGAATTGATTTTATCAAAGTGTAGCAAGCCAGCTACTCATCAAATGAGTGAATAACAGTTTCAAAGAAGGATGAGCCTCATCAAAGTTTTCATGAATACATAGCATTGTAATTATTTAAGTCTACTTGTTAGACTATTGGCTCAAGCTTGGGGGAAAACATCCCATCAGTTGGAACCGCTAAATTCCAGGTAAACATTCTAGAAAACATCATTGTTATGCTATAGGTGGTGGGAGTCCTGCTGTAGTTCTGAAGATTGCCACACTCCCAGCTCTTTGGCTCTTACAAGGTTTCAGATGGACTGTCATAGATACTTAGTGAACATGGATATCTTTTACACAGCAGTGGATGTAATAGGGCTGGTGGAGTAGCTCAAGTGACAGAGTGATTGCCTAGCACATTTGAGGTCCTGAGGTCAGGATATAACAAAAATGAAAGCTATGCCAAAACTATGACTAGAACACAGTTCACAAACATCCCCTTTAAGTGTTACCAGTATCATCTATGTTGTTCTTGTATTGTGACAGGCAGGGTTAAAAGTTCTGTGACATTCCGTCTGAACAAACAGAAGGAAAATGTTCAAAATGGATAAGGGTCACATTTTCTTTTTAATTTCCCATTATATTAGGCAAAAATTAAGATGTGACAAGTTATTATTAGTAATAGTGTTATTATCAATAAAATATGATTTTAACCTTTTCAAAGACCCGTTACAATTTACTAGACCAATGGTTGAAAAGTAAAGGACAATCAAATAATGTCTTTGTCTATTCTTGATATTATTTTCCCTGAGTTACTTGTTTTGATGCTGTGCATAATAATATAAAAGACAAAGATAAAATTTTTAGAATCTGTTTTGAGCCAGTCACTTTCAGATGCATCCGATGGGATATGTAATATTATCCTTATTTTAAAAATGACAAAGTAAGCCTCAGTGTGGCAGTCCTGGAGTTTGAACCCACACTTGTTAACTCTGAAGTTGAAATCTTGTGACATGCCATCCAGACAGAGGATGAGAAAGAGCTCCTCCAGCACTAACGCTCTGAAAGAACGTCAACTATTTAAGACAAACATAAGCTACTGTGTGCTACTTTTCTTCCAGGAATCTCAAGTTACAGATGAACAATCTGGTGTGATTGTTACTAGCTCACGCTTATTAAATCAAGTTGCAAGGCCTTCAGGCCAGGCAAGAGAGGAGTAATACAGAGTCCAAGCCCACTACTGAGAGCATTCCTGACATTTACAGAGCATGTTGAAAGGAAGATTATGCAGCATCCCTGTTTCTGAGCACCAGAGTATATGATTTCTAAGCCTAACAATTGTCCTTTTCAGAAGTTTTGGTCTCTTCCAAAAAATGAAAAATTATATAATGCAGTGAGAATTAGCTTAATTCTTTCTTTACGGACTATAAAACTTTCTTCTCAAAGCATTATAGGGTCTGACAGGGAAATGTTCAGCTATCAAATTTCAGCACATGTGAAAATTTAAGGACATAACAAAGACAAAGTATGTGTAAGGTATGGATTAAGCGACAAACAGCAGAAAGCTACGACAGCAAACATGAGATGAGTAGATCAGTCTTTTCTGTGTTTGATGAAGCACATGTATTGTAAATAAAGTCAGCAACTTCCAACTTGCTATTCTTCATGCTTAAACATTTTAATTACCTACTATAACCATTATTGTGTATGTGTGTGTAGGTGTGTGTGTATGTGTGTGCTTCATGTATTTTTGTGCTAAATTAAATGCTAAATTATTATTCATTAAACAAAACTATGAGTAAAATGTAGCCTATTCCAGCTTTCGTCAAATACAAATTAGTGATATGTGCAAGCAGTGAAGATCACATGTGGAGGTATTTTTCCAGGTAATGTCCATTGGAACATGCTTTCCCCTAATTTATAGAAATAGTTGAAAGCATTTTTTAAAATTTCAAATTGTAGAATAAAAATCTTACTGATACAGACTTGCTGGCCACTGTTAGGAATGGGATAATTGGAGGTGATGACCTTTTATCTAGCATTACAACTCTGACACATGGGTTAAGAAAACAACATCTTACAGTTACCTGAAATTTTCTATTGCTATAGCAGGTGCTGAAGAAATATTTAGATTAAAATTTGATTAGTTTTTGAGTAGTCAGTGTTAGGTGCTAAGTGAGAAATGTTTATACCCATGACTGTCTAATACTTCTGACTACATTTGCACCTATTTTACAGATGTGAGAGTTGAAAAAATGACATCTAAGTGATGTTGTTTGTTTTGGCTGCCAAGAAACTTAGCACCATGTTAAAAATACCAAGTGGTACCATTGTTATATTTTCTGTATAATTCCTCTGTTCATCTTTCTTACATTTTCCTTGTCCATGCATATTATTTTTAACCCAGTGTGTATCTTTATAAATCAGTTTAGTTTTTCATTGCTGTTTAATTTTTTGCCTTTAGAGGAGAAAATTTTAATTAATGATTAAATGATGCATAAGCTAAACATCCCTAATCTGAAAATTCAAAGTCCAAAATGCTCCAAAATTGAAAGTGCTTTGAGCACTGACATGCTACCACAATGGAAAGTTCCACAACTGATCTCATGTGACTGGTCAAGGTCAAAATGCGGATGCTGAAAGTATGGTGTAAATATATCTTCTTGCCATGTATATGAGGTATACATGAAATATAAATGAATTTTGTGTTTAGACTTGTGTGTCTTTCTCAAAAAATCTCATTATATATGTGCAAATATCTCCCCTCCCCCACCATTAAAAGCCCAAATCTGAAACACTTCTGGTCCCAGATATTTTTGGATAAGGGAAACTAAGTCTGTACAGTGGTAGGATTTTCCTTAGTTATTGTTTGGTTGCTAATCAGAGCCAGGACTGGAAATCAAGCTAGTCCTCACTATTCGTCCAGAGAGCTAGAGTCTCAATGATTATGAAAGTGTCAACTAGGATTGCTCCTTTTACAAGCCACAACTCCACTCTCGAATAACCCATGAATGGGTTGGGGAAAACAAGAGAAGAAGAAAAGTAAAACAGAAAACAAATATACAAATGGACTAAGAAGCCATTCAAGTAGCATCAGAAGCCAGGAGGAAATAATCCAGGTGCATTTTCCTTTCTTCTCCTCTCAAGCCCCTCCAAGTCTTTGGCCTTGACATTGAACCAGACCTGGCTGAAATGGACTTAGAGAGACGGCAAGTCTGGTCATGCAAGGCTCCAAATCAGACGAAACTTCTTTTAAATGGGGTAACTTGGTTAACAAGTGGCACTTATCCAGACATCAAAAGGCAGACACACATGGAAACAACCTTCTTGAACATATTTTGTCAACACACGGTTGGGAGACCTTCTGTGGTAGACACCAGCTGGGTCAGGCAGCAACATGGACTTAGTCAAAGCAGCTCTAAGCTTAGATGGTGTGAAGTTTACAGTAGAGAGAGGGCTCAGAGAGTCACACCAGTGCTGTCATTTGCAGTTGCTTCTCTGTAATTTTCACCCACATGTTTATGCAGCTGTGCATATATCAGACAAAATTATTTTCAGTATATTGACATTCTCCAGAGCTAAAAAAAAGAAATGAGTTCTTAAAGAGTCTTCCATACAGGTATTTATTAAGTGTTTGTTGAATATATAAATGAACAGTTGAATGAAAAATAATGGAGCAAATGAAATTTTACCTGATGCAAGAATATTGTACAATTTTTGTTGGAGAGAAGGATCTTAATTTGACTGGCAGTCTAACTGATCCTTTTAATGCAGAAGTGTAGAACAGAGTTACAGGGATGTAGAAATTTGGAAAGCTGTCACCTTTGGTGTTATTTGTGTTAAGAGAGGACCAACATGTTATAACACTGACAACATTCTTCCTAGAAAAAGGGGACAGATGTAGAGTTTCAATAGATTAGCAAGTAAACCTGAGTTCCACCCACAAGCCCAGACAAAGCAAGACTTTCTAAGCAATGAAAGGAAAACACAGAGCAACAAGCATGCGGTAGGGTTGAACTGCGTTGCTGAAAAAGCTATAGAAAGTTGGAGAAAGTGTGTACATCGTTAAATCACAGGTAGCATCTGAGTGGAGCATCCAAGGGGCAAAGGACCAAGGGGTTTATGAGGAAAACATTGTAGGGTCATGGCAGGGGTAAAACTAAAGGAGAGGCTCTTGGGAAATAACAAACCAAAAAATGGAAGAAGTAGAGTAAACCCAAATAATGGTGATCCTTGACTTTGTATGTTTTGCTGCAATGCCATAGACAATTTGAGAAGGACAAAGGGACCAAAGACTATAAATAGTGCTAATTAGTGCCACCATCATATCTCTGTTATTTTAGCAACATGAAACTAAGAAGGAAATAAAGGAACAGAGAAGATACCATTCCTGATTTGGCCTCAGATTAAACAGAACTTTTCTTTCCTTTGACAAGTTTATTTTTTGGGGTGTGTCTGTGTGTGTGTGTGTGTGTTACCCCCAGCCCTATTTTGCGTTAGTTATTTTTTCAGATAGGGTATCACATTTTTGGTTGGGGCTGGCCTTGGGTTGCTATCCTCCTACCTATATGTCTCCTGTCTAGGAAGGATCACAGTTCTGTATCACCACATCAGAATTGTTGGTTAAGATGAAGTCCCCCTAACTTTTTGCTCAGGCTTGCCTCAAACCAAGATCTTCCTGATGTCTTCCTAGCTGTGATTACATGCATATACCACCACACTGGGCTAGTTTTCGTAAACATAATAATATAGATGGATTTAAGCATCATTGTTTGGGACATAGTTCCTATAGACAAAAGAGCACAGAAATTCAAGAGGGGTGGAGGTATTGGAGGGAGGTTGGAGACATGGATAAAATTGGTACCCTGAAGAAATAAGGAAAAGCCAGTGAGTGGATCTAAACATTCTTGTAACAAATGTTCATACACCAGACAAAATTATTAGTGAGTTTCTTTGGTTCACTTGTTACTTCTTTGGCTCATTTGTCTACTCATCAAATACTTATTTTACTTTAACTATGTAAAATAATACATAGTTAAATGAATACATTACTCTCATGTCTATTAAAGATATTGCAACGAATAATGGAAGGATGTCTGAGGTTGCCAGGACCTGTGGAACAATTGGAATAAATTTACTTGTTTTTCTTGATCACACAATTGTTTATTGAGTGGACTATAGTGGACTATAGAAGAATCGTTTTGTAAGTGAGGTGGCCAGCTGCCACAAGCATGGAAATCTCTTATTCAGGACAAGTTAACTAAATTAATCCTAGATAAAATGCTGTGTGGTTTGCATTCTTGAAGGGCCAGAAAATTCAGACCTTGCTTCCTTCTAAGCTCCCTCTAGTCTTCCTAGTGGGAAGTGTAGCACCCACCTCCTTTTCTTTTGTTGTCCTGGTTGTTGATTTTACAAGAGAGAGTACTGAAGACTTTGTAGGATTTATCATAGTGGGTGACAGGAACTACTCAATTTAATCTGTTGTCCTGTCTCTTAATTTTAAAATTATAATTCTTTTACTTCAAATGGACTTTGATCTTGTTTTTAAAACTAGCCTTTACAGAACTGTAGTCTATATAATTTGTGTCTAGTGTATATCCTATTGATACAAATGTCAGGTGTACATACACCCACTTATTGGGTTAGCCTCATTTATCATTACTGGATTTTCATGTCTAGCCTAGGGCTGGGTTGAAAGAAAGCAAAGTACTTCCACATTTCCTTCTTCTTGCCAAAAAAAATTTCTCTGAGTTTATATTATGTTGAGTCTTCTATTTTTCCTCCCAAATCTTTCTCAACTTTGTGCACTGAATTATGTTTGTCTGTTTATTCCCATATTGTTCTCAAAGACATCTTAGAAGTCATTCTTCATTTATTCAGGATTCACAAATTATTTAATGCAGCATCATTCACTCAACCACAGTAGGGTTTTTTGTTTTTTCCTTGTGTTTTAGGAAAACTTTTTTCAAAGGGAAAAAAATAACAACTGATTTATTTACTAGTGAAATCTGGTGCAACCATCATGTTAAGTGAAGATCACAGAGATAGCTATTGGTCCATTTTATGGGCAAGGACATAGACACAGGGCATCTTGTGACTTGCTTTTGATCCTGGAGCTAGCTGGCTAAGTTGAGTTGGAGGAACTTGCCTCTCTCTCAGCATGTTCCTATGTTACATGGATGTGCTCTTGCAAGCTGCAGTCTTCACCCTTATGTGACAACTGTAAGCTCCTTCCTGTTTTCTCTGTTCCTGCAATGCTGTGTTTGTGAGTCTGGGTCTTTTCTGATGACTGTGCCTTGGTGGCTCACAGGCTCCTTCTGGCTTTTTTGTATTCTACAGAGATGTTTTTAGGAATTACATCTTATATGCTGTGCTCTGTGTGTATGTGGTGTCATCCTAGTGACACAACCAATGACGTAGAAACTTTGTCTTCCTGGAACCTATGCATCCTTCTTGTCCCTCAATTCCCTGCTCAGTCAGTAGCCTGATGTGTTTTTAGGGAATGGAAGAGGGAAGATTCCAGAACCCACCAAGGAGGCATGTGTGGACATGCTGTTCCTGAAACTTGGCCTCAGGTAAATGATCAAATGGTTAATTGCAAATCTGATTTATACCCTGACTAAAGCTGAAAAGGTTGGGGTTTTTCCAAAGCCATGAGTTATGCCTCATCTGTTTGCTTCCTCAGCAGCACTGACTTTCCTGATTTGGTATTTTTGTATTGACTCTGTCTTCACTCATCAGGCGGTGACCTCCAACTCACCCAGACTCACCCTGTGGTGCGAGACCTTCCTCTCTTTCTTACCACAGGGGATCACATTACTTGGCTTCATTCATAGCATTTTACATCTTTATGTTTTCATGTCAAATTCCTCATTGACAAATTCTGTAATTAAATGAATTAGAGTATTTTAAGGTTATAAAGGGTAAAATTGATAGAAATATTCCTGAGTTCTGTGCTTAAGAACAAGACAGAATTTCAATTACGATTATTTTGTCTCCTTGACTTGTTCTTAAAGAATCTTTCAACCAAATTTTGTTTGAAAAATAAGCTACGTTTACTTTCCCAAACACTTATTTGATAAAAACATGTTAAAAAATTTATATGTAATTTATTCACTGAGAATTTATGTAGCATGTGAAACCTTTTGCAGTTAACCTATTCCTGTGATTTCTGTTTGGGTCATTAATATACTAGGTTCCCATGATGCATAGGGTTATCTTTATATTTTCCATAGCTAGAATCTAGTTCCTCACTCTTGGTCTGTAGTAATTCTTTATTGTAAAATTAGAGCTGTTCAAAGAATGAGTTAATGACTATACCAGAGGTTTTTCAAGAACCATTCTAGACCCAAGAATTTCCAAATAAGCCATGAATATTGAACATATCTAACACCTTTCATAATTCTACGGTCCATTCAGGGAATCACAGAAGACAGAAGGATATTTCAAATTTGAAATTTCTGAATTTGAATTCTGAATTTGATGCTCATCACTGTTAGGTTATTCTTTGTTATAATTCAGTGTACCGTGTAGCAGTTTAGCATGTATACATGTCCACTTATATTCAGGCCCAGCCCATGGGCACTGCTGCACAAGATCCTATGCTTAGAAGGGGCCCATGCTTGGTTTAATACTCAGCTGCTACCATCACGAAATTTTTAATAATTTTTGAAAAAGGGGATTTGTATTTTCATTTTATAATGAGACCTACAATTTTTGTAGTCAGTCACATTTATAATCATTCATTCACTCATTCATTTAGCATACCTTTTTCAGCATTTACTTACTGCCAAGCACTGTTCTAGGTGCAAGATTGCTTTTGTGAAAAAGATAGCAAATGTCCTTATGTTCTAGGTAAAGGGTGATGTAGTAATCAAGTTTCAATGTAGAACATCTGCAAGTGATAAGTGCTATGGAAAAAGTAGTATGAAGTAAGTAGATTGGGAGTGTCCAAAGGAGGGCCCAAATAAGTAGGGGCAGAAACTATGATATGAAATGACTTTTCCAGTAGTCATTTTGCTACTTCAATATTATAACTAAAGAGATTCACAGAGCTTCAAGCAATAAGTACACAGAACCCAACTGGGTGTCCTGTTACTATCTTTAAGAATTGTGGCTTTTAGAAAACAATACTATTGAATCTGATCTAACCAAACCAGATGACAAAGTATATGAAAGAGATGTCTTAGAGTCCAAAGGATCAAATGAAATGCCATTAAAATGCTCTTTAGAGTGTGACGGAAAGACGTTAAAACGCCATGGGAGGGCAACCAAGCCAACAACAGCCACTCTACCCCCAGTACAAGCAAGCAGGGGATGACGTGGACTGTGCCAGGCAAGGAAAGCGGGCTCAAATTGGAGGGAACTGCTGTGCAACATGGAATCTCGATTTGGAGCCGTGGGCTTGGAGTCCCCTCCTCCTGCACTGTGGCTCCCGTTGTAATGGCTGGACAAGGCCCAAATGGTCCCATCCACTTCTTGGGCATTAATTGAATTCCACGCCTCATGTCCAGATTTCTTTGCTTAATATTTTATCTTGGCCCACTGAGTTGGAAACCCCCACTTAATTGGGATAACACAAACACCTTTCAACTCTGGGGGTGAAAGGGAAGTTATAGAAATGATGGAGTGAGTCTGACCCACAAATCCTACTTAGGAATAACATATATCATACACATATAAAAATATATAACATATACATATGTATTTGAGATTTATATATATGTACATATATATTTGAGCATTTCAAATAGTGGAAAAAGTTAGAATATCTAATAAATAAACCTAATGATTCAAATTTATACACTTATATATTTGATTTATAAAAGCTTGTATTTTAGAAGATTCTGGTTCTTAGAAGCAGTTGGGGTGTATAAAACAAATCTAACACATTAAATGTATGCATGCAGTTGAAGGCAATTAAGAGAATTAACTAAGTATGTAGAAGACCCCTTATAAGTGATTACTAAATTTATAAGATTATAAATAATATAATGGTATGAATAATTTAGATATATAAAATAATGAATCTTTTACAGTCTTTATAAAATTATAAATTACACTTAAAAGCTTAGGTACAACCTTGAATTAGTGACTTTAATAAGTCATATTAATTTTAAAGTCCAAAGTAATTATAATAATCTTTCTGTGTTAAATCCCATCCTCAAGGATGCCTCAATTAATTTGGCCATTTGAGCTAGAGGTAGTGATAGCAATTACAGTTTGGAAACTCAAGTAGCAGGTGTTTAAAAAAGGCCTGATTTGCTCTTTGTGAATTGCAAAATAAACAGGACTGGAGTGATGGAGTTTTCTTTCTTATTTTAAGATGCATGCTATGAGGGTTATTTTGAAGGATTTTTCAGAAGACCAAGAAAGCTAATTTTATCCTAAGAAATAATACTCACTAGAAACTGGGATTCTGATAAGTAAAAATGCAGCCATTGAACACAGGTTTCTGAAAGATAAAGACAGCTTTCTTGTCCTGATGGATTTCATAGTCAAACTGGGGAAGCAGGTTATATTTAATAACAACTAAGAAATGGTGCATGATATGATAAGTGCTGGAAGAAAAACCTATGCAAGGTTGAAGATTAGAGAGCAGAATTCCATCTGCGGGGAGGATGGGATAAAGGTCTGGAAAGACTTTCTGAAGGAGTAGCACGTGAGGTGGATGTCAGAGGACTGGAGGATGCCTAGTGTAGAGATGGTTGGAAGGGCAGCCAGTCAGGCAGAGCAGTGCAGTCAGAGATAGGAGGATGGCAATGAATGTAGCAGGCATGTGTGGGGGATGATGAGTGACAGGTGACATGGCTGGAGAATCATAAGAACAGAGATGAGGAGGAGAAGTTTGGATAATTCTACATTTCCCCCCTTGTCATTTTCTCCTAAATGATGCAGTATAGCCGCTACTTACAGAGTATTTGCACTGGGAAGTATTAGAAGTCATCTAGAGATCATTTGACGTATATGAGAGGATGAGGATATGTGTACTTTGTGTGCAAATATTACACCATTGACTATAAGGGACTTGAGCATCTTCAGACTGTAGATCCAGGATGGCATTCTGGAGTCGACCCTTTTCACTTCTGCAATGAGACTGTAAACACGAATAGTGTGGTGATAAGTACTTTTGGTTGGTTCATTCACTTACTTATTTTTTTAGCAAACATTTATGAGTTGTCCACCATATTCTCTTATTGATGGATGCTTTTTGCCCCGTAAGGCTATATATTAGGACTATACTATTAAGATGTGAGGGACTCAAATATTTGTTGATTGCATGTTAAGGAGCTTTATCCCATAGGCAAAGGAGAATCGTTAAATGGAAATGAAACAAAGTCAAAGTCTTCCTCTCTCTCTCCCTTTAGGGACCAGGTTAAAAATCCAATGGGAAATAGGACCACCTTGACTGAACTGCACATTTGTGTGAATAGCTGATATTTTCCTTCCTTCAGGTTTTTAAGGACTAGGATAAAATTACCACATATAAATGTACAAAGAGGGAGTAGTGATGGTGGATGCAAGAGAACAGGATGAGCCTAACCCAAACATATTTAGGGAAGTATGTTTTGTCAGAGAATGTGAAACACTTAGGCTAAGAAGTGACAAAAAGTCTCTCCACATGTCTGCCCATGGCTATTTTCTTATCTCCTTGCACAAATCATGGTGGGTGCACAAATACTCTTACTGATTTTTACATGTTTCTCTTTGAGGCTCTTCACACCATTTCTGCCAGACTGTTCATCTGGAATCTCCCAGCACTTTTGATAGATGGCCCCAGTAGATCTAGAGTCATAATTTACTGTGCTAAGATATGGATCGTGACACCTGATACTTCACAGTAAAGCTGTAACCTGAAAGGCTCACATCATTGGATTTACTTACAGCGGAGGAATGCCACACGTCAAATAGTTGCCTTCCAGATAAATAGAGCCAAGGATGAGGGGAAAAAAATCATCCTTTTCCCTCTGCGTGGGAAAATCTTAGCCCTGCTGGGCGATGTCTGGGAAAAGATTCCCATTTGGGCTCCCTGCTGCTGGGAGGGTTGGTCTAACCTAGGACCGAACTGAGCTCCGTGTGTGACAGTGGAGCACATAGGCTCTGCAAGACTGTGTCTGCTGGGCTCCACCCAAAATCTAGAGTCAGATACCACACAGTGCTAAAAAATAGAAGAAAATAGCTTCTTTCACCAGAGGCATTTCATGTAATCAAAACCAAAGGCTTTGTGGTTCTGCTCAGAATACTGTGCTATTTGTCATGATGTGTTTGCAAAGTCAAGAAGAGCTTGCGTGAACATGTGTGTGCTTAACTCCCTGGCCAAGTCTGGCTCCACAGCACGGGCTGGCGCTCAGGGTGAGATTGGTTTTCCCCAGCTGTTTGGGAAGCGAGACGCATGACAGGTGGGCCAGACTGGCAGACTCGACAGCTTGCCTTCTGGGTGCCAAGAAGTAGATGGGCTGGTTACAAATGGGGCTGGTCTGGGGACTTGGATGCCTTTGGCATGGCAAAGGAAGTATGACCACCCTGGTAGGGAAAGATGCCAACCTATCACTATGCACTTGGGTGGTCCCACTGTTGGCATTGTCAGACTCTGTTACAGATCAGTCCAACTCTGTGTCCTTGGACATAGATGTGTGTGCAGAAGTTGGTTAACAGGCCACAAACAACACCTGTTTCCTCCAGATTGCACTCAGTTGTCAGAAGTTCTGAAATGATGGATCATTAGAAATTTAGGACTTGGGTCTTAAAGGCTTTCTTAAAATTTTCAGGAATCCTCATTAAAACAGCTGACTTACTTACCACTAAGATAATGATCTTATCACTGGGGGCGTGGTTATCAGGGGCAAGGGAAGTCACTGAAGGTATGGGCATGGGGCCCGGTCTGTGCCTGCATTTCAGACAGGGCCCTTCTAATTTATTTGTCAGCCTCACTGAAATGAACAGAGTATAAACATTTTGTTGTTGAGATAATGTAATATTTTCTTCTATTCTGTTAAGAACACTATGTTTTGTTTAAATGTGTGTAGGCCATACATGGTAACTTTAACATTAGAAAACAGATGAAGTTAATTTCCAGGGCTTTTTGTAGTTAAGACAGTGATTTTAAGAAGTTTTCTGAGGCTTGACATAATCCCAGATACTCAGGAGGTGGGGATCAGGAGGAATGTAGTTCGAGACCAGACTGTACAAATAGTTAGTGAAATCCCATCTTAACAAACAAACTGAGCATGGTGGCCTCATGTCTGTAATTAGATAGGATCTGAAAAATAACGAAAGCACAAAAGGGCTGGTGGCATGGTTTAATGGTAGAGTGCTTGGCTAGAGAGCATGAGACCTTGAGATCAAACCCTAGTACTACAGAAAAAGAGAGAGAAAGAGAGAGAGAGAGAGAGAGAGAGAGAGGAAAACAGAAAAGAAATTTCTGGATTTGTGGAAGAGACTTAGAATCTGGAAGTAGGAAATAGCTGATAGTGAGGATATAATCACGTCTTCCCAAATTTGATTTCTGCTATTATCTCATTTCTGCTCTTTCTGTTTGCCAGGATGCAAAAGAAAACTGCACTAGAGTCAGATAGAGTGTTCAGAAAAGTAATGGGATTTCACTCAGTTAAAAGTGGTTGGGACTGAGAGGGGCTCAGTGTAGAGGACTTGCCTAACTTTACACCAGCCCCAGGTTCCATCCCCAGTACTGAGGAAACAAAAACCAAAAACCATAAAAAGCAGTGACTAGATCTCTCCCATTGGATGTACATGATCAAGTCCTAAGTAGAAACCTCTCTGAAAGAAAAACAAAACAAAAAATAAATCTACCACATTCCACCAGTGGCTATACTCCAGCCATTCCAAGACAAGTTTCTTAGTTGAATCAAGATCAGGGAAAACTAGGGTAAACGCAGGCCAAAATGGAAATGTCACCAATCAGATTAAGAAATTTGGTTGTGCCTGAGTGTTCTTAGAAATCTTTCTCTAACTGGATTCTTAATTGAATATTCAATAGTCTGAGAATAAAGATAACTCAGTCTGTGAGAACTGAGCTCTGGCCATGAGGAAATGCTGTTTACCTGGTGGCACAGTATGCTGACCATAGTATAAAGATCTCAGAGAAAATGGAAAAGGCCACATAGGTACCAACTCCTTAGCTGTCACCAGACCACTGAAATTACCCTGGCTAAAGTATCTTCTTTCACTTTTTCTTTACTGATCTTTTGTGACATCGGGCTCCATCAGTTCCTTCCTTGACCCACCTTTTCCCTGTTTTCCTTTAACTGTTCAGATGGTTTCTGGTCAGACTCTGCTTCAGACTCTGAATATTGTATTCCTGTGGGTCTCTTCCCTATTTTCTCTCTGTTGTCCCAGGTAACCCTACATGTGACTGTGGCCTCTCCTACCTTCTCTGTAAGGCTGGAACCCCTTTAGGAAGCAAAGAAAGTCCTTTTACCTCATCCTTCCCTGTCTTTCCTTCTCATCTCACCCCATTCAACTTGTCATGCCCCAAAGTACCACGATTTCACATTGCCTGCTGGCCTTCATATAGATCACATGACTTACTACTCCATGCCTTAGTCTGCGTGCCCTCAATACCTGTAATCAGCTCCCCCAGCCCCACTTCCCTTGTGAACTCCTATCAGGTCTTCAGGGCCCACTCAGGAGACTCCTCTTTTGACCTCACTTGACAGAGTTGGTGTTTTTCTTTCTTTTCTGGTGGTGCTGGGGATTGAACTCAGGGCAAGTGCAAGTGCCCTACTAGTTAGGCCATGCTTCTTGCCCTTTGTTTTTAGTTGTTTTTCCCATGGAGTCTTGACCTATTTTTTGCCTGGTGTGGACTTAGATTGTGATTCTTCTATCTACTTCTACCTCCCAAGTAGCTGGATTACAGGCATGCACCACCACACTTGGCAGACTCAGTCATTCTTATCTTCCTTCTCTAGCTTATGCTTACCTCTAGTGTAGTACTTATGATGAATGCGATTCTTGTTTTTCCAATTTTACTATGGCTTGTATAAGATCAAAGGTTGTGTCTTATTCATTTTTGAAAATATCAGTACAACCAGTGACCATAAGAAAATATACAAGAAACTCCATGAACAGTTATGAGCAGAATGCACAGAAACCAACCCTCACCTGTGTAAAATGGTGCAGCTCACAGTAGACCTAACTTTTCATTCTCCCATTCCATAACCTCTTGTTTTAAGTACAGTACTGTGTTGACTGAGTAGTTACTTGTGAAGCTGATGGCTAATTGCAAAGAAGAGAGAATGACAGAAGGCTTGTCCTATTTATTTTGTGAATTGGATAAAATGAGGCTGTTTCTGTTTCATCACACTTCATCAGAGCACATAGGTTCTCACTTAACACGTCCTACGTGCTCAATAAATAAAATCCACTCTGTCCCAATGCCCAGTTCTCTCTACTGGTAACTTCACCTTTTGCTGTACCTGTTTTCAAAAATGCAATGTAAACACCCACCCTGCTTAATCTTGCATGTCAAATTTGTTTTTTGTATCCTTTATTTTCTTCTTCTTTTTAGGAAAAAAGTGTAAACTTTACCACCTAGCTCTCCTCATCTACTATCGTTCTTCCATTCTTTCCATGTCTTTTCCCTTTCTTTCTCTTCTATCGTCTTCTTCTAACCTGATGTTCTGGCTTCTTTCTAACTTTCTGATTGTCCTTTGCCTTAATTTTTTTGGCAAGTCTTCAGTGTAATCTTATCTGCTAGTTTCTTTCTCTTGGTCTCAAATATATTTAGCTCTTCCATCCCAAACATATTTTCCTTTGAATGCCTTGCCTTCAAGACATTAGCCTAAAGTCACATCATAAATCCTACACTTTGGGGAAGTGGAGTCTGTGCTTAACTAACTCCTCAGCTTCAAGTCAGTCTTTGACTGATGGCTACCTGCTTTATACTTTAGCATTCTGTTGGTGCTCATCTTGCCAAGATGGTTGAACAATGACCCTCCCTTCTGGATCTCATCACCTTTGACCTCTTTGTAGGGTCAGACACAGTGGAAAACCTCTGCCTCATCTTTTTGGTGTCTGTTATTTCAGCACCACATCCATACCTGCCATTGCACACTTTCCTTTGTTTTTACTTCTGACTTTCCTGCCATTCCATAATAGCTTACAGAATAACTCACTAGGGCTATCATAACAAGGTACACAGCCTGGGAGTCTTGACAACAGGAATATATTTTGTCAGAGTTCTGGAGGTGAGAAGTCCAAGATCAAGGTGCCAACAGAGATGGTGTGTTCAGAGGCCTTTCTCCTTGGCTTGGAGGTCTTCTGGTGTCTTCACAAAGTTGGTCTTCTGTGCATATCTGTGTCCACATATCTTCTACTCACAGGACCATGAGACACGTGATTCCTCCACAGCAAGGTCCCTTTACTCTGACCCTTCTCTTCCCACAGATCCACGTTCCAGGTTCACCCTTCACAGCCATCCAGCATCCTTTCACTCTCACTCAGCTCCAGACTGCTGCTGGGGTCACTTCTACAGACTCTAAAAGCAGCCTCATCACTCCCCTTACTTTAGAGCCTTCTGAAAGCTGCTCTCTTAGGAAAGAGCAATGCTTCTTAGGTTGCTGGTCATCTGAGGAATGGCAAGTCTTGAGCAGCTCAGACTCCCCGGCTCCATGGCTCTCCTGATTCATCGGTCTGGGCTGATAGCCCGGTCACTGTGAGGAGCAGCCAAGTTGGGAACATACCAGCTGGATTCCAGCCTGAAGGATACAATGCAAACCTTTCAGCTTAGGTGCTTCCCCATAGGGCTTGAGCTGCCTCCCAGCCTCCTCTCTATCCCTTCCTTCATGGTACCATAAAACAGGACTTAGGCTTTTCTAAGTATGACTGACCTTCGTATCATAACCCTATAGTTACTTTTACCTGAAATGTTACCTCTAACCTTCAGCAGCTGGAAAACTCCTATTCACCCTTAAGAGTCCAATTTAAATATCCCTTTTTTGGGTGAAGCTTCCCCTAGCTCTTGGTGTTCTTTAGAACACTCCCTGAGTTTCTAGTGACACACAGCAAGAGTCTAGCAGACATTTGTTGGCTGAATGGTCTTCTAATATCTAGGTGCACTGATTTTATGCATAAGGACAGAAACTAGAGGTTTTTGCCATAAGTGGAAACATGTTTCTGTTCGGAACAAGATTCTGGCTATGATCTACAGGTACAGCTGTTCTCTGAAGGATAGGGAACAGACAGACACACAGGCCATGGCTCAGGGTAGGTCTCTAGACCCAGCCCAGTCCCTAGTGTCCATCAAAAACTGGATTCAATACCGCAAGATGAAGGATGTGCATATATACAGCAGAGGGTGTAACCTGCACTGAAAGCATTGGGAGGACAGTGGATTGAAAATGGCCACAAATCTTTGAAATTCCTCCCACTAAAAGATGGAGTCTGTTTTCCCATCCCTGGAATGTGGACTGACCTTGTGACTTGCTTATCCAATAGGACACATCAGATGTTATACTGCACGACTTCACCGCCAGGCCTCAAGAGCACTGTAGGTTCTGTACTTGCACTCCTGCAATGCTTGTGCCATCATGAAAAGAGCCTGCTGGAGGATGACAGGCCACATGGGAGAGAACCAAGGCACCTTAGCTGACAGCCTCAGGCAGCTGCTGGTCTTGTGTCTGAGACCATCCGGGTCACACCAATCCCCATCTGACCTGCCAACAGAGGAAGGTCACATGAGTGGGGACCAGCTGCCTCCACTGCACCCCACCTCACAGAGAATGCCTAGAATAGACAAGTTACATGCGTGGTTGTTTTGCATCACTGAGTTTTGGTGTGCTTTGCCATATGGTAATTTGGAACATTAATCACAGAACTAATAAGACATTTACCTAAAGTTCCATGAGATGAGGGCAGGCTCTGATGTTCTATGTACACCTTGGAGGGATCGGCTTAGGGACTGGGTGGAGTTGAACTTGAGTTAGATGGCCCAATTGTGTTCTTGGCAACTATGACACACTGGGGGAAACAGGATCTGGTAGGAAAGAAGAGTGAACAGGAAGCACCATTACATCTCACAACCGTGCTTTCAATGGTCAGCTTGTGCCTGGACATGTGCTACCTAGGACTGGGTGTTGTCACTGTCAGATACATAAAAACTCAGCTGGAAGTGTAATCAGACACTCATAATGTGATCTTTCCCTGAGCTATGCTTCAAAGATACTTTCTAAAAGTTGTGTTTTATTGTTAATTCCTCTGTGTTGCTGTTTTAAACAGCTTCCTCATGCCCCACAAATCTGAATCATGTGTGAGAATAACATATAGCCATGGCCTCATTTCTCTGAAGCAGCATTCCTCTGAAATGGCAGGTCCATGGCTCCACAATTGACACCAATGACCTGGTGACCAACTGCTAAACACAGTGGTCACGTGGAAAGGTGTGGTGATGCCTCATGGTCTGCAGGACCCTGCTCTTCAACAGGTGTGTGTCATACCACTATGCTTAAGCCGTGGTGGCTTTTGTCTGTCATCGTTTCTCAGAGCACTGCAGAATCCAGCTTCTGTTGTAATTTTTCACTCTTCTCTTTACAAGATTTCATTACATTTTCCATGTTTTAATCTAAACAGCCAATGCCAAAAAACAAAAGAAAAAGAAAAAAGAGAGAAAGGAAAAAAGAAAGTACAGCTGTGGTGTGTCATTAAGAAGATTCTTCCAGCTGTTTAACTATTATGTCTGGCCCCACAGCAGCCTCTAAAAGGCTAAGAAAATGTTCTGCTTTGACTTTCTGGGGCTGAGAGTTTACAGATCACTGATTTTTCTTACATTAATAAACCCTTGTTGCCACCTCTTGGACCGTAGGGCGGAAACAAAGGATAAAAATGTTTTAGTATAGTTATAAAAATCTCGAGTGCTGGAGTCAACAGGCCTGGGTTTAAATCAAGGGTCAGCTGCTGAATAGCTCAGGATGCTCAGCAAGTTATTTATCCCCTCTGAGTCTTAATTGGTAACATAAGGTTATTATCTAAGTTATTACAGAAGAATAAATGAATTGGTACTTACAAAAACAAAACTCGGAGAACCAGGCACAGTGGCATGGACCTGTGGTCCCCACTACTTGGGAAGCTGAGGCAGGAGGATTGCTGGAGCCCAAGGGGTTGAGGCCAGCCTGGGCAACATGTGCGGCCCCTCCCCCATCTCAAAAGAATAAAAGGAGAAAGAAAGAATGAGGGAGAGGGAGGAAGTGAGAGAGAGAAATACAAGTAAGGAGGGAAGGAAGGAAAGGAAGAAAGAAAGGAAAGGAAGAAGGGAGGGAAGGAGGAAGGGAGGGAAAGAGAGAGGGAGGAAAGGAGGGAGGGAAGAAAGAAAATAAGAACAAATTTAAAAAGAAGAGAAAATAGAAAAGAGAGGAAAAGAGAAGAGAAGAAAAGAAGCAGGAAAGTCCTTCCTGGCCGTTCACACTGAGGCTGTGATTTTCTTGCTGGTGTGAGGCCTCGCCTGCTGCCCTGTTTCTCTTTCTCTGCAGAGGTGCAGGCTTTACATTGTCTTCCCCAGCAGTTGGGGTGTCAAGCAGCATCACACAGCAGGCAGTGGTGTGGAGCCAGATGGCCCAGGTGTATTGCTTTCATGAAATTTACAGCACAGGGGTATTTACACCTGTCACAGCTGTCGCTCATTGCAGATGGATCAGACAGTTTCCCTGAGAGCAGAACATGACTCTGTCACAATCCAGCTCTGCAGAAAGCCTGGTGTTCTTCCTTGCCACCTTCTAGAGCTGCGAAGCTGCTTTCTACCTTTCCCAGTCAGTAGCCATACTGACCTTGGAGAGAACACTGATTGCACTCCATCCCTGGGGATGGAGGTGTGATGTGGGCAGGTTTACTTTTAGGAGATCACCAGGCATGTAAGGAATGACCCAGGGGACTGAAATCAAGGTGGCACAATCTGGGGAGAGTCCCAGATTGGAGTTAGGCACTGGAATTGGGGTTATGCCCCAGGTTAGCTATGGCTCCCTTCCCAAATGCCAAGTTCTTCCTGTGATTAGGAAAACCAATACAAATTTTGAATAAGAATAATTTCTATGGCTGGATGCAGGTGGCTCACACCACAATCTTAGCTACTAGAAGGCAGAGATCAGTTCAAAGCCAGCCTGGGCAAATAGTTTCTGAGGCCCTGTCTCGAAAATATCCAATACAAAACAGGTCTGGCAGAGTGACTCTAGTGATAAAGCACTGCCTAGCAAGTGAGAGGCCCTGAGTTCAAACCCTAGTACCATCCACACCCCCCAAAAAAGTAACCTCTATGGAAACCAACTGTCTCTATCTACTTCTGATTTTCCTGTTGGGGAGAGCTCACCCTAAGTTGCTGAATTACAATATTAGAGACAAGAAGAAAGAAGGTCTCAATGACATAGTGATGAACTGGTTTTATTTTCAATATCATCTCACTGAAGATGCAGTTCACTGGAGGCTTTGGTTGGCTCTGAGAGGGAATGGAGGGAAACCCAAATCAATAACTTTCTTCTTCTTCTTCTTTTTTTTTTTGTAGCTTAAAGCTATTTATTTTTCTTTTACTCAGTAGTCCAGAGGTAGAAAACCCTATCTGGTGAGGTCACCAGAGAGTAGTTTACATGCTCAGAAGAAAAAATTAGAACATTTCTTATTAGGTCAATAAAAGTGAATGGGATCCATGAAGCTCCTATTTGTTGGCACAGGGATAGCCTGGCCTCTCCTGCCCGCTTAGCCCCTGACGTTCCTATTGTCCATAGTGCTGGTATCAGATGGCACCTGGCTACAGTTTACAAATAGGATGGCTTCATGTTATTTAGGAGCCCGCCCTGAGGCTCTCCATGGAGGCTGTTACGACTTACCTCATGCTCTGACAGCATACCTGAGAGAGCACAGATTTCTTCTGGTCCCTGTTTTCATGTTTGCAGACACAATATACTGTAGAAGATCTCATAAAACACCCATTATTTAATCCAATAAAATGCTAGGTGAGCCCCAGGATAGTAGTAACTCATCTTCCTCTCATGACTACCTCTTCCTTCACTTTTGTCTCTCCATTGAATAATGTGAAGGATGCATTAGTACTTTCAGTACATTTGAATTATTTTATCCTTAGGTTTTCTATAAAGTAATATCACAATATACTGTTGTGGTCAGTGGAAACTAAGTTAAACATGGCCTCTAGTTGGTGATGATTGTTGGGCACCGATACTGATTCATAAGTCCCATGAAAAAGCATACAAATGGCATATTCCCATACTTCCAGAGATTAGTTTTATCAAAAACCTCAAAGTTAATATATCTCAAAATATTTTAATAGAGATAATTCTCAGAACTGACTTATTTATTATTGAGCTAGGTGGAGGTACATGGTGGCATTTACAAATGCTCTTACAATATATCTTAGTTACATTCATCATCCCCTTCATCATTCTCCTTTATAGATGTATTATAATCCAGATTGGTTCATTGCCTCTATTGTTCTTCTTCCTACCTTAGTCCCTTTATGATGGCTTCAACAGGCTTAAGAATTCTATATTCATCCTTGTATAGAGAGTACATCAACCATATTCACCTTCTTAACTTCCTTCTTTTATCCTTCCCTTCTCATATGTGAGCTCCCAACTTTTTTCTTAAGGGTATTTTTAAATGTCAGTTTTTTTTTTCTTTAAAAACTTGCACTGGATGACTATGGAGATGGGCTTATATGACTAACATTAATTCATAGTAGATAACCTCTGTTTTTCAGTAATCCACGAAATAACTTGAGAGTACTCCATGGTAGAGCTGTCCCTCCTACTTTCACAAATTTTCAGAACCAAGTGGAGTTTGATTAATTACTGTCATGATTTACCTTCTCGAGAGCTAATCACTGTTAGGGAGATTTTGCAGTCACTGGCAGCCAGCCCATTTCACGTAAGCTATTGCACGTCGAAGCCAAGAACACATAGCTGCCTCTCTCCTGGTGCTGGTCTCGCGTACCATGGTGGCTGTGAACTATTCTGCAACTTATTTTGACGAGCTCATTAATTTTGGTATGGTCCACGTGCTGCTTCACGTGGCTGTTGGCTGAGTGATATCTAGATTTATTTTTTCAGTTTTGGTAAACAACTTATTATTTTATCTCAAGGTTTTATCACAAGGTTAACATGCACATGCAGCTATGTATAGCCACTAATCCTTTTTATTGTTGACAGCCTTCCAGAAAAAAAAAATTTGATTTCATGACTATGGAACTGTTTGGAGTCTAACACATCTGCCTTCATTGAAGTCAGGGCTTCTCAGCACTGGCTCTACTGGTTTTCATTTGGGTGGCTGTTGAGTGGAGAGTTGTCCTGCTCTGTGCATTGGAGTGCATTTGGTGGCAGGCCTGGCCTCTACCCACCTGATGCCAGGAGCACTCTCTACCCCCAGTTTTAATGACAAAATATTTCAAAGCATTGCCAAATGACCCTGGGGAGATAAAAACAACCCTGATTGAAGACTGCTCATTTAAACAGTTTTCTTTTAAATAGTAACATGTAATAATAATCAATTTCTTAGAAGTTTGATTCTTAAATTATAGCAACACAGACTTTGTAGTGCTTAGAGAAGTGTTTTAAAAACATGCACAACTTATTCATCAGCGCCCTCATAAAAGAAAGGTTTTACTTTTGGATATCCATCCAGATTTTGTTACTGAAACTTACCAGCTTACTGCTCCAAAACCTGGACCTTGCATGATCACCCGCCAAAACCACTGAGACTTATTGTCAAATAACTGGGCTTTTCCCTTCTTTCATGGTTGTTTTGAGTTTTGTTTTTCTCAATTTTAAGTAGTTTTTATTACTGTTGTCAAAGTCAATTTAATAGCCTTTCCATCCCTTTAGCCACACATCCCTAAAGACAGTTTAATTCATTAGCATCTTTAACATAAGCACTGATAAACCCTGGAAGACTTTGAGGCTCAAGCCGGGTGCAGTGGCTCATACCTATAATCCCAGCTACTCAGAAGGTGGAAACTGGGAGGGTCATGGCCAGCCTGGGCAAAAAGCTAGCAAGACTTCATCTCAATCAGTAAGCCAGATGTAGAGGTTTACACCTGTGGTCCTAGCTGTATGGAGGCATAGGTAGGAGGATTGCAGTCCGAGGCTGCCTCTGGGCAAAAATGTGTGGCCTTGAAAAATAACTAAAAGCAAAAAGGGTGTGAGTATAGATCAAGTGGTGGAGTATCTACCTAGCAAGTGTGAGGCCCTGCGTTCCACCAAAAAAAAAAAAAAAGTCCGAGGCTCTGTATGGTGAGCACCACCCGGGAGCATGAGAGACTGTGGGAAATTCTACAGAGGACACACTGAGAGATCTTTCTAGATCTGTCTTGTACTTTGAAGAGCTGCACCTTTGGGTCAGTAAATGTGACTGGCCAGAGCTGCCTGATGGCTCTGAATTTTAGGAGATTCTCCTTATGACAAATCTCCAACAAGCCTCTCCTGCTGGAGTATATACTAATAGTCCCCAAAGTATTTCTATCTTACTAGATCTGTCAGCTCCAGGCCATCTGATTCCTTTAGACTTTACTTTTTAAATTTTCTCTTCACCTTTTGGCAGACATTGCCTCTGCTAGGACTGCATTCTACTTCTTTTGGTGTCGCAAACTCCTACTCATATGTGAAAGCATCACTCGTTTCCCACCTTTTCTGTGGAACAAGTCCAAACACCACTTCCTTCTGACTGCTTCAAACCTTTGAGCTTTTTCCACATTCCATTTGTTCTTTTGTGTTTCTTTCTAAAATTCTTTCGTTCAGTAGGATGGACACTCCTAGGAGACCGCCCTTTGTCTTTAGCAAATTGGGTAGGGCCAACACTTTGTAGAAGTTCCCAGTGTGGAATTGTCCCCACTGCAACAGGCAGTGCAGAGCAGGGGCCTCATGTTGACTTATTTCTTTGCTCCTGAAGGAAAATCTCCACGTCAAGCTGTTGAACTATGGTTACAACAGCTAGTTTCTTACTGTTTGATTAAAACAGAGTGACCTTCCCCTTCCCTTCCTTTCTATAGCTATTTGTCTGTAGAAGAAGTGCCACAGAGGTGGAAGGTTCCAAAGTGACAGTAAGCATCGTGGGCAGGACTTGGTCTGAGCCATACAATCACTTTCTGTTAGCGGGAGCGATGGAGAGAGACTTTGATATTCCTCACTGGTCAGCACAATGAAGACAGGGAGCAGACAGAAGCTGGCGTCCATTGATTATTTGATTCTTCTTATAATTTATCAGGGACAAACTATCTTGTTTTTGAAGATAACCAGAGAGAACAGATTTGGAAAAAAACTTAGGCAAAAAAAAAAAAAAACAACTTAGAAATAAAAACTGCGCAATAGCTCACTTTGGCAGAGAAATATTTAAAATTCAGGAGAAAAATGTGGCTGTCTCTGTTTATGGAGTGAGGAGTCACAGCCCCTACCAAGAGTCAACAGGAGACTGCGTGACAAATACCGAAAGGCACACAGTTTCGTCTCAGAGGTTTTAACTTTCCGGTTTCCTTGAGGTTTCAATTGCTCTGTAGCCTCGGCTGCCTGGTTATAGGAGGGAGGAGAGTTTGGGGGCACTGGAGAGATGGGTAAAAACTGGCAACTAAGCAGCCTGCAGGCATCAGGTGTCTCCTTTTTTCTTTCATCCCCACAGAGAGTACTGGAAAAGGAATGGTTTGACAGGGAAACTTAGGCCAGGTCTGACCTGCTTTTCCCAGCTCTTTCAAATAGCTCTGCCCTCGCTTGGGCCTCACCCTAAGGACAGTCTTAGACCTAATTTGCTGGAAGTTTCTGGGTCAGGAGTGCAGCTGTCACACCACAAACGAACGAGTGTTGTCTTAATACTCCAACCTGAAGCACAAAATGCTATTATTTCCTCAATGTACATGCATTTCAGCCAGCACCATGTTGAAGATTAAGGATCACTCTTGAATTTCAGGGGTTGGTTAAGCATTTGGAATTTAGGGGTGCTTTATGATCCAGTATAAGGATTGTGGACTGAGTTATTTTGAATAAAAATACAATTTTTTTCTCATAATTTAGCTCTTTCTCTACCATATAATTCGGCTGAATTGAGCCATCTGTGACCTTGTACCTTACATTCAATTCTCCTTTAAGAATAATGAATGAGCATAGGAAGAAAAAGAAACGGGAGTTGCTCTCTACCTTGTCCCTACTTCTATGTTCATGTGGGTAGTTCCACTTCAACAATGTAATTTCTGGAAACGCAGTTCTCCAAAATGGTACTACCTGAAATACAGCTAAGTTTAAAACAAGTAGAATGAATGGATAGTCCACAAAAAACAACGAAAGAGCGAGGGAAGCTCTTTGGTAAGAACCATGCCTCACCAAAACCTTCCACGCACAGTAGAGACAATACTATTCTGTTGGGTTGGACTCATTCTGGATCCATTCTGAGGCCTTAAGCTATTTGCTGCAGGCTGAGTCTTGAGATCAAATTGTTCTGGACACATGAGGGGTCTCCTGGATCCCCTCACCCTGAGCAGAATTGACTGTACAGTTGACTGGAGTCTTAGCTTTACTCCTATGGGCTCTGGAAGCACCCTACATTTTGGATGCCTGCTTCATTGTCTCTTTCCTTCACTAGACAGTGAACTCCATGAGGCCCAAACTTCATCTTGATCATTAACATTTAGCTTCAGGACAGTTTTTGGCACCTAATTCAACAAAATGTGTAATATGTCTCTTTCCAATTTGAATTGAAACATTTCCTTGTTGCCTTAGAAGTTGCTGGAAGCTGCAGCTGGGGCTGTGCCTGGATTTGATGATGGGCTGAAGACCTTACACAGTCAGGACCCTTCCCTGGGTCTCAGGGGCTGCTCTTCAGCTGAACTGGTTGTCATATTATCTTTTGGTGGGCATGTATAAGTTGATGCTCCAATCTCCCAGTAACACACGGATGTCTACGTAAGAAGTTAGGTGGTGGTGTAAGCTGGAGACTGAGTGGTCTCAGGAGGTGAGAGCTGTGAGACTTCACGCCACTAATCTGCCTTTTCTTCCTTTCTCTCTTGCAAGCAACCTACAAACTCAGACCAGAGACGCAACACAGCCGAATGATCTCCTCTTTGCCTAATTTTGTCACCTAGCTTTCTTTTTGCCCTCAGAAACTACTTCTGAGAGTTAAAGCATCAAAGAACCACTCCCAGTGGATGCTAATGTGAAGGCATGGGTAGGTTTAGAAATTGTGAGTAATGGTGGTTCCATTTGGAGTGTTTCCGTTGTAAACTGGATTAGAGTGCATAGGACTCACTGGCTGCCCACCCCCACCCCAAATGAAAGGAGATTATTAGAGGCTATCCTTTGCCTTCAAGAAAGAGTGACTGTGGTTCAGGGAATTTCTCTCAAGCACGTAATACACATTCACACACACACACACACACACACACACACACACACACACACGGAAACTAAGCAAATCCTGAATTCCATCTCTCAACTGTTTGATTCAATGATTGTTATTAAACAGTAAAATCTATACCAACCATGCAGTTATTGTGCTTCTAAAAAATGTAAATGTCACTTTTTTTGGTCTTTAAAAATTATTAAGCAGAAAGAAAGATAGCAATTTCCAGTGTTTGCTTGGATGGGAAGATGTGGGAGAATTAGCATTCCTCTTGAGAGCTGCCATTGGTTAGCTGGAGGGAAAAAGGATATCAATTATACATAATCTAAGAAGCCTCTGCATAGTAATCAGGCCCAGTAGGGGCTTTGGGGCAGCTTCGTTATTCTCTTGTAAACACAAGAGCCCAGATAGACATGTCAGTCAGGGGGAGGGCCGCAATTCTTCCTTTTTAACACCTTCACATTCTATTGCTTCAATATGCAAACAAGGCTGTTTAGCTGAGGGTAGAGCCGGTGCTAATGAGCTCCTGCACTAACCCTGAAGTAAAAAGGTTCTGTTTCACAGCTGCTCAGAGACAGCTCCTCTGGGCATGCTCAGGTATTGGGAAAGAATGCCTTTTAAACAGAGAAATGTCAATCAGGATTTCGTGCATACTTTCCCCTTTCTGTATGTGCTAATGCAATTACCTCATAACTTGAGAACTTCCAGTGCATTTGTCTGCTGTTTTCTCTCTAAATGATAGATTTGGAGTGTGGATGTGCGAAAAATGCAAGAAACTGTAAAAATATACACTTTCCTTCATTCCAAGCGGATACCACCTCAAACGCTCCCGTTCCCGCCTTAAAGGTGGACTGTTCTTTTATCTCTTGGGGTGTGTGTGTGTGTGTGTGTGTGTGTGTGTGTGTGTGTGTGTTTCTCTCCAAACATTATTATTCCCTTTTTCTTTCCTGGGGTCACCTTAATGACCTGAATGGACAATGCAGATCAGGACACAGGCTTCTAAAGCCACAGGGTTTGTGCCCTAATCTCTGTGGTTTGGGAGGTGTCATGGGTCCCGTGCTCCGGGCATGACTACAATGAGACAACTCCATAATTGGCTGAGCAAAGACACACAAGACCAAGGAGAGGGGGTAGCAAGGGAGGGGACTTCACATATCCGTTGACAGTTTCAAATCAAGATACAATACATGATGGCTTTTCAATATCCAATTATTCTCATGAATAAAGAAATCTTTTGCCCAGAAATATTCTCCCAATCCCCACTGGGTTAATTTACCATCTACAGAAACCGCTCAGCTTTGCTGGCTAAATAGCAGAGTATGTGATTTCTTGCGTAATTATAGGGCATCCTCCTTTCTCGCCATTAATTCAATCTCAGGGCCATGCCTTGTAGGTGTCTGACACTGGAGACAGGGCCTGTCCATCGTGCTTGATAAATGGATGGTAAGTACAGGTACTAATATCCTCGGCTCTTAACCAGTGTTTTAACTCTTTCTCATGAAAGGAGCATGGGGTCTCCCATCCCTAGTTAACCAATCAGTTGGCAGGTTCCAAACCTCCATCTCCATCTGTGACAGTACAGTCTGGTACTACCAGTCAGCGGAATGCCTTCCTGCTGCAGTGCTTGAGCAGTTAAATTATTTATTACATTAGCTTTATGGCATATCACAATCTATTTGAGACAGGTAGAGTGAACTCCCTTCTGCCACATGGAAGCTCATTAAATGGCCATCATGACTGGTCAGACTTAATTGCTTTACACTGGATAGTTCTCTGTCATGATTTAAATCCCTAGCCAGGCAGCTGACCCCAATTCTCAGGGTGATGTCATTCACCCCTACATTGGAAAATGAGAGCAGGCTGAGTTTGGCTGGTGTGTTTAGCATGTGGTTGACAATGTGCTAGTTAGCTAAGTTAGTGCTGTAGGAAACGAGTCATTGGTAGTTGTGGGTGAAAATAGTTCTTTAAGACTTCTAGTCTTTGTTTTTGTGAATTTGTGCAAACTGTAATAGGATTGCTCAAATTGTTTTGAAGGAGAGAGACATATTTATAGAAGTGAGTTATGTAATAACCACTCACGGACTCACTGTTTACGATTAGAACTTAATGTGAAGAACCAGGTTAACGATGTCATTGTATTCAAATTCAAATGCCAAGACCTCTTGGCTATGATTGTTTATAGGTCTGACTAACAGATTACGGTCATGCTATTGGGTCTGCGTAAAATAATAAAGATGTTAAATCAAATGAATTTCAGATTTCTGAAGTTTATGCTATGTAGATACAAAGTTTAGGCTTGTTTTCTGTTTTATTATGAGAAACAGTGTATCGTATGGATGAGAAGCCAACTTTTGAGACAAGACCTTTTTTTGTTCATGTTGGGGATTGAACTCATGCTTGCTCTACTACTCGAGCCACACCTTTAGCCCTTTTTGCTTTAGCTATTTTGCTTTTGGAGTTTTAGCAAGGATTTATTTTAATATAACAGGATAAAGTAGGGAGAAGGGGGTGAAGGTAGGGGAGAGCAACAGTTCCTGTTCCCCATATAGGAAATGGCAGTAAGGACTTTGCTTTAGCTATTTTTCAAATAAGGTCTTGTGCTTTTGTCTGAGGCCGGCCCCAGACTGTGATCCTCCTACTTATGTTTCCTGTATAGCTGGGATCACAGGCACATGTTACCAGCTTGGCTTATTTGTTGAGATGGGGACTGCCCTTAATTTTTGTGTGGATGACCTCGAGCAGCAATTCTCCCAATCTCTGCCTCTTGAGTAGCTGGGATTACAAGTGTGAGCCACTATACCTAGCATTGAGACATAACTCTTTGAATACTGTCTCTTATTGGTAAGTGATCTTGGTCACATTAATTAATCTTTCAACATCTCAGTTTTCTCATCTGTAAAATAAGTGCAATAATAGAGCCTACTTCATAGACTAGTTGGAAAGATTAAATCAGTGAAATTACATAAAGTCTTATAACTTAATACACATTAGCACCGTCATTGTTATTGCTCATTGCTGTGATATATAATTACTTTGTTGTTTGAATGGTGGTGACATTTTGTATGCCTTCTCAAATGACAATCACCATATAGTAGTCTAAGAGAGAATTTTCTGACCAAATGTTAAATCAGCAGCTTGTTCTTCTGATAATTTATCTAATCTTTAATATTGGTAATATTATGATTTTGTATATCTGTATTAAGGTTTGTAGTCAGATGAAGCATCTGCTGATAGATTTGTGGAGGCGAAAAGAACCACAAACTATTCCTATATGCCTCATATCTGTATCATTCACATACCCTAATACTGCAAGATACGCTAATGTTCTATTGACATAATTAAACAAAGAACAGTGGCACAGTTTCAATGGCTTAAGCTCCCCTGTGCAATAAGGTGAATTTAATATTCTTTCTGTAACTATGGTGCTGGGGATGGAACTCAGGGCCTTGTGCTGCAAGTGCTCTCCCCCTGACTCACACTCCAGCCCTGAGTTTATGTTCTGATCGAAGTCAGTCTCAGAAGAACAGAAATTATGATAACATAAAAACATACTCATGATACTTACATGGCAGGGGAGTTACCATGATCACGAAGGTGGTTTTCCCAGGGCGAGGCTTATCCGTTGCACTCCGGATGTGCTGACCCCTGCGATTTCCCCAAATGTGGGAAACTCGACTGCATAATTTGTGGTAGTGGGGAACTGCGTTCGCGCTCTCCCCTGGCAAAAAAAAAAAAAAAAAAAAAACAAAAAAAAAACATACTCATGTCTGTTTTGGAGGAAGTAAGAAGTTTTTTAAGCAATGTAACTTGAATGAATCATGGCTTACCCTCCTTATTTGCCATATTCTGGATGTGGATAAGAGGGATGGATGAATCTTGAGGAACTGGTACAAGTTGTAAAAAAATCATTGTCCTTGTTAATTAAGCTGCCATTTGTTCTTTAATTTGAGGGGTTGTTATGCCTAGAGTGTATTTGGGGCGTTCTACAACCTTCTCCATAAAAGGGAACCTCTGACAGACTCTTAAGGAACTGGATGGAAAGGCGTTCTGAGACTAATGTACTTTATTGCAACTATCTAGGGCAAAGGGGAAAAGAGAGAAACACTTCTGTTTTACATTTTGATCGGTTCAGAGAGCTTTCCTTAATTGGAGGATGGATATAATGGAAAAGTAAAAGCCCTTAGAGTATAAATGACTACTTTTGAAGAACATCTTCAAAAATAAGACAGTTGTGTTGAATAATTTGGAGATCCATTTTTTTTTCTAGTATTGGGAAACTAATCATGTGTGAAATTTCATAGGTTGATTCCTTTAATTTTTTTTTCTCACCCATTTGATTTGACAAGTCTGACGGGCCCTGTCTTCTAGTATAATTGCATTCAGGACTGGCTTCGTGGATATGCAACCTAAGAAGACTCAGAGGGAGGTCTGGGTGAATGCTTTACTTTTCTGTCTTAAACTTCTCCATAATGTTTGGACATTCATTTTTCCCTGGGCGTCACAAGTCATTTAGCCAGGTTAGGTTGCAATCAGCAACTGGACAATGTCAATGGTGTTTATTGCACATAGCTTTTTCTTAGATAACTAGGATAGATGCTTGAATGTCAGAAATATTATCTTGAAATGGCTAATCACTTAGTCACTTGTTCTCTTATATTGAAACCAACTTTCCTTGCACCTTTTCTGGCACTAGTGATGAGCCATGAAGTAGGGTCTGGACAGAGAGAGCTAAAAGGAGCCCCGTTACCTAAGTGAGAAGCGGATGGGTAAAGTGGGAGACACTTTTAGAAACATCCACATAAACAGGAAGGAATACTAGAATACCAGGAGAGTGGCCATGGCATGGGGAAGGTTGACAATGCCAAGGACACTTTAGCCTTTGAATCTAATCTTGTATGGATCTGAAGTGTGAACGTGGGGGTTACACTATTGAGGAAATGAACTCTACCATCAGTACCAGAATGTCACTTTGCAAGGGAGATGGTGCTGAGCCGAATACCTCAGTGGTCTGATCAGTAGATCAGAGATGAGACAAGAGCAAGCTCTCTCAGCAAAGGTCACCAAGGATCCAGTGGACAGATGTGAATTCAATACCATCTTCTTCACAATCCCAAGTACCTTGTGAGTCAAGGACAGGACATTGAAAAAGTGACCTTGACAAAGATTAGTTCCTAGAAGAAATGCTATGCATTTCAAAAGCATAGATTTGTCAAAATAGATCCTATCTGCTCTGTTGTCCACCCCTCTCCAGCATGGAGGCTTCTATGAAAGATTAGATCTGTTATAGAAAACAAACAAACAAACAAACAAACTACATTATTTAGTGCAATTCTGAGGCATTTGTTTCAGTTAATGCTAAAATAATGAATTCTGGTCTCTACTAGGTGTTTCTGGTGGATCTCTTATAATAAATGGCATTATCCCATCTCTTTTTTTCTCCTTCTTCCTCCAGTGCACTCAAATTCTAATAATTGCAAGAAGGAAACCCATAATCTTCATTTGCTCTTTGTTTTTGAAGGGAAACTGGCTTCATTGTGTTTGTGTGCAGGTGGACTGTCATAGGGGAAAGATTTGCATCTATGAATGGTTTTAGTTTCTTCTAATCTCACCTTCAGTTTTGTGTGCATTTCTTTCTGTGCACCTGGGGCTAAATATGTATGGTATTACAGAAACCCACTGGTTCTCAAACTCTGCTGCACATTAGAATCACCTGGGGAGCCCTTAAAAGTACAGATGTCCAGGCCTTGATCCACTCCAATTAAATCAGAACGTGGGGCGGGGAGCAGGCTCAGTTATTGGGACTGCTTAAAACTTCCCAAGAGATCCCAATATGGAACCAAGCTGAGGACAAGAGTTCAAGTCAGCAATACTTTGCAAACTCACTTGATTATAAGAGCTACCCATGGTCTTTTTTAAGCCACACTGATGAACTGACCTCTTCCATAGAAATTGAGCTCTAGTAGGTCTAGGTTTGAGCCTCAGATTCTATATTTTTAACAAATAGGCAGACAGAACTGAAGGAAGATGATGCTTGCCTGGTATAGATGACAGGGCTTTTAGGGGTTGGTGAGAAATTCTGGTTATTTTTTTAAGGGAAGTATTGTGACTGTAGTGGTAAGTTACGTGTTTAGATTCCCTTTTAAATTTTGAGAGATGCCAATGAAGGACTGGAGTTATTTTATGATTTCTTGTGAAGGCAAATTGTGTTTTGCTAAATAAAACATCACTTCCAAATTTGACTACGGGTAAATGGATCTCTATGTTCAATCTCAATTATAAGGAAAAAGGGGCCAGAGGTATTTCTGGATAAAGAAAGGTCTAGGCAGCTGGCTAGGACAGAAAGGAACACCAGCTAAGTTTGAAGTAGCTGCCATGGAGAATAGGGCATCTCATCAAAGGTGAGGAATAGGCTTGCTCAGTTGCATGAGATAATGACTGGGATGTGATGTCTTTAATTTCTAACAACCTCTGTCTCTATGGTGTGATTAGGGTCTTGTTTGGGATTTCTTAGCTACACAAGTATAGAGTGGAAGAAGCAGAAAACTAAACCAATCAAAGGATAGAATTTTTAGGGGGGAATTTTCTAGCAGGTCAGGCGGGCAAAAGAGTAGACTATGCTAGAGAGATAATGATTATTTAGGCATGGTAATTGTTTTAGTTATCTAGTACTACAATAATGGTTCATAACGAACAACCATGAACCTCCACCACATGCATCAGCAAGCTTTCATCACTCGTGTGTCTGGGATGTGGATAGGTGGCTCTGCTGGTCTTGTCTGAGGCTGTTCTTATGACTACTATTTGCTGGCTGCCAGGTGACCTTGTCTATCCTCAGCTGGGTTGACAGAGTCAAAGTGAGAGGGAGACACAAAGCTACATGGCAAAGAATGTGGACACCAGGAAGGAGAAGCATTGGTACCATTTTTGTAGTCTATCACAGTATCTGCCAAAGGATTTTTAGCATCCTTTGAAATCTCCAGGGGAATAAGTACTTTGAATGTATAAGACAAGATACGTGGAAAATATTCAGATCTTTTCTCTTCAAAATGCTCAATATGACTATTATTACTAGCTAATAAAAATGCAATCATTATACACCATTGAGCAACTCAACCAAGAAGTTTTCATTGTCTCTTTTCTCAGTGACCCATGCTTATAGATTTTACTGATCTCAATCAGAACTCAAACATTTTCAAGATACAAAATGTGAAAGTTAAAATTAAATTCTTCCTCCATAAAAATCATTCCTGGCATTATGTTTCCTTCAGGACATTCCCTTTAAAAGAATAAGTTAAGACATGCAAAAGGGCTTGTACTTTGCCATCACTATAAAAGTGCCTGGAGTGAACTTTTTCTCCACTCAAACCAAATTGTTAATTAGTTCAACGTAACGTACACCAGAGATGCGATCTTGGAATTTCTATTAGTAAATGTTTATTAAAATAATAGTCATTGGACTTGTTAGATTTATGGGGGTTGAGTAAAACAGGTTTGAGTAATTTTAGTGTGTCATAAAAACTAGTGTTGAAGCATTTGGTAAGAGTTGACTAGTGCAGAGAAAACACCAATACTACTTTCATCAGAATTTCTCGTCTTAAGAAGACTCATTCTTTATCATTTTAAATGTACATTTCACTTCTCTACAACTGACACTTTTTCTGAAACTCTATTATATACAGTTTCACAAATCTTACCCTTTTTTTAAACTAAAGACATAATTTGTACTTCTTGGTGCATGAATTTGACCAGCTTTCCTCCTCTGCTGGATCATGAGATTCATGTAGGCAGGCTGGAGTCTCAGCCACTGGCACTGGGTAGATGCTCAGCCAATATGGCTGCTTGGCCAGTAGATGAGGCAATCTCTTACGAGAACAAAATAACCAGCTGCCTCTTTCAGTGATTCAAAGTGTTCTAAGGTATGCTTTGCTTTTTCTAAATATTTCTTTGGTCAGATCCCCACATAGACCTCTGTAACATTAAGCTCTGGGGCCAGTTGCTCAGTATTTCTGAAAATACTTAAAGACGCTTAGTTTTTCCTCCTCCGTCACCTTGTGGCTTGCTGAAATGAAACTGAAAGCATGGCTGAAGTCACGCTCTCAACTCTTATCTCTGAGAGTAGATCTCAATGAAGCTTCCCTCCATCAGCTTATGGTTCTGGAGAGCCTGTCAGAGCAGAACAGCAATAATTGTCACCTCTAAGGTTCTATAAGCCAGGTGCCATGCCATTGATGAGACCCTGGCCTCATAGGTCTCTGGCAGGACTGTTCTCTGAGGAGTCCTTGCACCACTTCAGGCTGTACAGCTCTGCTTCCCTGGATGAGATATCCCTGTGATCAACACTGTCCAAGTCCTGTGCTGAAACGTGGAGTGTCAGGGTTTTTGCTGTGTTTTTTTTTTAACCTTGCTTTTGCAAAGGGAAGGAAAACTTCTCCCCTTGCGTTTTATCAAAAAATATATATTTTTTTAGTTGACATATTTGGAAGAGCACCACCTCTTCCCATAGCCTCTTAGCTTGTAGACAGGCCTTTTTAAAATTTCCTTGCTTTTAAAGATATGAGGAAACACATAGCTACACTGACAGCTATTTCAATTCTCAGATATATTTGTGCTGGTCTGCCTCTAGCAGCGGCTTCAACCTTCTCAGAGCCCTGAGTGAACATTACCTGAAGCCCCAGGAGAGAGTCTCCAGCTAAGATCTGTATTCATACAACTACCTAATTCTGCCTCCTTTTGTCTTCAATCAGCCATTGACAGGTTTGCAATATAAAGCCAGATTCTACTCCCTATTCAAACCTGGAAAGAAGTAGAAATAAACAACAAGTAGGTTTTGAGGCAGATGCACCGTCTTTAAGCTAACCTGGAGTTCATTTGGGTGAATATTTTTCCAGGGCCCTTATTAAAGACCTTTCAAAGGCCAGATACTTTCAGACTTGCATGTTTGCTTTTCTGACCTTTATAAACAGGGAACATTCAAACAGGACGTTAAGGAGACTTCCTGTCAGCTGTAACTGTGCGAAAGAGGTGGGATGAAAGGTTTGTATTTCTGTTTCTTAACCTTTCCTTAGTCAGATATCAGTGCATCCCATGATTAAAGGTCCAGAGGGAAATTTCACATCTTCTTGGTGCATGGGTGGGGGCCGATGGTGTAGAAGTAGGTGATGAGATTAGAAACAGTCTTGAGTTTCTCTCTTTCTCTCTCTGTCTCTCCTTTTTGCCACCTCCTGTTCTTCCAAATTATCTTATTCTCATGTGTGGAAGAGGTAATTATTATTTCATAAAATCTGCATTTTAACATGATATCAGGAGCAGTGTGCCAAAGTGTTGCCTAAAAAGTAACTTGGTTGAGATTACCTTCATATCCTGAACTGCCTGTGTGGTATTAATGTGCTAGTAATTATCAGCTTATAAAATATTTATTTTGTACTTACTATAATATTTGTTGGTCCCAGTAGAAATATATAAGTAAATAAAATTCAGTTCCTGCCTTCAAGAAACTTCTAATTTAAGGAAGAAAAATAATACACATATAAAAAGATAACTGCACCAAGACTCAGTACTGGATGAGTGGCCCAGACAGGAAGCATGGTTTAAGGGCAACGCAAGACAGTTGCAGTTCTGTGACTATTTTTTTCTTTGCTTGTGATCACTGACAGTCTGTGGCCTGGAGCTTCTGTAAAAGTGTTAATCATAAATATTGAATGCCTATTTGTAGCAAAGCTGTGAAATTCTGCACTAGCAAAGTATTTCAAACTTCCCAAAGAAATCCCTTGAGGTATCATGTGTAAAGGACCCATATTTGCAAAAGCTACTAGGAGTGAGATTCAATGTCTGGCAAAAGATCCCCTCTGGGTGAAGTATGGGAAGTGTTCTCCTGTCTCCTCTTTCTTTTATTCTCATTCCCTTTTTGTCTCACCTCTCCCTCATTTCCCCTGACCCTTTTGCTCATTTTAGTAGCTTTTCCGGTCTAATTGGGATCCGCTGCAACAGAGGGTCAGAGAAGTCTGGAAGAGAAAGGAGGGATGTTTTGAACGAGGAAGGCAGGATCATATTACAGAGGCAATTTGCCCATAAGTGAAAATTTATGTCTAACAAATATAGGACCCTATTCCAAACTCACTGCAATTAAAACTCAACTATATCATCTGACCCTACTAGCTAAGTATAGTAGCTCCTGGGATGTAGTTTCGAGTGTTCACATTATAATTGCTAAATCATAAAATCAGTCAATTCACACTGGATCTGTAGAGCATTAATTTCTAATAATGAAGTTCTACCATGGTGGGAATTCCACTCAGTTCTTCCAAGAAGCAAAAACATTTCCATTAACCCTTGATGAATGAAATGCAGAGAGTCTCAAGGAGTCAGGTTTTCTCATACTCCTGTTCTGCTGGATTAATTAATTCCTACAAGGTTGATTCAAATGGGCAATGCTTCTATGTGAGTGGGAGAGGTTGACAGGAATTTCAACAAAAGGTTAAGGCTGTGTGGCCGTGGGTATGTGGGTTGGCTCATTTTGATTTATGGAGCAGGAAGAAGGCACATGGTGGATAGGCATGTGTCTGCAGGAAGGGGAAGATATCCTTTGAGTGGCTTTTGATAGGCAATTTCAAAAGTTAGAACTAAATTTTAGAACTTTGAAATTTAGCTATGAGGCAACCAATGAGAAAGCAAAATATACAGTGTGACTATCACACTGTTGATTAATGTTGTAGACAAAATCCAGCACACTTACTTGCTGGCAATTGTAGTGATTCACAAGTTACTTCAGCTAACCCATCTTCTTACGCTTTGCATAGTTATGGAGGGAGTGACATTTTTTATTTTAGGATGTAGACTTGGTAATGCAGCAGTTTTCAGATCTCCTAGGAAGGAGCTAGAAGTCTTGGCGTCAAATCATTCTTCATATTTCAGGTCAGAGTTGTTTCCACAGCTCTGGGTTTGGGACAAGTCATGGTGACCTTAGGTCCTCATTTGGAGCCTTTGTCATTGAAACTGCAAAAATCTTTACTTTGACAGTAAAAACCACAGGTTATAAGATTTTCAGGCAAACCAAGACTAAATGAAATGTGTGGGTGGTAAGGGAGGCATGAATTGGTGTCAGGGAGGAAAGGCAGAAACAAGTCTGTTTGCCTGACTGGTTTCAGTTTTAATCAGTGCATCAGATCAACAGATTTTCTGTTTCCCCAAGTTGAAATTGTTACCACGTGGGTATGCACCTCTGTGGTATGCTTTGTCCACTTAGGGTTGCGTTTGGTGGACAGATTAACTGTCTACCCTCAGATCATTCTCCATCAGGAACTTTGTATCCAGCTTTGGTCGGGGCCACAGCCTTCGAGGATCCAGTTATGCAAAGTTCTCAGAAGTCAAAGAAAATCTGGGGTAGTGAACAGAAAAGATACTCTGTTTTCTCCTCACTGTTCTTCTAGTCCTTGTAGAATTAACATGGGAGGCCTTAACTCTGAGCTTCCCTAGGCAGTTGATGTGCAAAGGTGAAGACATAGGCTTAACCATAGCTGTCTTCCGTTCCCATTGTCCTTCCTAAGGAAGAGCTCTGTTTGAGCTTAACTTCCTTCAGGAAAGAATCTGGAGGCAGAACTTGTAAAAAAAAAACTCTAAAACACCCAGTGTGATTCAGACTTAACTTCTAGCGCATGCGTTCGAGCAGGGATGGGATATCAAACCCTTAAGAGTGAGAAATTGGTTCTTGAAGGGTGGGTAAAAAGAAATTAGGTACTCAACAGCGTAGTTCTCCAAGAGACCACATTACATACACAGACACACTGTATATATTTACTCTTAATGTGTTATGAAGTGGGGATGATTGCAATTAGGCAAAAAAAAAAAAAAAAAAGTCTAAAGGGGCTCCTTAAGGAGGTGTTTTTTAATGAAAAACAGTTAACAAACATTGGTCCAGGATGAGCAATGCCTATTCAGGGTTACTTCTCCATGAAGCAGGAACGGAGTTCACTACTTTTTAGGAAGAAAATTAGAACCCCCAAATTTTTGAGATTAGAAAGAGTTCAGTATCCAAAACTAATAGAAAGAAACTCTTTTAACAATAATACTAAACTTGGAGCAGAGAAATCTTACTGCCTCTGAAGTTTTTCCTTGAGCACATTTACAAAGAGGACAATGTTTAGATCTGAGGGAATGGACAAAAACAAGTGCCTGTAATTCCTATTGATGTGTTAACTCTGAGGATGAAGGTGAACCTGACTGCCTTGGAAAAAGATAGATGGTTTTTCTCACTGAGAAAGTTTCTCAAAGCACATAAATCTTGTTGTGGACTTGACCTTTCTAACCATATATTTGCAAATGTTGACTATTGAGAGTACTGTTACTGTTTTTTGTTGGAGTTAGTGTATTAATTTATAGGAGTTTCTTTCAGTGATAACTACATCAAACCTTTTTAAAAAAATTTCCATTTGTGCATGGTATATACAGTCTTGAAGTACCAAGGTGAAACCCCTAGGGCAGGAAGGAGAAATAGGTTTTTTCCAGGGGTGGTCATCAGTGGGAAGTAGGGAGGCATAAGGAAAGAGTGAATAAGGATGAATATGGTAGATGTATTTTGTGTCCATATATGAAAATAGAAGAATGAAACCTGTTGAAATTATTCTCCCTGGGGGCAGGAAGATGAGGGGGAACGATGGAAGAGATAAATTTAGCTAAGACATAATTGTAAGCACATATGTAAATATCATAATATATCTCCCTGTAAAACTATTATATGCTATTAGAATTATTTTTAGAAATATCATTTGTGCCAGTGGCTCATGCCTGTAATCCTAGCCACTTGGAAGCTGATATCTGTAGGACTGTGGTTGGAGGCCGTCCTGGACAAATATGTTCACAACATCCCATCTTACCCAATAGCTAGGCAGTGGTGTGCCTGTCATCTCAGCTACTGCAGGAAGCCTAATATAAGAGGATTGCGGTCCAGGCCAGCTTGGACAAACAAGCAAGACCCTATCCCTAAAATAACCAGAGCAAAAAGGGCTGCAGGTGTGGCTCAAGCAGTAGAGCACCTTCTCTCAAGTGCTAAGTCAAACTAAGTTCAAACTCCAGTACCACCAAAAAACCTAAAAATGCCATTTGAATTTCCCAGAATGATTTGGAAGTGTCACCTATCTGTTTTTTATTTGCTGGATGATACAAAAGCTTTCTGTTTTACTCTAGAAAGTAGTGAAAGCATCTTTTCACTACTTAGTGTTTTGCTTGAACAGAACAATGAAATTGCATGATTTTTAAGCATATTCAAATATATTGTTTGGAAATTGTTATATTTTTATAAGAAGTCAAGAATTTGGGTTCATATTAAAATCTAGTAGTCTTTTCTTGGAAAATTGTTGATAATGTTGCAAGAGAATAGCAGTAAATAGAAAGTGTATAGATTATGAGTTCACCATAGGAACTTGACCTTTGTTAAATGAAAAGTGGCTTTCTATTTCTGTAGAAATTGCAACCTAGGCCATTCTAGCCTAAAGTGAAGGAAAACTTATTTTATTTATATTTAAAAATTGTGGTGCAAAATTTTATAGGCTTAAGTAGTAATTAAAATAGAGGACTATCTTTTATCCAATGGATCTCATAAAAATGATTGGGGAAGGTAGTGAAAGCATCATTTTTAATGCCAAATTTAAATATTGATCTTTAATTAGGCTATAGTACAAAAACTAAGAAGGATTTAAGAAAAATTATTCCAATTAAATGAGGATTTCTGGTTTCCAGTTTGGTGTGTAAGGACTTTGAAAGTCATGGCTCCATCCGAACAAGTAAAAGGCTGAACAAGTGGAAAATCAGTTCTTCTTAGAACCTTCAGAGAAGCGAGATCACAAGGCTAACCACTGACTCCAAGTTGAAGAGACAGACAGACAGCTACAGAGAATCCAAACTCACTGGGACAGGGATCTAGGAGCAGAAAATCCTGTGGCAACCATCCTGGGTTGGAAAACCTGAACTGTAATTGATGCATTGTAAGAAACTAGAAGCTTTCCTGCTAAGATTGAGAAAAAGGCAAAAATGCCCCCTTTCATCACTCTTTTTTTGACACTTTTCTGGAAGTTGAATTAATAAAACAAGATAAAAAAGAGGAAATAAAAACTGTATGATTGGGAAGGGGAAAATGTCTTTGCAGAGCACATGATGGTCTAAGTAGAAAATCTGAAAGAATCAAGAACTACACCACTGCTATCCTTCTGAAGCTATCATCTGATTATAGCAAGGTTGTAAGATAACAAGGTTAATGAATGAATTAATTGCTTTCCTGTATACTAGCAGTGGGCAAGTAGACTTTGAAATGAAAACACAATACCATTTTATTAACACCCCAAAAATGAAATAATTAGGTAAAAATCCAACAAAATATGTACAAGATCTATATGAGGAAAACTATACAACTCTGACAAAATAAATAAAAGAACTAAATGCTACATTCATGGATTTAAAAACTCAATATTGTCAAGATGGTGGTTCTGCCTATACAGTCCATGAAATCCCAATTAAAATCCTAGAAAGTTATTTTGTGGATCTCAACAAACTAATTCTAAAGTTTATTTTGAGATGTAAAACAAGACTCAGAGTAGCCAACAGAAAAGGCAAAATTACTTTACACCCTTCCCAGCATATTAACTCAAAGTGGATCACAGACCTAAATAATGAACACAAAACTATAATGCTCCTAAAACACAGGAGAAAATCTAGGTGACCTTGGCTATGACAATGACTTCTTAGATACAAAACCAAAGGCATGATCCATGAAAGAAATACTGATTAAAGCAATGAGGTACTAATGCTGACCTATTTGAGTGACCAAAATCCCAAACACTGACATTATCGATGCTGATAAAGATGCAGAGATACAGGAACTCTCTGTCATTGCTGGTGGGAATGGGAAATGGAAGCTGACTTGGAAGGCAGTTTGTCAGTTTCTTACATGAAACATACTCTTACCATGTGATTCAGCAATCTCCCTGGCATTTCTTCCAATGAATTGAAAACTTGTGTCCATATAAAAACTTGCAGACAGCTATTTATAGCAACTTTTTTCATAATTGGCCTAAATGTCCTCCAATGGATGAATGAATAAATAAACTGTAGGAAAAGCACACAAAGGAATATATTTCAGCACTACAAAGAAATTATCCATGAAAAAAAAATGGAGAAAACTTAAAATCATATTACTAAGTGAAAGAAAGCCAATCTAAAAAGGCCAAGTACTATCTAATTCTAGAAAAGGTAAAAGTATGGTGATAGTAAAAAGGTCAGTGGTAGTCAGCATTTAGAGGGGAGGGAGACACAAGCAGGCAGAGCATGGATTTTTAGGGCAGCGAAACTGTATTATATGATACTCTACCACTGCATCCATATCCCTATATATTTGTGAAAATGCACGGGATGTATAACAACAAGAGTTAACCCTCATGGACACTGAGGCCTTTAAATGATGATAATGTATGCATATAGATTCATCGGTTTTAATAACTGAGCCACTTTGGTGGGGACATGTTGAGAATAGGACAGGTTGTATGTGTGGGGCCAGAGCTATATGGTGCTCTCTGTATTTTCTCTTTAATTTTTCTATGAACCTAAAACTGCCTTAAAATAAAGTCTCTCTATATAAAAGTAAATCAGATGTCACCTCTCTGCTGGAAATACTCTAACAGAACATATAGACTCGAATGTGAATGATCATAGCCAATTTATTTATCATAGCCCCCAAATTGGGGAGAAATGGTTGTTTTGCACCGAAGAGCTCAAAAACCCGGGAAAAGGTTATCACATAGTAGCTATTCCATTCTGGGCAGGCAGTGCTTCTGATAGACCTCCAAATTGAAACAGAACCATCCCAGAGAATGCTACCAGGCTCCTAGAGGTAAGAGGACTGTGCAGGTGTGGTAAGTGTGGTCACATTGGTGGCTGGGATGAGATGAGCCTCTGGGTGGTGGGCTGGACTTGCTGTGTGTGAGCAACTCAGCAGAACCGTGTTTGGTACTCTCCCACATCGTGTGATTTGCTTCACTGTGTGTTAATTCTTGTTAGGTCAGCACATGATTGTTAGAAAGCTCACCTTGCTTCTCACTGAGAGGGTGAAAACCTTTTCAGTTTTGGATTTATCTTTGGCCTCTTTCTCCTCCCTGTGTTCCTCATACTTCATCTCTTATTGAATACTTCCTGACATTTTCTAGGTCTCCCTCAGCCAGTCACCTCAGGTCAAGCTGAATGTACCATTCTGATTTGTAATTGCTCTCTGCCTTCCAACTTATTCTGCAAACAGATGCAAGAATAACACCCTTCAAACTGGTATTGATCACATCTCTGCGATCCAAGCATGCTGGAGTATATCCCAATTGCCTTTGGAATCAATTTAAACGCAAGCATTGTGGCCTCCGTCAACTCTCTTCTCCTCTCCACAAAATTGTTGCAACTGTCTATGTAACAACTGATGTTCTATGACCACATAGATTTAGTCCTTATTCTGCTTTAAGCTTATACTTCTCAAATCCAGAGCACAGCAAACACGTTCTGTATGCATCTGTAATATCCTCCATACTCCCTAGTCAGACAAGCAGATCATACTGCAAGCCACTGGTGCATGTTGTCTCCAGGGCCCCAGAATGTGACATTATCTGGACAAAGAGTCTTGGCAGATGTAAGTAGTTAAGAAGAGGTTATACTGGATTAGGGAGGGCCCTATAACCAAGGATTGTTGTCCTTGTAAGAAGCAGAGAAGACACACACAGAAGCACAGAGAAGGTGGCCATATGTAAATGAAGATACATGGAATGATGCAGCCACAACAATGGCTAGGAAGGGTCCTCCTTGAGAATCTTTTCCTGGGGTGTAGCCCTTCCAGCACTTTGATTTTGGACTTCTGGCCACAGAACTGTGGGATAATAAGTTAGTATTATTTTAAGTCACTGACTTTACTTTGTTCCACAAAATTCCCCTAATCATGAAGAAATTGTGAAATGAATGTGAACATGGATCCTGAGTAGCTCTGGGTTCTTATTTGCTATCTAACCGTGTGCCAGCAACCTTAACCTCTCAATGCTGATTTCCTTATCTGTTTAAATAGGCTTAGTCGTGAAGATACAGCTGCATGGTAAGTGTGAAATTTAAATCAGGCAGTATGTGTAGGAGAACTTACTTTCCTCCCCTGCTCCTCATATCTGATCTCAGTCCACCAGGGAGTAGTTGAGGAGTCATGGAGTGTCTCTCTGAACCTTCTGACTACCATTTCTCAGTCATAGCAGTCATCTGTTCCATAGGAGCTTGACATTCATAGGCTCTTGTCCTCCTGATGGGCACATAACCAGGTTAAAGGTGAGAGCAGCCTGCCTTGCTTCTCTCTTGGGAGCAGTTGGCCCGTCTTTCTCTGGGTTCCCTAACACCTAACACTAGATTTCATGCCCTGTGGTTGGATAGAGCAGACTCCTTGGAGTCCGAGAGGTTTTTGTCCTATCTCTGCAGATTCAAGAAGATACCAGCCCCGCCTGCTTTTCTTCTCCAGTTTTACGGTAGATTCCTGTGTTTGTAGTTGTGGGTCCTTGTAGACCCACAACTGTTTGTGTCCAGGCTTCCCAATCAGACTTCACTATGGAAGGGTGCTAATGGCACTGCAGACCCCAAACACTTCTATTCTCTCATCTCCCTTACTGACTTGTATCCGGAAGGGAGAACAGAATTTATAAATGTGCAATGTATAAACACAGTTGACAGAGATAACACCTGTTCATTTAGCCTAAAAATGTAAAAAAGGAAAGACTTGATGGGAGACTCACTCATCCTGCAAAGTTAGAATTACCAATTTATCTTATTTTCAGTGGACTGGCTTCTCCACCATGCATGTCACAGTGAGACCCTGGATAATGACTAATGGCCTCAGCGGGTGAAAAACGCCTTTATTCATGAACAGAGATTCATTACACTGCTCCTGCCTATGCTGAAAATTTTGTTGGCTTCAAGTAAAAGATTTTGTCCTGATAAATCCCACTGGTAAGAGAAAAAGTTTGTGTCCTCATAATGTGCTGGAATTTTACAACATGTACATTCCCACAGCAGGTCTCAGGCTCCGAAAAGGAAAAAGAGGAAAGTTCCCATGAAGGTCATGTGATCAATTTTGCAAAAATGAGTCAGTCGTTTTTATCTCCCATCCTTTGCTAGTCCTTCTCCTGCAGCGTGCTCCAGTTTCACTCCCACACCCACCATAGCCTGTTTTCCCAAAGCAGAGCCCTGCATCCTGAGGTGAACAAGGCCACTGCCACCCTCTCACATGCACAGGAGGGACTGTGGGTCCAGCCTCACCACAGCCTCTGGGCCAACTCTAGGTAACTCATTTAACCCATTGACATCTAGCATGCCTGCTCCAGCACTGCAGTCTCAACCTTGTTCTTGTCCAAGAGCTCCTTCCATCTTAATGCAGAAACCTGCCCCCTACTTTATTCTCATTCTCTGCTCAATGCCTCTGTCTCCTCAAGGACTTGTTCCACCTGTTTTTCCAGGATAGGCACTGGATCTGTGCACCCAATTCCACCCATGTGATGCGAGGCCTACATGTGGCTGGCTTCCTGTCCACCAAACCTACAGGATATCTGTGCTGCTGGGCTCTGACACTGTATGTTTCTTTATTATATTCAACTGCATGGTCTAAGAAGTTAAAACCAGAGCTCAGGGGGCGAAGAGGCTTTCCAGAGGAGCGGTCTAAGCTAATGTTCTCCTTTGGCTGTTTCTGTGAGATCTGTCCTAAGCAAGCAATATCTTTGTGGAAGCTTTGACATCATTGGATATCTGAGCACAGCATTCAAGGACTGTCATGATTTGACACTTTGAGGCCACTTCCCCAGGCTTATTGTGCACTGCTCCAAAGCTTTCTTCCCAAACCACAAAGTTCAACTGTACCGAATGACTTGTCATTCCCTGAGCATTTCATGTGTACCTCTCATGATGCAGTTAACAATCTTGGTTATCAAGCCATTACCTGACTCCTCACCCTCCATCTGCAACTTGGATGAGGAGCCTATCCAGATCTGTTTTCTGTTGCTAGAACTGAATATCATAGACTGAATAAGTTGTAAAGGATAAAGCTTTATCTAACTCATGGTTCTGGAGGTTGGAAGTTCAAGAACATGGCTGTAGCTATCTGGAGAGAGTCTTCTTTCTGCATCATAAATGGCGGAGGGTTTCCACTGTGAGACAGAGCATGTAGATTGGGGCCTCTCTTCCTCTTATAACGCCACTAATACCATTGTAGGGTCCCACCCTCATAATCTCACCTAATTCTGATTACCTCCCAAAGGCTTCGCTTCCCAATGTTATTAACATATTAATTGAGGGGCTAAGTTTTCAAGTACATAAAGTTTGGGGGAACACATTAAAACCATAGCATAGTCTATAAGTATTCTGCAGAAATCCTGTCACTGTGGGTTCTCTGATCTTTGGGATCTATCACTCCTGATTTCACCAGTTTGGATTTTGATTGAGCACCAGGTTTGAAATCATCTTTCCCTTTAATTCTAGCTCATGGATCTCTCCCTTCACATGTATAGTAGTTGTTTTGGTTGCTCATGTAGTATTTAGTCATATGCCATTTCTTTGCTTGATGGTGATGTATGAGCACATTTTCTGGTAACAGGGACTGTGGTTAGGCCTCATTTGTATTCCCCCAAAACGCTAGAAGAGTGTGGTTGAGAGTTTCTGATAAATTAGGAAGGTGAGGGTCATTTTCTTTTCCTTGGGAGGAGCATGTTGCTGGTTCTGGAAGACCCCTTGACTTAGCATCTGATTCTTTGCAAGCTGTCCTTCAGGATTCCATGACTAAAGAACTCACACAGTGATGTTCTATGTCAGATTATTCATATTATTAATCTGTCTGTATTGCTTGTGAACCAATCTAAATCATCAAAGGGGAAAATTTCCCATACTGATTCTTACTGTATTTAAAAGTTGAACTCAAAGATTGCATTATCTACAGTTTCACTAGAATTTTCCATGTTAAAAGCAGTTTTTTTTTTGTTTTGTTTTTTTTAGAGCTCATGGCAATTTAAACGTAGGAGAGTCTGCATCTGGTGGATCAGAATTTTCTTCCATATTCTAATGCAAGCCTTTTCACCAGAAGTTACTTCAGTCTACCTTCAGAAAGGTAAGAAACCCAAACTCCATCTGCTATGATTACAAAGCCAGGGGCTAAGAACAAGTAAGAAACCATGGTGGAAAGGGTGTGATCTTCCAGGTAGATCTCTTCTCCATTGACACTTTTCTTCCTAGTAAAATGACTGATTTAACAGGTCTCTATTTTAATTGAAGATTCACCAGTTATATAATTTTTATTACCATTCTAATGGCTTCTTTGAATAATTTTGATTTGCTAATGATTCCTAAGAAGGAAAATTGAGCAAACAAAGCAGTGAGTGGGAAAGAGTACAGATGCAGATGGAATCTAACCACTTACTGACTGATAATTCCTGCTCATTGATGGGTTGTTAACCATGAGAGTCCACTCCAAAGATGCTTTAGGTGTGAGCATGAACATCAAGCTGCCACAGTTGCTTTCTCTGGATCTCTCTCCTTCTTCTCTCTCCCTTCCCCTACCCTTTCCACTTCTCTTTACCTCTCTCCTTTTCTCATTCTTCCACCCCCTTTTTCCTGAGGGAAAGAATTTAAGCAAGTGCAATAAATTGACAGGGGGTTTAGGAAAGGGTAGCTATTCTCTACTAATCTAAGCAGTTAGGCTTTTGCATGAAGGCTTGTGAATTAGATAGCCAGTGCGACTTGACAAATGACAAGGATCTAGAAAAGACGAAGAAGACTGTTATTCTTACTGGTACAGGCAGTGGAGATAGGGGTCACCCATAAGGAGGTAACCCAGATAGGCCCATGGTGTTAGAGAGACAAATGCTTCAGCAGAGGCACCTGAACTCAGGTGAACAGAGGCTATTGTTTGGAAGTGAAAAAAACTGAGCAATGGCGAAATGTAATGATTTCAAGTTAAAAAGTTTCACAATGATGGTCCTGGAAGAAAGCTCAAGTATAGAGATCTAGGTTCAGTCAACCTTTTCACTGTGGTCAGTACATCACACCAAATGAATGTGATTTTGTGGAGAAAACATTATTATTAGAGTCCACAAGTGGCTGGAATTGGTGCTAGACACTGTGTCTGGTAGAATGAGTGTGGGATGGGAGAGTATGGAGGGGACGGGAGTCTGAGAAAGGAGTCACAACAGAGCCTTCAGGCATCTTGACCTTGGGCAGCAGCAAGGCAAGTACATCAAGAACAGAGAAAATGGACACTGCTCATCCAACATGGGAAGCACCTGGTCAGGTGGGTTAACTGAGCTTGTATTTAAATGGGTCATATCTATCTATATCTAACGTAAAGTGTAAGAGTTCACAAACACATGTGTCATTAGTCAAATGATGAACAGTATCACCACATATCACAGTTTCTGAAAAACTCCACTGTACACTTTGGGGCGGAGATGAGAAGAAAACAAGGCAAATAGGTCTTAAGAATTATTACAAAGATAGTTTTGACTGTGTAGGCTTCCTATAAAGGTCTTGGGTATCCTTGTGTGTTCCCAGAATATACTTTAAGGATTGCTGCTCTCAAAAGGAAGCAGTGGGTGTATATTTATATAAGGTGGGTTATAATACACATATACATGGAAATTTCACAGTGAAATATCCTGCATAGCTATCTTAAACAAACAAAAAAGTCTTTATTTTAAAAAACAGAGTACAGGGTGGTAAAACAGATCCTGTCTAGGGGGTTGGTACGAGTAGGAGAGGGAAGCATGTAAGGAAAGGGTGTGGGAGGGTGAATGTTTGAAATATGTACACATGTATGAAAATGAAAAAAAATGACTGTTGAAGCTATTGCAAGCATGGGGGGGGTAAAGTAGAATGATGGAGGAGTGAATTGATGTATTGTAAAAACTTGTGTTAATGTCACAATATACACCTAGTACAACAATAATATGGCAATAAAAATGAAAGAAAAACGGATGGGAGATGAGGAATATGACAAACTATTGTCTGTAAGACCATTTGCACCATGCTGGCTTCAAAATCAGAAACAAAGGTGATGCTGCATCTCACTTCCTTTCACCATCTCTCTCATTCCAGGTTCTCAGGGCTGTCCGTCTCCTTCATCTTTCCCTTCCTCTATGTGGCCTTTTCCTCTTTCTTTCACTTCCTCTTTCTGTTCTTCCCCTGACACTTTTCTTTCACCTTCCCCTTCTCCAGCTCTCTCACTGAATCTGCCTATTTCCATTTGTACACTTCATGCTACACATAGGTCTGAGGTGTGAGTTTAGAGTAATAAAATCTCATATCCACGCATGAAAGGCACACTCGGACATACACAAGACTGTATATGGCACATATGTACCATTTATATGCACACTGAGGCTGGAGCTACCAAAATTAGAATAATGTTTTAAGGTTCCTGTGTGCCCCTGACCAGGTGTTTCTTTTGTTTCTCTGAAAGTAACCACTGCCTCCTTTCATTCCCAATATTGTTCATTTGTGCCATCTCAATGTTTTCTTTGTGTATGTTTCCAGAGCTGACAATTGCAATAATCTTTTTAGCAAACCAATGTTTGGCCAATAAAAAGTACTTGTCTATTGTATTAATTTTTCTTCTTAGCTTTATTCTTTTTCTTTTTTTTCCTTTCTTTGGGTTTTTTCTATCAGTCTTTTTTTCCCCTAAATTTTTATTTGTTATGCTTAGTTATTTTCAGTCCATCTATTCAAATATATATATGTAAAGCTATAACCCTTAAATATACTTTTAAATGCATTTCAAAGCTTTGTTAAGAAGTATGTGTCATTACTATTCAATTTTAAGTATTTATATTATTAACTTTTATTTGGCCCATGAGTTATTTTGTTGTGTTTTTAAATTTCTAAATGTGTGTGTGCATATTAATGTTATTTTTTTATTTTAGTAAGGAGTTCTATCCTAATTGTGTTGTAGATAAGCACACAATGTAGTTTGGATGATTCCAATTCTTTGAAATTTGTTGACTTCCTTATTGCCTATTAAATAGTTGATATTTATAGACATTTATGGTTTCTTTATTAAGTGTTTCATTGAGTTCATCAGAAATTCAGCCTGCTTTGTGGGAAGACTTTAACTATAGTTTTGAAATAATTTCTTTAATTTTTATTTTGTTTTCAGGCTTTTCAAGTTTTTTTTAAGTGAGCTTTGGTAGTTTTATGAACACCAATTAATTTATCCATTTTACCAAAGTTGTTGCATTCATTAGCATAGTCTGTTGGTAATATTCTTTTATTATGATTTTAATACCTGTAGGCTCTATACTGATGTCTCCTTTCTCATTTCTGATACTGATAACTTGTGTCTTCTATCTTTTTGTTCATTGCTTCTCTAGCTGGCTGTAGGCTTATTACTTTTATTGGCTTCTTCAAGGAACCAGAGTTTCATTTTGTTGGTGTTCTCTATTTTTTTCTTGTTTTTTAGCCTGTCGATTTTTGTTCTTATGTTTATTACTCTTTACTTCTGGTTATGTTGGGTGTAATTTGGCATAAACATAAAATATTTTTCTCATGTTTTGATTCTGTTTAAAAGAAAACTGACTAAAAGAAGCAAAAAAAATAATGTACTATAATGTGTTGAAGTAAAATTATGACAACAATAGTATAAAGACTAGGAGTTTTTTTCCTTAAATTTCTTATGGTGGAAGTTTATAGCATTTATTTTATACCTTCATTCCTTTCTAACATAAGTATTTGATGTTAAATTTTTCCTCTAAACACACAGTTTTGGCATCATCTCACAATTTTTATTATATTCTACTTTTCCTTCTGTTGAAAGTATTTTAACATTTCCATTGTGATTTGTTTGGTCCCATCATTAACGTTTAGTTAAACTTAATTCCAATGTTTGAGCTTTTTTCTGCTATTTGCTATTTTTGATTTCTGATTCCACTTCAGTTAAAAAACATATTCTGTATGATTTCAATCCCATTATCTGAGTTAGATATTTTCTCCTAATGATTTTTCTCCCTCATTAGTAGTATGTAATAGCTTTTTAAAAAGTTCCTGGTAGTAGTTCTTACCTTAAAACTTACATGTTTTGTTATTAATATAAAAAATCAGATTTCTTTTCATTAGTCTTAACAAATTCTCTTTTCCCATCATTTTACTTTTACATATTTTTAAAAGTAGGTTTCTTCTAGATAGCATTTAGTTTGGTTCTACTTTTTTTAAGAAAAAAAATCCAATCTAATGACTTTTTTACTTTTGTATTATTCACTTTAAATTTGACCTTTTGTATTATTCAGACCTTTTGTATTATTCACTTTAAATTTGATATTGTGTAGTTGTCTTCATATTTGACATTTGTTGATATTTTGATATTTATTGCTGTATATATACCATATATTGTTATTTTTCTCTTTTTTCTTGTCTTCTTTTTTTGGATTAAAGAGTATCTTACACAATTTCACTTTGCTTCCACTATTGGCTTACTAATGATAACTCTTTTTTTGATACTTTTAGTGGTTATGTTATTTAACACACACATCTCTAACTTACACCAATCTTAACACACATTTCTAACTAGCTCTAACTTGTACTAGTCTTATTTTTTTTGTGGTGGTACTGGGATTTGAACTCAGTGCCCCGTGCTTGCTAGTCAAATGCGCTACAATCTGAGCCACACCTCCAAGTGCTTTTTGCTTTAGGTTATTTTTTCAGGGCAATTTTGCCCTGGGGGGTCCTTGGAGTGCTGGATCATCCTACATAGAGCCTCCCTTGTAGCTGGGATGACAGACACATATCATCATGCTGGGCTTGTTTTTATTGAAATGGGGTCTTACTAAATTTTTGCAAGGGCTGGCCTGGAACTAGGAACCTCCTGATTTCTTCTTCCTTGATAGGTGGGATTATACATGACAGTCACCGTACCTGACACTAATCTTTTGAGTGATGTTATTTAACTCACATATAGTATTAGAAACTTTTAGCAGTGTATTTCCATTTTATCCCTTCTAGCCTTTTCACTATTAGTATCATAATTCTACTTCAACATGTTAGTATTATTATTTTTAATTCCATTGAGACTTTTATTTTGAAGACAGACAAGATAAGAAAATATACTTTTATATTTTCCCATTGGGCAGATCTACCCAGTATGATAGAGTACATTGGAATTGATTGACTGATTGATATTGCCCTGAGTTCTTATTTTTCCAGTCATTTTTCTTGATATCTTCCATTTTGTATAATTTGTTTGATGTACTTTCAAGTTGATTGATCTTTTATTACGTAGTGTTTGACATGTTTTTTACTTCCATCTAGTTATTTCTCATTCCAGATATTTAATTTTTATCTCTACAAGTTCTATTGAGCCTTTTTATATTGTTATTTTCTACCCTCATTATGTCATGCTTCTCTCTATCTTTGTGAGTATGTGGAATATATTTTAATAGCTATGCTAATGCCTTTGTCTACCACTTCTATCCTATATGTTACATCTGGGTCTGTTTCTATCGATTGACTTATTTTCTCCTTCAGATTATTTTTCTGCTCTTTTGCATGCTTGGCAATCCATTGCTTTGCATGGATGTTTTGGGTTATTGATTTTTTTTTGCATTATTTTAAGTAATTTTAGGGCTGAGTTCTGGAACTTGAGCTTGATACTTGGAATCAATTTAATTCTTCCAAGAACTATTTTACAACATTTTAAAGATAAACTCAGAACTGCCTTTTTTTTCTGAGACTAATTTGTCCCAACCATTAAGGTAGAATCTACTCAATGACTCAGAATCAACCCCATTAAAAAAAAAATCTACTCCATGAACCATGTATTAGATAATTATCTACTCTGAATGATACAAATGTAAACTAGTCCTAGCCCTGTGTGTGCTATAGGGATTTTTCTGCCTCCTTTTTGATGGTTCTTTTCCTTGGTCATGGTAATTTCCATACTTGCATGTATAGATCTGTATTGGGCTAATGACTCAAGGGAACCAACCTTTCTTCAGATCTCTGGCACTTTCATTTTATGTAGCGCTCTCTTGTTCATTACTCATCCTGTAAATTTCTGCCTCCTTAAACTTCTCCAAATTTTGAGCTCTGTTTTCTCCAATTAGTGAGGCTGCTGTCCTCTATTTTGGCTCCCTGTCTTTGCTCTGACACCTGGCAGCTCTCCAGGCAGTGAGCTGGGACATTTCCAAGACTCCATTCATTTGTTGCTTTTTCTTTCTTTTCTTTCAGGGATCACTAGCCTATACTGCCTGTTATCCAACATTTGAAAACTGTTGTTTTATACATTTTTGTTGAATTTCCTAATTGGTTAAGGCAGGAGAGTAAGTTCTGTCCTGTTAGTCCATCATGACCTGAAGCAAAGAATCACTCAGCATTGTAATGCTTGTCTTCCTGGCTTCTTATGTTCCTGTGAAGGACACCTACATTCTTTCACATTAGGACAATATTGTATGGACTATTTTATTCTTTCCATTAACCTAACAATGTATTATGAGCATCTTTCTCTGTTATTTCCTATTATTACAGGATTTTTTCCTTCTCCTGACCCATTGTTTTTCAGGTTGTGTCACCTTGGACTCTCTGGAACTCATAGGAGCTTACTGTTCTTTATGTTAACCTTTCTCCCTCTTTCTCTTGCCTCTTCTCTCTTTCCTTTCTAACAGTGCCTGGTCTTGCTACATAGAAGAACGCAGACTCCATCAGGGATTTCTGCTGGACAACACAGTAAATACGATCATCCTGCTGCTAGCGTCTTGCACTCTGTCATTCTTGTTCTCATATTGTAGGGCCATAATTTAGATGCGAGATTGAGATCCAATGAACTTAAACCAAAAGACAATAGAGTGAGATGATTATGAAGTGGGGGCTCTGGAATTTGAAACTTCCTTAGTTCAAATCTCACTGCTGCTACTTAATAGCCACACGGTTTCCTGCAAGTAACTTACCTCTTTGTGCCTTACTTTCTTGATCTATAAAATGAGGCCAATAAAAACTTTTATTTACAGGGTTATTTTTGGAGGTTTCTGGCTTCAGACACCTTAAAATCATCAGAGTCATGCCAAAAACATATTAAGTCCTCAGGAAATGGGAGTTATTATTGACTTATCCAGGGTTACGCATGGAGTAAGTTCATACCCAGCTCTTGTAACTTGAAATACTCTGTTTCCTTTATATAAAGATGATGTGACTATTTAAATTATGATCATGAAACACCTTGACATTCTTTTTTTTAATTTCCTTCTTAGTTGATAAGTTCATAAATTCAGTTTGAGCTTCAGCTCAGTGATTCTGAGATGGCTTCTGATGAAAGATTCTTTACATAACACCACATCATAAATTTCGGAAATAATTTGTAGTTTTGTTGTCCTTGAGTCATCAAATATTCCTTTGATGTTTTTAACATCAAGTTCATTCTCTTTTCTCTTACAATGACTGAAGAATATTTTGTGTATTTCTAGAAATACAACTCACACACTTCTTGGTATAAATTAATGATCAGTGTGTGGGTTAGTTTATGGAGAAAGATGGCAAGTCAGGATGGAAGGGAGAGTTTTGAACATCTCTGGGCTTTCATGACATCTCTCTCTCTCTCTTTGGGGTTAATTCACTTTATTTTTCTTGTATAAAAACCCTATGTTGTAGCCACTGCTGGAACCTGGATCTTCTGCACAGAGACTAGATGTGGGTTTTCACAAAATGGTAAGTGAATTCCTTATAGGGAAACTTGGTGAACACATTCTTCTCTTCTAGAGGGCAGGGTGTAAGGTAGCTGTAGGCTTGGAGATGGCATCAAAGTTGCCTTGGTGAAGTTGCCTAGGATGGTAGTGCAACCCTTGGCTAAGGTGTAGCTGTCATCAATACCCGCCATCAGCAGCAGCTTCTTGAGCACAGAGGCTGAGATGATGCCAATGCCTTAGTATGGGGATGAGACTCTCAGCCTAGAACTGCAATAGCTTGTCACCTTGCATCAGAGGATGTAGGACTTGCCAATCTTGTTCCCTGAGTAGCCTCTCCATATAGGCTAAAATGATGCCCCTTGGATGGCTGTGGCTACTCTTTGGAGCACTTAACACATGAAGCAACACGTGTTGGCTACAAATCAATAGCTACAAATGCCTTGAGCCCAGCACATTAGCCAGCTCCAGTCTGCTTCTGCACTGGCATGATCTTCAAAACTTCATCCTTGAGGGACACTCCTAGAAAAGTCAATAATCAGACTCTGTGATGGACAAAGAGAAAAAGATAGATTTCCTCCAAGGACTTGATCTTCATGTCCTTGACCAGAAAGCTCGTTTTAGTGAGAAGGATCCACTCCTTCTCTTCCATCTTGCCTCCATGAGCCCCAAGGCCTTGGCCTGTGGCCCCTCCCACTGCTGCAACCATATCTCAGAGGCTACCGCCAAAGCCTGGGTTTTTGGGCCATCCTGCTGTACTGGCTCATCTGCCATTTGGTATTTCCCTGGTTCTCCTTTGGGAATCTTATCAACCCAATCTCTTCTTTGGAAAACAATAGAAGAGGAAGGCCATTCCTCTCCTTTTGCTCAAGAATGTGATCTTCCTCTGTTTAGGACAAGAAGCCTTTGGGGATCTGCTTCTGTTGTTTCCTTCCTAGGATAGCAATTGCACACACAAGTGCAGGAAAGGGAGAGTCCCTGATGATGTCATTTATTGGTTCCTCTCTGTCTTTTCTAGGGAAGTCATGTTTTCTCCCAAGGATGAGCTGGAAACGTTTCAGGTTCTTTCCAATTAAATTTCTGCTGTATTCTTTCCTCCCTAGGTGCAGAAATGAGCACAGCAGGTGAGCTGGAATCCTTCCAGGGTGTGCAGTAGCCCTCCTGTGACTTGTTGTCTTGGGCCTGGGCACCTCCTTGGGCTTCTTCAGTCACATAGCAAGAACCATGGAACCATGTGGTGCCGTAACTACCCGAATACATCCCCTTCAATCAGAAGGGGCTCAGTAGGCTGCACTAAAATACTGTTATGATCTGTCTTATTGTCAACAGGGTCATCAAAACATCCTGAGGTCAGTTCAACCATCCAACAAGGGATGCCACCTATAATTTGAAAACTCATTTTGACAGCACTCAGGGATTTCAGTGGGACTAATCTCTGAGGGGTAAATCTCCAAGAACATGGGGTCAGTTTTCTGTCATGTTTAGGAAGCATATAATCTTTTTAAAGATTCATTAATTAAGAACGAAAAGTCACCAGCATAGAAAAATAGAACTAAACAGAAACCATTTGTCAGATACCCACTATGGCTTATGTGTCCAGGGTCTCCTTGGCATTTTGGGACATGTGAAAATAAGAAACATGTCATGAAGACATCTTTCCCATGTCTTCATGAACTTCATGGTATAGCAGTAAAGAAAGGTATGTGTGGAAGTTGAAGGACCCCATCTGAGTGGCTTGTGCTGCACCCCATTGGCCTATGGAGCCTCACTTGCATCTTTAGAACACAAATGCTATGATGAGTAGCAATTGGGGGAAAGATCTCCTGAGAAGTTCCTGACACTGCATGCATGGGATTGCAGAAACGACCACTGAGGCAGATACATTACCATTGGGTTTCTTACCTCCTGATCCAGATGTTATGTTTTGTTCAGTCATGGAAAGCCCCCAAAGCCCCCCAAACAGAACCTGGTTCATTCTGGGAATTTCCAGATGTCCTGTCTTTCCTATTTCCAGAAGAATTATATGGAAGAATATGGAAACTCCCCTCCCTATCCTGCAGTTTTTCCTTGTTACCCAACTTAATTTGGGGTTAGGTATTTTATCTCTTGACAGAGTTTTAGTATTTTGTGAGACAAAAACTCTAAATTGAGGTGGAAATATTTTTCTATCATGGAAAATTACTCAGGATGCAATAAAAATGTGTTTTGCTTATGGCAAAATCTGCAAACCTTCACTTGGTGAAAAGTACATGTTTTTGCTTAGCAACGAAGCTGGCAAAAAGTCAAATTTGCCTGTTTTCTCTCCACGTGGGTAATTTTTGAGCATCGCACTCCCACTCACTGTGTGTGCTCCGTTTTCCTCCAGGGCTATAATTAGACCAACAAGGGTGAATATTTTTGCAGAAACATAAAGACTCAAGAATATATGTACTCCAGGATTGCACAAATCTAAATCTAGAGTCAATTCTTAGTGCATTCCCTTCTTCTACCCAACCTAGTTACATTTAAAAAGTATGAGCCTTCCAGTAGTTTTATATAAACTAACACCTACCATTCTCTCACTGCAAAATTTATTTGAGCACTTGGGTAGAAAGGTGTGCCAATGTCTAGTGCCAACTGATGCTGTCTAACTGCCAGGTGCTGGCCCAACTGGTGGGACAGTAGGAAGGTTAGAGTATTAATTATAAAACTCACATAACTTATCAGGAAAAATCTGAAGTCTCTTCCATTCAAACAGCAGCTAATTAATCTGTCCTTGCCATCTCTGAGAAATAAAGCAAAAGAAAGAATTAGAATAAGCTCTGGCAAACCTGATGAAAATTGTTTATATTTCATTTGTAGCCTTTGAAGTAAAGTTACACTAAAATAAATAATATGAATTATAGAATTATTTGTCTAGCAATAATTAGGAGTTTTCGAAGGTGGCTGGTATGGTTCTAACAATTTTTTTTTTAATTTAAGCCCATCAACAAGAGAGTCAACGTTTAGTTAGGAGTACTGGATATTTGGAAATTATCACACTCTGGACATAACATGGTTAAACAACTTACGCCTACTTTATGAACTACGCTCCTTTCTTGGTAACTTCTCATTAGGAAGTGTTATGTTTTGGATATGATGTGCTCCCAAAGACTCATGTGTTAAAGGCTAGATCTTCAATATAATAATATTCAGAGGTGGGGCCTTGAGAGGCAATTGGGTTATGAGGGTGCTGACCTCATCAGTAACAAAACCATTGATTAATTCATAGTTGAATGGCTCACTAGGAGGTGGGGCCTACTTGAATGGAGTGGGTCCCTGGGAGGTGTGCCCTTGATGGCTATATCTTGTCCTTGCCCTGCCCCCCTTCTCTCTGTCTCTCTCTCTTTCTCTGTCTCCTCCTGCTTCTGCTTCTGGACTGCCATGAGGTGGACTGCTTTCCTCTGCCACCCCTTCTGCCATGATGTTCTGCTTCATTACAGGCCCAAAGGAAGGGGCCAAAGTGATCATGGATTGAAACCTCTGAAATCATGAACCAAAATAAACCTTTCTTCCTTTTAAGTTATTTATCTCAGGTATTTTGTCACAGTTTTTTTTTTTTTTTTTAGTAAAATGGGATTATTGAGATAGAAAGTAGTGCTCCCAGAGCTGGAAGGGGTCTCAAGAAGGGATCCCAGGAAGGTTATTTTTAAGTCTATTACTAACATCAGCTCTTGTTCCTATTAGGAGAGGTAAGTGGTAGCAGCTTGATCACAGGTTTTTATTGAGATGATTTGAGTGGTGTTCAGTATATTGTCTGTATGTGTGAGCATGGTATGCATGCATGGTTTGTGTGGGTGTGTGTGTGTGGGTGTCTGTCTGTCTGTGTGTGTGTGTCTGTGTGTGATAGGTATCACCATATCTCTTTGAGTCTATGAGATTACTGTTTCTGGAATCTTCCACCTTTTACAACTACTTTAAGATATTTATTTAGTCTCTTACTTCTGCCAGGCTTTGTATTCTTAAGAAGGAATAAAGAAAAGTTCCTATGATTACATCTATTCAGGATGTGTGGGTATATGTGTTAATTAATATGATAATGAACCTTTTTTTCAAAAAAAATTGTATATTCAAATTACTTTTGAAGTGATTTTTACCATCACAGATGAGAGATTCTTGTTCATGTAATTTCTTGCTTACTTTCTTTCTTTTATATCCCTGAGGTTCCCATTAGTCTGTTTCTAGTCAGCAATGGAAATAACAAGGGTAAGAGTCTTGGGGGGTCAATACATAACACCTGTTGCTTCCTCTTTCAAGTTCATAACCAAGTGAGAATTAAGAGCCAAGAGACAGTCAAATAGAGATCTAAAGTCAAATTTATTACGGATAAAACCAATTGCAGAATGTGGCTTATGGTTTGTGAGAAAAAGGGATGCTCAACACCGCATTTGGATTAGATGGATTTCTCCCCTTGGTCACGGGTTGTTGTTGGTATCCCTGGCTGCCGTTGTGGGGCAGGCCTTGGCTATAAGGCAGAGCTAGTATGGTACTGAGTTTGAGGAGGGCACCCAGAAAATGCTGAGATGAGTTACCTCCACTAACCATTATTTTAAAGAAAACTCAATGCATTAGTTAGTTTTCCATCACAATGAATACCTGAGACAACCAACTTATGAAGAGAAGAGGTTTATTTTGGCTTATGGTTTAAGAAATCTCAGTCTATGGTCAGTTGGCCTTTTGGTGAAGCAAGGCTGTTCACCTCATGGCTGAGACAAAAAAGAGAAAGAGGAAGAGGCCAAGGTCTCATAATACCTTTGAGTACACACCCCAGTAGCTTAACTTCTTTCTACCTCTTAAAGTTTATACCACCTCCCAATAGCATTGAGCTGGGGTCCAGGGTTTTAACACATGAGGTTTGGGGTACAGTCCAGATCCATACAACAGCAGTTACTCATCGCGTCATGCTGAATGAGGCAGGGGTCGAGGAAGAAGTGTCGGGATGGCATGTCCTCGGGGCCTCCGCATGGCAACATGAAAAGTAGGGAATAAATGATCCTTTGTAACAGCAAGTAGGGCTGATTAATCCATTGAGGCATGATATGCAATCAGCCCAGTGACTTGGTTCTGCAGTTAGCTTATTTATCTCTGGTAGCGTGTATTCCTTTTGTCCAAGACAGCCCTATTTGTGTCTGTTGGCCTGATGTAGTTGTTAATAGGGCTCTTTTCACTCTCACACCTGTCCCAGTGTGGACTATACGTCATGTGGTCTCCACAGTGTCTGGGGATGAAGAGGTAAATAGACCGAATCTCCTTAGAAAGCCTGACAGTAAACTCAGATTGTGTTATTCTTGGAGTCTGAGATTGTTTTCCAGGATGTTCATTTGGTGGAATTGCATATTAGTGGGAACCGAAACCATTCACCAGGGTGAACAATATCGACAGTGTTTGCAGCAATCCGAAACCACCATTTCCCGTGTGACTTTGGTGACGACCTTTCCAGACTGCATGTAATGTCCTTCTGGACCAGGCATTTTTTTCTTTTTCATCCCAGAGATGGTGATTTAAAGTGAATTTCCTCTCTTTCCATGGCCACAGCAGCAACATTTATTGACAGGTTCTGTCTTTTACGATGTGGGGATTGTGACGGTATTAAGTCTCCAGAAAGCAAACTTGAAACAAATGGAGGAATGGGGGGTAGAAGTAGAACGTCCTGAGGGGTGACATTTCCAGCCGGGTGCAGAAAATGATCCCAGCCCTGTAGCACGGGAAGGGATGGCTGTGGAACTGGAATCCAAGGCAGACTCTTGCCTAAGAGATTTTTCTAAGAGGGAAAAATCGTTACAGTGATGTGTCACAAATATATTGCCCCTTGTGTGTAGAGGAAAAAAATTAAATTCTATTAAAAGTGTTCTGATTCAAGGTCAGGATTTGAGCTTCTTCTGTTAATTGATGAAAATGTGCCAGACTCTGTCAGAAACCATTTCTTTATCAGGGCTCCAAACTAAAAGAGGTGCTAACTGGATAGCTGGGCCACTATTCTTAGTAATCCCAGTCTCCACCTGCTGTGCTGACAAGATAATTTCTTACTCAGCATTTGAAAAATACTCTGACTGCAATTAAAGGTTCTATAAGTCTAAGGTATTCTGCACAGCAGCAAGGAAAAAATTAGGTATTTGCATTCTGCACATTTCACTGGAATATGTGACTCTGAACTACACTGAGGACACAAGAAGAAAGAGTTGAGATATTAATGAATCCATTCATTTGCATATAATTATAAACTTTTACAGACTGACAGGCTCTTAAAGGTAGTTTACTGCAGAGTTTCATTTTTCTGATGAAGATATTGAGGGATCGGAGATCCAAAGAATGAGTTGTGGTAAGAAAGGAGTTGGTCTGAAGACCAGGAGAGGATGGTATGTTGTATTTGAGGAGTGACTGGAAATCAAGCACAGAGTTTGAGTTGGAAGAGATGCAGGAACCAAACCTTGGAATATAAAGGCTTTGTAAGCCACATTAAGGATTTTGGAGTTTCTAAAAGTGCATGAGAGAGTAGGAGAGAAGAAAGAGAATAAGTAGTGAAAAAGAGGCCGTCGTCCACAGGGCTGACTGAGCACGTGCTCATCTTCCTCTTGACCTCGCTCCCTGTTGATGGAGTATGTCTGTAAATGACATACATTGTGTTCAGGATGTAGCTCCATGATAGAGCACATGCTTATCTTGTGCAAGGTCCTGGGTTCATGAAGTTCCCAGTATGTAGAAGTGCTGGAAGGTCAGAGAAGCGATCAGTCATGGAAGCTAAATAGAGAAACCAAAACCCAAAGCATACATGGGAGGTAACGGGTGGGAAGGTAAGAACAGTCTGCTTTCATATTCAGGGCTGTGCACCGTGGGAAAACATCACTATGTATGTGCAGACAGAACACACACTGTCATCTGAACTCGTCAGTCTAGTTAGTCACAAAAGTAAACAGACAACTAAGGATTATTAGATCTTCAGGGAAAAACCAGTAGTGTGGGGAGAAAAAAAGACTCACTAATCCAAGAGAAAATGGGAAAGGCTCAGAGAATATAAGCGAACTGCAAAAAGTTGTTTAGTTTTTAAGTCTGTGGCAGGCACTCTTCTAAGAACTTTTCATGAGTTAACTCATTCAGTCCTCAACTACTCTAAGAGATATAAAATATTACCCTTATTTTTTAAATAGTGGAACTGAGGAACAGAGAGGCTAAGCAATTTGCCTAAAGTCATACAACTAATAAGGAGAAGGTCTGAACATAGGTTCTTTGCCTCCAGAGCCAGTGTTCTTAAGCATTTTGGCCTTCAGAATGAAAAGATGATGTAAATCCTGTGCACGATGAGTAACAAAAGACCCAGGCTATGTTCGATCTGATGAAAGCGTGCATTTTCAGAAAGGGGGAAGCACATACAAAGGAGGGAGGAGTGCAGTGGCATCGTGTGTCCTTCTGGAGGAGACAGCAAAGCCCTGCTGGAAGGTGGTCTCACTGGCTGATGGGCACACTTACTTAACTCCCTTCCTGCCAAAACAAAGGAGGTTGTTCTCAATCTCGAATGCCCTATGCAGTGAAACTGCATTCAAATTTATGGAGAGAAATAGACAATTTGAGACAAGAAGTGATGCAGAATTGATTATGCTTTGACCATCTTTAAAAGAATTACCCAATAATCAATAATATCAAAATTACAAAACAAACCTAAGATGTATCATGGTAGTCTGAGACATGTACTGAAAGTTAAGTAGTTATTGGCGTATAATAAAGGAAAGCAAGTAGAGAGCTGCAACTAAAATCAAGCTGAGCTGTGCGGTGGGGTGTGTGATTATAATAACACGCTAGATTCCTTCTGGATTCTGGAGAGAATACAGGAGTAAATACACTTAGCATTGTGTGTATGAATTTTAAGAGCAGAGCAACAATTGCAAAATCAAAATAAGATATTACTTCACTCCATCAGGAATGACTTTTATCAAAAAGACAAGATACCAAAAAGATAACAGGTGCTGGCAAGGATGTGTAGAAAGGGAAGCCCTGCACTTTGTTGGTGGGAATGTAAATTAGTACAGCCATTATGGAAAGCAGTATGGAGCCTCCCAAATATTAAAAATAAAACTACCATATGATTCAGCAATTCCAGTACTTGGTGCATATGTAAAGGAAATGAGCTCAGAATTTCAAAGATATATCTGCACTCTTATGTTCATTATAGCATTGTTCACAAGGAATGGAAATTACTTAAGTGTCCATCAGCTGATGAATAAATTAAGATAATAAGGTACATTACATGGTAGAATACTATTCAACCATATCAAAGAATGAAGTCCTGTCATTTGCAGTAACATGGGTGGAACTGGTGATTGTTGAGTGAAATAAGCAAGGCTCAAGAAGACAGTGCTGCATGATCTCAGTCATACATATTTGTGAAAACATTTTCACAGAAGTTGAGAGTGGAATGGTATTTAACAAGGCCAGGGAGAGTAGAGTCTGGGACAGGACAGGAAAGGCCAATCAATGGGTGTTAAGTTACTGTTGAGATAGAAGAAGTCCTGATGTGCTATTGCACAGTTGGGTGACCGCAGATCATAATAACGTACTGAACATTTCAAAAAGCTAAAATTAAGTATTTTGACATTTTCACTACAAAGAAATACTGAATGTTTGAGGAGACGAATATGTTTAATCTGATCTAAACATTGCACAATAGGTATACGTATTGAAACACTACCTGCTACTCCCTAAGTATGTACAATTTCATGTTTTCATTTGTCAGTTAAAAAGAAACCTTAAAAAACTGCACTAGGATTTATCAGTTCTAAAACCCTAGGGGGGAACTGGAATAAGAAAATTATCTCTATACAAGGAAGTAAAATAAGAAGAAAAGTTAAAAGGAAATAATAAACAGAACTGATGAGAATGAATATGAAATAAAAAAATTGCCAAAATTAAAATATAATCTTAATCCCGACTAATGAGAATGAGTTAAATTCTGTCTTGAACATAGGTGCTCTGATAACATAAAATAAAGAGTTATATATCTTTGTACAAAGATTAAAAATAATATAATTGTTTTCATCAAATGCTGTTCCAGTCTTGTGCACAAATCTAAATGCAGTATTCTTAAATACATATTAATAAACTTGGTACTAATTTATTAAAAGAAAAATCTTATTTGGTCACGATGCATTTAACTCAGGAATACAAGGGTTATGCAACATTAGGAAATACATTATTGTAACTAATTATTCCAAAGAGATTAAAGAAAAAGAAAGCATCAAATTCAAAATTCACAGTAAAATATTAGTTGTATTTTTAAAAAAGAGAATAGTAGTAGAGCTTTCTTTCCTTGTTGATTTATGGGGGCTCTTTATATATTCTGAGCATAACATTCCCTCTGACATTTATATAGAAAATAGTTCCTGTTTTTAAATAATGCTCCATGTACTGAATGATCTAGAATGTGGGTGTTAACAATATTGGAAGTCCTGTCAATGTTGTCATTTTATTTTCTGGGTTTCTATATCTTGCTGAAGATGGGCATTGCTTCTCTTAGGGCTTTAAAAAATCTCCTATATTCTCTCCTACTATCAGAATCGTTCACCTACATTGCTGTTTGCAGTAGCAGTAAACTGGGAGGAAAGTGACTGTGGTTGGTAAAATCATGGTGCTTTTCTACAGTGGGACGCTTAGCATGAGTTCAAGTGAACCAGCAGAGTTGTATGGAATGATGTGTAAAGGCCTCCAAGATATGTTCAGTGGAAAAAGCAAATCACAGAATAAAATAAGATGATTGCATGATGTTTAAAAAGTGTTTCTAGAATACAAATGCCCACAAATGTCTGTAAAGGGTATGCACCATTGCACATCCAACAGTGCTGACTTCTAGAGGAGGCAGTGAAATTCATGTTGACTCGGAATACTTTGAAATCAAAAGATAAGGCTAGAAGAAAGAGACTGTGGCAATCACACGAGCTCCCTTTCCAGCAGTATGAGACGGGGTGGAGGCCATGTTCCCGGGCTTACATCTAGGAAGCCATCAGAGCCCTGGATCGCAGCCAGCAGGGCTGGGGCAGCCCCCTCCACATTGCTGCACCGAGTCACGCACCTTCCCCACCCTGGGGGGCTCAGCAGCAAGCAGACCACCAGCTATATGACCTGAAAGACCTAGGTTCAAATCTCCACTCTACCTTCTCAATTGCCTTTCTGTTTGCCGGAGGGAACAGCGATGCACACGTGTCCTGGGTGCAGGCGAGTTAAATGTGAGACATTTTCTAGCATTGTGCCTGGTAAGTTTCTCTTATTTTAGATCACAAAATGAAGGCTTCTTATGGTTCTAATATTTTATAGGTTCTTTTGAGGCTGCAAGGGTGTTTGGGAGTCCTTTTTAGCCATTTCTGCCAGGTATGCTTCTCACTGAGGTCTGCTAGATTAGATTAATTATTTGCTGTGGATTAAACTGGATTTTAATTATAGGCTCAAATAAGATCCTGGTGTGATTCATCCAAGTTAATGTTAAGACATTTTTTTTTTTCTAATGGTTCTGACAGAAAGAGGGAAAGGCTGTTCTTGGAACATGAAAAAGGCATAAGTAGCCACAGCTGGTTTAATTACAACTAGGACGAGATCAGAGGGAGGAGGAAAGATGAGGTATATGATTCCATGATATACTAATTAGAAGTCTTCATATATGTTGGTTTGCAAAATACTTCTCAATCCACCTTTTTTTTTTCCAAAATATTTTGACCTTGAAGAGGAAAATTGGCCTATTTTCCAGGCCCTTAGTTTCTCTGAAGATAGTAACTCCCCAGACCATGCTGGTTGGGGTGAATGTGTGACTGCCTGCTACTATTCTGCAATCAGGCCTTTGCAGTCATGGTGATTGAAGAGAAAGTGCTGATGAAGGCCTCCACAGGAAGGGACACGTACAGAATTATAATAGGAAGGTGGCAGTGATTCAACTTGTATCACTTACTTTGGCAACTGTCCTTAGCAGGTGACAGGACTGAGGTGCAGGAGAAAGAATCATCTCTGTCCCATTTCATAGCATCTCTTGCTCCTCCACTACCAATCCTTACTGAATTTTTCTTTTCACTGCAATTTTTTTTTTGTCTTCCCAGTAAGATTTTAAGCTATGCAAAGGCACAAACTGGACCTATATACATCAGCTCACCCTACACACTTAGCCCAATGCTTTGCAGCAAGAACTGTTTCATAAGTGCTAGTTGCATTGGATTTTCAGGTATCTACAGATTCTAGTTTCAACACTTGACTGTAGACACAGCAGAGGCATGGTGTAGGCTCTGTGCTTGGTCTGAGAGAGTTGGAAACTAACTCTTCCGTAAATCGGTTGTGTCCTGTTTTCCACTTGAAGTTGGGAGTGCACTGCTGGACAGGGGCTGTCATTGGAGAATGATACCCAAACCTGTTGGATTTTAAAAACTCCAACAGGGAAGGAGGAACCAAAGGAGTTGGAATAAGCTGGAAGGGAACTATTCTAACTCTGAACACCTCTGGTATCAATAAATCCTTCCATCTCCCAGCAGTTGCACAGGATGCATTGCAATCCTCCTTGTTCCCCCTCTCTCAGGGGACAGTGGATTGTGGTTCCTGTGCTGTGCTGTGTGGAAGGAGCACTGATGCTCTTTAGAGTGGAAGCAAGAGTATTTCCCAGCCCTTGCTAAGGCTTGGGCCTCATTGTTTATTGGTCTGTTTCTCCCATTAACAAGTGAATGGCAGGGATCTAGCCATCAATGTAGATCCATCTTGAAGCCGGTTAACAGTCTGAGCCTGATGGGTTTCCTTTGCCGTGGTATTAGTCCAAAGGCAGAGCTTTCTAGTTTGGTAAGAAACGTTCACTGATTCCTTCATTTGGGCTGATTGATTGGGGGCTGAACAGAAGGCATTTCTTCAGGCCCAGAATGAATTGAAATCCCATTCCAAACGCCTCCCCCTGAAAACACAAGCGTTGCTGGACTCACACAAGAAGCAAAAAGATCGGGTGTCTTCTTAACCGTTCTAAACAGTCTTTTCAGGACCTTGGTTTTCCCCCTCTGTCAGCAAAGGGAGCTGGTGAGAAGATGCTGACTTTGAATGGGGGATGGGAAGACTGCTCCAGTCCATGCATTAATAAACAGCTCAGATTTCCTCTCCCAGCCGTGGACAACATCTCAGAATACTCTGGAAGTGCTCATGACTGCACTATGTTATTTGGGATTGGTTCCTGCCAATCCTCCTGCCCCAGCGAGCACATCCATTCCCTCTTCCTTCTCCTAAGCTGGAGCTGAAATGGCTTCCGCTGGCCTGAGCACAGTGTTCCAAGGAGGGAAGACACCTTTGTCCTTGGGCGTTAGGGCTGCAGTGAACATGCCTCCCCCACTTTGAGAACTGGATTTTATGTGGCCCATTTAAAAGTTGGGAGAAAACAATGACAACCACCTAAAACCTTTAAAAATGTTCAAGTAACCTAAAAGCTAAATTATCTTTTAACACGAAGTAGTCAGTTAAACATCCACCTGGGTAAATTTCTGCTGCCTGCTACTCGGGCTAAAAGCGAACATATTGAAAGGAATGATTATCACTTCAAGCAAGAATTAAGCTTGAAATCAATGGGGGATGGTGGTGGCTCATACCAGTAATCCCAGCGACTTGAGAGGTGGAGGCCAGGAGGATTGTTGCTTGAGGCCAGACCTTGGCAAAAATTAGTGAGCTCCCATCTCAACAAATAAGTTGAGCATGGTGGAGTATATCTATAATCCCTCCTATCTATGGGGGAAGGGATAGGTAGGAGGATCATGACATGAGGCCAGCCTGGGTAGAAATTTGAGGGCCTATCCAAAAAATACCTAAATGGTTCAAGTGGTAGAGCACCTACCTAACAAGTGTGAGGGCCTTGAGTTCAAATCCCAGTACTGACAAAAAAAAAATTAGTCTTGAAATCTGACATAAGGTCATTGTATTATAATAATTGTTACCATTTAATAAGTGATTATAAATAAGGCCTTAGCTAATTACTGTAAGGCACACTATCTCATTTAACCCCAACAACAACCCTGAGATGCAGTGGCATTGCTGTCGTTACTATTTTGCAGTTGAGGTTGCTCTGGGTTAGAGATCTGACCCAAATTTACTTGTCCAGGACATGAAGAAGGTGGGACTTGACCTGGAGGCTACCTGCTCCAGGTGAATGCAGTAAGCACCAATTTGTATTTCCAGGTAGACTGAGAGTGGCTGATGCACATACTTGTGGTTTGTGAACGACTTAACCCTAGCTTCTAGAATGCTCTTTTCCTGAAAAGCAGAATCCACACCATTCTTCTGAGCGCAGCATTTAGACTCTAGAATGCTTGCAAATGCATTTATCTCAGTCAATGGTAGGTAATTGTTTTAGCAGAGAAGAACTTAGGTCACTTCATGGAAGGACAGGAATTTAAGATTGACCTTGGTGAATGGGTGGGGCTTGGAACAAGGAGGGATGGTAGCAAGTTGAAGTACCTGCTGCCATCTGTAGACTGAGATGAACTCAGCCTGCGCGATGTAACATTCAGAGACCATACACTGATTTTATTTTTCAGCCATGGGAAGCATTACTCATTCCAGTGCGTCTACTATGCCTTTATACACAACCCTTTCCAATGCTATGTTATTATGCAGTTTTGGGGTGGACATTGGCGAATTTGAGGCTTTCAACATTTGAGCAGGCTTTCATTTAGATTGAGGGTCAAGATTCCCAACAGAATTAAAAGGAGAGGCAAATATTGTTCTCCCTGCTCTTTTCTGCTTGGCGATAACCTGGACTCGGCCAATTAGATGCTCCTGTCTGATACTGTGAGGCCATCGGTGGAGGTTTATTGCAGTGGTGAGGACCTGGGGGAGGCAGCCTCAACATCGAAGGCGAGTCAGATTTTCTGGGGCAGGTTTGCTGGGATCTGAGCTGCCAGGCTTTTTCTGTTTTTGCTCAGGGTCGGAGTTCTTCAGACTTCTCAGAATTTTTTGGTAAGCTGCTGCTATGCAGTATTTCATAATACACAGTATTAGCCAGGAATCTCCAGGGAAACAGAACCACTGGGGGTGTGTGCATGTACTCACACGCGCGCACACGCGTGCACACGCGCGCACACACAGTGTACTCACACATTGTAAGGAACTGGCTCAGTTGATTATGGAGGCTGCGATGCTCCATCTGCAACTGGAGTCCCGGGACAGGAGTAGCAGGACCCCGAGAAGCAGCAGGGTGAAGGCCACCCTCCTGGGGTGGATAAGCCATCATTCAAGTGCTAATCTCACCCGAGGGTACTCTCATGGGCACTCTCAGAAATTAAATTCAGCCAAATATCTGGGGACCCTCTGATCCAGTCAAATTGAGAAATAAAAAAATAATCGTTACTGACATATTCCCACCAGGTAAGCCATGTTTGGTTTCTCTTTTATTTTTAAAATATTTTTACTAGTGTTTGGGGGTTACACAGGGGATTTATTTGTGACATTTCCATATTTCCATATATCATATACCAGTTTGGTTCATCCCCTCCGATATTCTTCCGCTTTCCTCTCCTCTTCTTAAAATGACTTCAGCAGGTTTCAGTGTTCCATATTCATGCGTGTAAAGAAAGTACCTCAACCGTACTCACCTTCCTTTACCCTCTTCATTTTCCCTCCCCTTACCATGACTGGTTTTACACTCCTGTCCTTCATTGTTTAGTGTTTTGTTCATTGTTCAGTGGGGTTTTGCCTTGGCATTTTACCTGCACATATAGTGCATTTTGATCAGTTTAAGCCCCTCTATTGCTCTTCCTTAGCCTTTTCCCCTACCCTGGATTTTTCAACAGTTTTCCCTGCATTTCATTGTGTCTTTCTCCTACACAGATGTGTATTTCAGTATTGTTCCCCTTTATCACTATCTTCTTCTTTCCCTCCTCCCCAGTCTCCTCTAACAGTCCTACTTTTGAAAACTCTCTCTGTCTCTCTCATGTATATATGCATATATATGTATGTATATATGATATTTGTAACTGGATATCTCTTCCACATATGAGAGAGAGCATGTGACCTTTGTCTTTCTGAGCCTGGCTAACTTCACTTAAGATGATGTTCTCCAGTTCCAACCATTTATCTGCAAATGACAAAATTTCATTCTTCTTTGTGGCTGAATAAAATTCCATTGCGCATAAATACCACATTTCCTTAATTCATTTATCAGTAGTGGGGCATCTTGGTTGTTTCCATAGCTTGGTTATAGTGAATAGCGTTGCAATAAACATGGGTGTGCTGGTGCCTCTGGAGTAACCTATGTCACATTCTTTTGGGTATATCCCTAGGAGTGGGATTGCTGGATCATATGGCAGATCTATGTTTAGTTTTATGAGGAGTCTCCATACTGATTTCCAAAGTGGTTGTACTAATTTACATTCCTACCAACTGTGTATGGGTTCCTTTTCCCTTGCATCCTTACCAACATTTTGTGTTTGTGTTCTTGATGATAGCCATTCTAACAGGAGTAAAATGGAATCTTAATGTGGTTTTGATTTGCATTTCCTTTATAACCAGGGATGGTGAGCATTTCTTCATGTGTTTTTAGGCCATTTGTACCTCCTTTGAAAAATTTCTGTTCAGTTCATTTGCCCAGTTCTTCACTGGGTCCTTGATTCTTTGGCAGTTAAGTTTTTGTGCTTCTTGTGAATTCTGATAGTTAATCCTTTGTCAGATTCTCTCCCGTTTCGTGGGCTGTCTCTTTTATCTAGTGACTGTTTCTTTGCTGTTCGGAAGCTTTTTAATTTTGTGTAGTCCCATTTGTCAATCTTTTCTCTTAATTGCTGAGCTATTAAGGTTCTATTTAAGAAGCTATTGCCCATATGTTGTAGTGTATATTCCCTATTCTTTCCCACAGTACTGTAAAAATTTGAGTTCTTGTATTAAGCCTTTGATCCACTTTGAGTAGATACTTGTACAGGGTGACAAACATGGATCTAGTTTCAGTTTTCTGCAGGCAGATATCCAGTTTTCCCAGCAACATTTGTTGAAGAGGATGTCTTTTCTCCATGGTATGTTTTGGACACCTTTGTCAAAAATCAGGTGACTATAGCTATGTGGATTTATGTCTGGGTCTTTTATTCTGTTCCACTTGTGCTCATGTTTGTTTTTATGCCTGTACTTTGCTGTTTTTATCGCTATGGCTCTGTAGTATAGTTCAAAGTCAGGTATTGTGATATCTCCAGCGTGCTCTTTTCATTCAGCATTGCCTTGGTTATTCATGGTGCTTTGTGCTTCCATGTGGACATTAGGGTTGATTTTTCAATGTCTGTGAGGAATGTCACTGGAATTTTGATGAGGAGTGCATGAACATATAGAATATTTTTGAAAGTATAATCATTTTCATGATATTAATTCTGCCAATCCTTGAGCATGGGAGATCTTTCCATCTTCTGACATCTTTTTCAATTTCTTTCTTTAGATGTTTATAGTTTTTGTTACAGATGTCTTTCATTTCCTTTGTTGAATTTATTCTTAGGTGTTTTATTTTTTAAGGTTATTATAAATGGAATTGTTTTCCTATATTCTTTCTCAATTTGTTCATTGTTGGTGTATAGAAAAGCTACTGGTTTTTGTATATTGATTTTGTATCCTGCTACTTTGCTGAAGCTGTTTATGATGTGTAACAGTTTTTTGGTGGTTTTCTGGGTCTTTTTTTTTTTTGTGGTATGGGGGTTTGAACTCAGGACCTATACCTTCAGCCACTCCAACAGCCCTTTTTTGTGATGGATTGTTTTTTGAGATAGGGTCTCATGCACTATTTGCCCCAGCTGGCTTCAAACTGCCTCCTGAGTAGCTAGGATTACAGGTGTGAGCCACCAGCTCCTGACTGGGTTTGAAAACAGGGATAATTTGACTTTTTCCTTTCCTATATGAATTCCTTTATTTCTTCTTCCTGTCTTATTCTCTGACTAGGAATTCCAAGACCATGTTGAATAAGAGTGGAGAGAGTGGACAACCTTGTCTTGTGGTTTCTGACACATGAAGTCACAGAATCCAATTGGTACAAGTCCACTTTAAGATTTTAAATAGATAATGGAAATGTAAAAAAAAAATACAAATCACATTATAAAAATTTATGAAGCAGGAAAAAAAATCACTCACACGCATACATTTCCAATACCATTACCATCACATTTATGGGTTTTTGAAGTTCTTTTTAACCCCTATTTCCATAGTTATTCTCTGTCTTGTCTGGTGTTAAAGACACTGTGATCCTAGTTCTCAGGAAATGCATTTGGCTGTGAGATTCTAGCAGATAGATAAAACCTATTTAATAATAAAGAACCAGGATGGTATGTTGTCCACTTCCTCTCCTGCTGTGGTTAGCATTTGTTGAGCTAAACATCAGCCCATTTTAGGAAAAAGCCTCTTAGCAGATAAAACTCTATGCATGCAGAAGATCCTCCTCTTATGCAAAGCTCAAAATGCACAGCCAGGAGGAAAGGTGGATTTCTAAAGGGGAAGCTGGGTGACCTCAATCTGTTTATAATCTGTGCTGATGCTCACATTCAAATTCGATGATCCCATTCCAATTAAATTATGTAGGTAGGTGTCTGATTGTGCTGGGCACAGGAAGATATGGAAGTACTTAGCAGAGTCCTTGCTGTCAAAGATGTCACAATCAGGTTGGTATGGTAAGACATGAACATCAGACAACTAGAGAACATAGCAAGAGGCAGGGGACACAGTGGCTATTAGGGACAGAGGGAATCTGTGTTTGATTCTCAGGAAGGACTTCTTGGACGTGGAAATGCTTCAGAGTTTGGAGTGAAATATGAGCAGGATTTGGGTGGATGAAGGGAAGTATGGAAGCAAGTTGAAGAGCCAATATTAGCAAAGGTATGATGGCAGAAATGGAATTCTTCAGTGGTGAGCACCTACCGGACTACCTTCACTTTTGTCATAACAAGAACTTAGATCAGCAGCTCTCAGTCCTTATAGCCCCTGGGTTCCTTTGCACACTTAAAATTATTGAACATATCAGCTGGGAGTGGTGGTGTACACCTGTCATCTGAGCTATGAAGGAGGCAAGGGTAAGAGGATGGAGGTTGGAGGCTGGCCCTGGGCAAAAAGCATGAGACCCTATCTGTGAAATAAACTAAAGCAGAAAAGGCTGGGAGTGTGGCTTAAGTAGTGCAGCAGGCATGAGGCCCTAAGTTCAAAACCCCAGTACTGTTCTCCAAAAAGAAAAAAAATTATAGAACACCTCAAAAAATTTCTGTCTGTGTGGATTATTTCTGGATTAGAAATCAAAATACTTAGCATATTTTAATGAAATATATTTTCTAAAGTGAAAATATTAGTGAGATGATGGACATTGTTTTTGGACCTTTAAATAGAAGAGAGTGGGATTCTTTTATGTCCCTCTACTCTTAATCTGTAGTAATATGTTGTTTTGATTAAAGTAGCTGTAGGAAATCTGGCCTCCCAAAACAGGTAGTTAGAAAGGGGAAAAGCATTTAGTAGCATTTTTAGGTAATTGTGAATATTCCTCTTTGGTACTATACTAGCATTGCCAGGAAGCAATTTCTTAAACATGATTTCCAGTGAAGAATCTGAAGCTGGATCAATCAACTTCCATATGCTGCTGTGTTCTAATCCATTGGTCCTCTGTGCAGTGCACTGAGGATTTCCGTAGATCTTCCTAGTGCTGATATGTATCATTAAACAGTATCAAGAATCACATTTGTTAATATCATCTCCCCATCTCATTAGAAAAGTCTCTAAGTATTGGGAAGCTGTCAAGCTTCTGGTGACAGCTACAAATTTTCCCACATTCTAATTTTCACTTGAAAGGTAGAATTTTATCATTGACAATAGGTTTTGTCATCATTTTCCTTGAAGTGACAGGGCCATGTCATTTATTTTAGAAAGAATGTCTGAGAAACACCCAAGACTGAACAACTATGGTTTGTCAATAGTTCTTTCAAGTAAAAAAGTATTTTCTGGGGGCTGTGCATGGTGATACATTCATATAATCCCAGCTACATGGGAGGCATAGACAGGAGGTCACAGTTTGAGGCAGGCCTGGACAAAATAAAATAAAGTACCAGACTCTATCTGAAAAAAATAACTAAGTCTAAGATGTGGCTCAAATGGTAGAGCACCTACCTAGCAAGTGCAAGGCCTTGAGTTCAAACACCGGGACTATCCCCTAGGCAGTCCCCTAGGACAAGTAACAATGGGGACTTTCCAACCCACACCCTGCAGGAAAGAGAAAGAGGGCTTTGTGGGGAGGGTCATAGGCAGGACTTGGTGGAAACAGGACACTGTTAGTCAGCCTGTGGCCATGCTGCAGGGTGAGCTCCTGGGAGTCCTACCACCCCATCTCCAGACCCCAGCCTCCTGCTCTACCTCTTGCTGGAGCCAGGGAGTTTGGATGTTCTCTGGTGTATTTATACAAGTCAACAAGAATGGGAAAAGGGGGGAGGGTGTGTCTGGAAGGGTGAAAGAAAGGTCTCTTGTGAATGAACCTGTAAGAGTGCTTCTTTTGGCTGGCATGTCCTGTATTTTCTTGGTATTAAGCTTATCTTTTATTCAGGTGGCTAGAGAGTAAATTGGTTGTGTCCACAACTTGACATTGAGTCTCACTGGTGTCATGGTGAGTCTTGCGCCCCCTATAGGTTGGCTGTGGTTCCTCATTCACAAATTTGTAGCAGAGTTGGTTCTCAGTGTATGGTGACTTTCTTCCCCATCTGCCAGGAGTGAACTTTGGATACCTGCATGCCAATGGAGGCTGCTCCTTTATTTCTGGGTCCAGACTTGTGCATCCATTTATCTCACATTTTTGCCATGGGATCTTCCACCCACTCATGGCCTTGGCCCCAAATGTTTCCTGGGCCACAATTCTTCAACACTACTAATGTCTATCACATCGTAGTAACAGCTCTTGTCTTCTCTGGAGACACAGCTGTTAGGTAACTAGATCTTATTGAGTAACAAGTAAGTAGAGAGTTGAGAAGCACATACTTGAAGCTGTTTTCTGAATGGGCTGAGAGCTGAGTCATCCATACTCCATCCAGATACACTGGTTGACAGCCAATGTGGTACATAATTTTATGTTCACATGGCTAGTTTACAGCATCCAGTTGTTTGGTCACTAGTCTAGATGCCAGTGCAAAAGTATTTTTTTAGATGTGATAAAATCAGTAGACTTTGAATAAAGCTGATTATCCTCCAGAATGTGGGTGGCCTCACCCAATCAATTGAAGATCTTAAGAGAGAAAAATTGAGGTCCCCCAAGGAGGAAGGAATTCTGCCCCCAGGCTGCCTTTGGACTTGAGTTGCAATATCAACTCCTTCTTGGGTCTCTAGACTGCTGTCCTGACCTCTGTATTTTGGGCTTCTCTCTCTCTCTTTTCATTCTGTATATTCTATTGGTTCTATTTCTGTAGAGAACCCTCACTTAAATGAGCTTTAGTATACCTATTTGGATAAGTATACTGGGAAGTTACTCCTGAAGAATGCAGCTTAATTTTTCTTGGTTGATTAAAAAATGTGCAACTCTGCCAGATGTGGTGGTAAGCACCTGCAATTCCAGCTGCTTGGGAAGCAGAGATTAAGAAGATGAAGGTTCAAGGTTAGTCTGGGCAAAAGTTTAGCAAGATTCCACCTCAACTAACAAGACTGGAATGGTGATATACAACTGTAATTCCAGTAATGTGGGAGGTGTTGGTAGGAGGATTGTGGTCTGAGGCCAGTCCTGGGCAACTATGCATGACTCTATCTAAAAGGTAACAAAAGCAAGAAAGACACCTACTTCCAAGTCTAAGCCCTGAATCCAAACCCTGCTACTGCCAAAAGAAAAAGTGCAAATCTTAAGGAATCAGAGCACTTAGCCCATTGTTTTTAGATGCTGACTGCACATATTAGAATCCACTCTGGGAATTAAAATAATGCTCACACCCAGGCCCCACTCAGGATCAATAAATTCTTGCTAGAGTGAGATCCTAGCACTGGTGTCAAGAACCAGTGAATTAGGTAGTCTCTGGGAAGAGGCAAAGGCAGCACCGAGGTTGCACTGGACATAAAATACAGCCACCTGTACAGGATGAATTAACTAGGAACAGTGCTCATGCTGGTTACACCTCTTCACCCCTGGTGTTCACCATGAGCTCGCTGAAACTCTCAGTTTCAGAAAACCTATAATTTATGGAATCCTTTGAAGATGCCTCAGTGAATAATGCATATCTCTGCCTACCGTCCATCAAATGATTTTGTCATTCCAAGTGGGTATGACCAGTATGAATAGTCAGAACTGAGCTCCTGCTGGCCTTGAAGGAGGGTCACCTTCTATTCATAATTACCTGATGTCATTGGAAAAGAGCTTTGCCATGGATTTACAAAAGACCAGCTCCACACGTCACCTTACCTTAACCATATGCTACTGTGCAGTCTGAAAAAATTGTGCCTTTTGAACACTGGCGGGTTCATATTCATTTCCGCACAAGATAAATAGATTCTGCTGAACATATTCATTTTTCAAAGACCATTCAGTATGCAGGACTGTGCACCTGAGCTTTAGGTGGGTGGTGCTGGCAGAGCCAAATGAAGTGAGTAGAGGCAAATTAGCCAAGGTTGCCCCCCAGTACTAACCTCCCCCTGGTCTGAGGGGCTGTCCCATTGTTGCTCTCAAGGGTCTCTCTGCTAGAACCTTGGCCTCTAACCCTTGTCCTAATTTATTGAGGTGAAGCTTGAAAGCAGAGCTATTTTTACCTTTGGGCACAATGACAGCCAGCGCCACATGGAGGAGTGAGAACGTGCCTTTGTTCTGTGTCTGCAGCTTTGCTCCAGGCTATTCCTCACCCCAAGTGAGGTGCCTGGGCCTGCAGGGTGTGCCCACAGCTGTCCAGGTTCAAGTCCACACACCTGCAGAGCAAGCTGCCTGTGACAACTTCATGCCCTTTACACTCTGTTCAGGCCTGTGTCCCCTCCTTTTCCCAAGGTCAGGCAAGGAGGGTGGCTGTAGCTCTGGAGAATATTGGTATGAGCAGGTGTGGACTGGGGACAGGAAGGCAGAAAGGGAGCCTGCATCCCAAACCTGCTGGTCTGATGCCATGGGCAGTGGCAGGCAAAACAGAAGTGTGACAAGAGCACAATCAGGTGGCACTGCTATGTGTACACGTGTGCATTTGAATGGCTTAGACCTAGGTGTTTCTCTACATCATCTGAAAAACATTAATTGTTTTAAGAACTTATTGTCAGCTTTATTAAGAGGAAAACAAATCTTCAGTGATAGAAAGGCAGCTATCCTTGATCAGGTCTGGTTTTTAGGCACCCTAAGGAGCCCAGACCCTCTCAATCCCCAGCCCACACATCCACACACAATTCATGAAAACTGAGCTTTTTTCCTAAATAGCTAACCAAAATTAAGGCAGTACACAAAAATGGTGAGAGATTTCTTGGGTTTTGTTTCTGTTTTCAAGTGGCAATACATGTTTAAGGACAGTCCTTGCAGCTTCACCTATACTGGCAAAAGGTAAAAATAAGCTAGATGTTTATCAGAAGCTTATGGTACATCCCTCAGGGAAGTTTTTAGAGATGATATTTCAAAGAATATTGAATAATATAGAAGAAACAACAAAATAAAACCATATAAATGTGTGTTCCTGACTTTATAAAGCTTGCCTGTGTATGTTTATATATAATCTATGCACAAAACACTTCAGAGAGACATTAAGATATGAGCAATGACTTTCTCCAGAAAGTGAGGTTAAGGGTGATTTTCTTTTTAAATTTTCTACATGGATCATATTTTCATTATTTGCATGACCCAATTGTTGGTAAAATGCACAAAAGTTTCCTATAGAGTTTGTCCTATGAGTTTTGAGTCAGAAGCAAGATGAGGCAGACAAAAGCCAATATATGCCCCACCTCCATCTTTCCTTCATTTGGTCCTTTGGCATTTGTGTAGAAACTAGTTTTTCCCAAAGTCCAACGAATATTTGGGACCCACCGTTGGGCAAACCATGGTCTCTAGTGTGCATTGGTCATCATTGAATGGGGTGGTGAGACATGTCAGTGAGCTGAGACTTAGTAGATGTACGCACAAGATGCCAAGGGAACCAAGAGGAAAGAGTATTTGAGTGGAAAAGATGTCAGACCTTCTGCTGAAGAATGAGTATATCCCTAGAAGAAACATGGAATAGTATTCCTAAGAGACTAAGACCCTGAATGAAGTCACAGAGGAAAGGGGGGTTGATCATATGTTTAAGGTTTTCTTTCCTAGATTAATGTTTGCACATAGGTCATGAAATTATTTGGTGGATCGTGGCCAGCATTGAAAGTAACAATAAAGGTAAATAAATACAGAGGAAGAGAATAAAACATTTTAGAATATGTTGCTTATATTAACAGTGAAATTTATTTTTCTTTATGAAATGTATTTTCCTTTAAAAAAAAAGCTCTTTGTTCCAAGACAATTTATAGTTGCAAAGAAATATACAGGGAAGCCTATGTGCCCCTCCCTGAGCCTCCTTTAAAGCTAGTATCCTAGACAAACACAGTAGTTTCAAAATCATAAATCTGACATGGGTATAACCCATAGTCATGTACATGCTCATTTGACCATGCAATAAAGAGCCATGCAACTCCATTACACAAGTAGTCTTCTGCAATAACCAGCATGATCAGGATATAGAATTAAACCATTGCCACACTTGTTCCACCCCCTTAAAGCCACACCTACCTCCTATCACTAACTCCTGGCAAGCATTGATCCAATCTCGATGAAATGTACCTTTTGGTTATGTGTATGGATATGTGTATGCACATGTGTATGTGAATGGGATCAAGATATAAAATGGATTCTTTCTGTGAGTCATACTCGAAAAGAATTTAAAACTACCATTGCTGCCTACAGAAGGATTTTGGGTGGCAGGTGAGGGGATGTGACAACATCGGTTTTATTTTAAAGGTCAACCTGGTGGCAGTGTGTAAGACGAATTGAGAAAGAAGGGTAAAGTGAGAGCAAGGATACTAGCTCTCTTCCCTACCTATAATGAGAAATGAGGGCCTTTCCTTCCTTCCTCCCTCTTTTCCTTTCTTCTTCCCTCCCTCCTTCCCTTCCTTCCCTTTGTTCATTAAATGTAGTCCTATATGATACAACTTTTCTGTTGATCACTGCTAGTCTTAACAAGTCTGTAGTGTACTCCTCAAAGATATTGTCATACAGTAAATGCTGGGTACCCGCTGGTAATTTGGATGATGATATGGTTAATTCACTCTCTTTCACCAATGCTACCCATGTGAATGAGAGTAAGATATTGTAGCTGTGTTTAAACAAAGAAAGAAATGTTTAGCAGGGCGCTGGTGGCTCACGCCTGTAATCCTAGCTACTCAGGAGGCAGAGATCAGCAGGATTGTGGTTCAAAGCCAGCCTAGGCTGGTGAGTGATTGGAAGTGTGGCACATATAAGAAACACTGTGAGAGTACATTGAATATGAATATGTCATACTTACATTCCCTTCACAGAGTTTTTTGTTTTGTTTTATTTTTGACTTGCCTGGCAACAAATGGTGAAGCCATATCTGGAAGACAAAGACAAATATGAGCAAAATAGACAGAGCTGTCTAGAGTGACCTTGCCACTAGTTAGGTGGTATTCCAAAATTTGAAAATAAAATGATCAGGACTCATGTTGTTAGCTGAGACACCAAGGAAGAAGATATTAGCAAATGTAGGAAACCAAAATGACCTTTGTGGAGAGAAAGGTAGAAAGTATTCCTCGGCGGCCAGTGCTCAGTGACTAGTGCTCGGTGGTCAGCGAGGTTGAGAGGATCTCTCACACAGGAGGGAAAGCTCACCTACCCCTCCTGTTCCAGGCTGATGCCCCTCCAGTACTCTCACCTGAATTTAGTTTGAAGAAGCTTTCTTTTACCATTTCCTTAATTGTCAAATGGAATAGCAATATTTCTTAGGTCACATTGTCATTATAAGGATCAAATCCACCATATAATTGCTGATTTTGTTGTAACCATTAAAATGCTATTAAATAACAAATGCTTCTTCAATTTATTAATGAGCAAAAGCACAATCAGAGGCAGGATGGGAGACGATCATGGTAGACAGCCACTCCGTTCTTTTCTCTGCTTAGTGGAATCCTTGCACTATCCTTTGCACGGTTCCATACCACATGCTCCAACTCTATTCCATGTGCAACCCTGATTCCACTCGCTCTGAAATTCCAGTCCCCACCTACTCATCTGGGAGATCCCTATGTAAAGCAACCCAGTGGTTTTAAAGCTTACTCTCTGTAAGGAGATTTTTTCTCAGCCTTGTCTTTTGACTCTGAGTCTATGATGACATTTCAAGCATTTGTCTCTTTTCTCATTAAACAAAGGCTTGGTCGGAAGTGCCAGGATTTGTCTTTATGAAGAAAGCCCTATGGTTTTTGGAGCTATGTGACCCTGACTTCCCACAGTCTGCTGGATGGTCTCAAGAGCCTCTTCCTCCGTTGGCAGGAAATGGAGGAAAGTTCATCCAGGAGATCTTCCTGCCTTCTGGTCTGGGATTCTCTTTAAATATGGAATAGTGAAAAGAAATCAGGGTATCTTGTTTCTATATAGACAAGTGCCTTGATTTATAGACTGCATGGAATCATTCATTTTTTCTTTCCATGATATTGAGTGATCACTTAAGCATACTAGTTAATAGAAAATGATGAGTATGGAGGCCAGATATTTTCAACAGTGTGCTAGCTTTCTGTCACTGTGACAAAATACCTGAGAAAATCAACTTGAAGGAGGAAAGATTTGTTTTGCTTCATGGTTTCAGAGGTTTCAGTCCATGGTCACTTGGATCAACCTTGTGGGGCCTGTGCTGAGGCAGAACATTACAGCAGGGAACATGTGACAGAACTAAGCATGTCACTTCATGGAAGTAAAGAAGAAGAAGGAGAGAGAGTGAGAGAGGGAAAAGAGAGAGAGAAAGAGAGGGAGAGAGAGATTGAGAGAGAAGAAGAGATTGAGAGAGAGGGAGAGATTGAGAGAGAAGAAGAAGAGATTGAGAGAGAGGGAGAGATTGAGAGAGAGACACTGAGGACAAAATATACCCTTCACTTCTTCCAACTTACAGTCTATTATGCCAGAGGCTGACAATGCTATTTCAGTCTTCCATTTGTTTAGAGCAACTGGGGACTGTGACTCTGCCATGAATGACTCCTAACCAGAGGACCAACTTCCTATGTGGTCACCTTAGGAAAGAAGAGAAGTAAACAGACAACTGGTGACATACAATCTGATTTCTGGGCACTGAGGTTGCTTTGTCAAATCTGAATGCCAGTTGTTCTGAAAAACTAGAGTAAAAATACCAGTGCAAAGCAGTAAACAAAGGAACACTGAAGGCTTGGCAGAAGTGTCAGTGTATTTACTTCAGCCAAAGCTTTGAACTTGGGTGGTATATTAGGTTTCTTCTCTTTCTTTTCAAAAGTGTTTTCTGGAAGAAATGTCAAGAGAGTCTAGTAGGAGAGAATTGTGAAGACAGACCCTGGTAGCAGGTGAAACTCTTAGGTCTCCTGATCCATTGTAAGTGCCAGCCCATCACAGTGAGGGACGTTGATGTTGCCATCAGACAGGCAAGGTAGAAAGTTGCTTGTCACACCAGTTAGCCCTATGCATGCAGCGTTTGGCCTTTTTTCTTTTTCTTTTCTTCTTCTTTTTTGACCATTACTCTGAAATGACATGAGAAGGCACTATGGGGAGTGGGAAGAGGAAATAATTACCAGATTTAAGTAGAGAGGGAACCTCCTCTGTCCTATCAAACTAACAGACTCTGGGTTATGTGGTGCACCTTCTGGGTGGATGCAAATAGCCAGAAATGGAGCTAAATGGTGCCTGGAATTAGAGCACTTGATGTTCCTGGACTCATGTATGTGGTGCTGTTTTAATGAAGGTTGGAAGTCAGAATAATCAAATCTTGCTGGGTCCAATTTCTGTTAAGAAGAGACATAGCCCGAGGCAAAGCATTGCAGTTTTCCAGAAAAAGCAGCTAAGTAAATACTGAGGGTCTTTATCATAGGAAAGGTAGAGGTGACACTGAGCCTATCACTTGCTCTGCCCAAGCAGAGGAAAGGGGAAATGAGCCTATTACCTTTGACTATCACTTCCACTAAAATATCTTTAAAAGATGCCAATGATAAGTAGGGAGGATTTGGTGTTTCAGAAGGGACATTCATAACAGAAGATGATCGAATTAATTATCCATTTCACTCTGCTACTTCAGCATGGGTATATGTGTGTGTGGCATGTGCACATGCATGCATGTGTGTGTGTGTTTAAGATTTGATTTTCCAATCATATGCCCAAGGTGGTACTATAAAGGTAATTATGTAAGATGCCTTAAACTCAAGAGACTTGAGTTTAATGGGTATACAATTTGAATATTGGTTCTGCTACATTTATAGTGCTTTTCCAAATTCTGTATACTTAAATAGGTGTTTTCCATTGAATTAGAACCTGTGTATATAAAAATACTCTTACATGGGAATCACATTCTACTTCTATTTTGAGAAGATATAAACTGTTTTATTATAAAAGTAAGCAAATACATTATATTGAAAGAAAAATGCATTACTATGAAGATGCAAGAATCATATCCTGCTGAATTTTATCACTTTTGAAATATTTATTCTTGGGTAAGATTTCAGCCTCTAGCATTGCTTTCTATTTTGTATTACATTCTTATAAAACATTATTACATATTTTTATATTTCACAACATTGTTCTTTTTTGTTACCATTTTATGGCTCTTTTTTTTCTGTCTCTATTTTCAGTATTTGCTCTCAACTGCTTTTGGTGTTTTTTTGTTAGCCTCATGCTATCGTGCCATTCTAGTTTAGAAATCCTTTAAAAAGGGGGAATCAACCTACATACATGATATATGAATTCAAAATTAAAAGCTATGTTATTTTCTTTTTTCCTTATGTTTTTCTCCATGTTTTCTTGACATCCATGAGCAGATTTTCATCTTTTTACAAACACATTCTTATACAGCTGTAAGACTAACTTCTCTAATGACATCACTTTTAGAAAGCCACTCTCTTGTTTAACATTCTTTAATGACTCCTTATTAGTTACTCCATTAACTCTTCCATTCTTTAAAAGCCAAATTGTCTTCTAAAAATTGTTGAATGAATAATCTCACTACTCCCCATCCTAATCAGACCCATATCCTTATACTCTCCTGTGAATATATGAGGTGCAGTCTCTTCACTCATGTTGTTATTTTTTTTGAGAACATGCAGGAGAGAGCTTTCTGGAAGAACCGAGGAGCAGTGTGATATTTGATATTCACTCCATCTTCACCCTGTCTTGAAGACTCTGTGGAAGGTCCACTTCTTTCACATAAGCTTTCCAGGAATGTCAAACCTATCTGATTTTATTCTCCTCTCAATTTCAACATAATTTCTTTATCTCACAACAAACCTGAATTAGTTGTCATCAATTGTTACTAACAATACAGGCATATTAGTTTCTCTCCCCAGTTAGACTACAGTTTATGTTTATATCTTTTCAATGTACTCATAGCATAGTGTTAAGTGTTGGTTTTGTGTTTATTTCTTTTTGACCAACAAATAATTATATGACCCATTCCAAACTAATGTTGCCATTCAGCTTCATTTACCCTTCACCTCTGTGGTGATGTCAAGTTACTGAGACTGAGATGGGAAGATCAGAAAAGTAGAATTTATAAGTTGTTGATAATAGCATTAAGTTGCCAGTGGTTGAATGCAACCACTTAATCAGACAGCTGATCACGGTAGAAGTTAAGTCATCAGCTAAGGCCATAGTCTATTTTTTGACCTCTAGAATTTGTTTTAATGTACAAAAATTGAGTTCTGTAGAAAACAGACAGTCTGGTTGATGATTGGTGTGTAGTCACAGATTCCATCGTGGTCTCTGATGCACATTAGATCTTGGTCTATTGTGAGACTTGCTATTGACAACAGAGAAGCCATCCATGACTATATGGCCGACACTGAGGAAAAGCCGTTAACTTCACTATCTATTACATATCCCAGTTTCATTTCATAAGCAAAGAATTTTAGTTTAATTATTAATCAAATGGGTCTTTATTGACTGACCTGGAAATCTAATAGTTGTTGACCCCAGAAGCATATAGTGTTTTACCTTCTAAAAAACTGATTGGGTTTTGGTTAGGGAACCCAATTTCTAAGCTGAAGACTGCTTATATGGCCTATATTTTGCATGGGAAATAGATATCAATATTTGTTGAATAAACAAAAGCATAAATGAATTCCTGAATAAATATATTGATTGTTATAGATGCGCTATTAAACTCTTTTTTTTGAGGTACTGGGGCTTGAACTCAGGGCTTACAGCTTGAGCCACTCCACTGTTTGCCCAGGCTGGCTTCAAACTGTGATTCTCCTGATCGCTGCCTCCTGAGTAGCTAGGAATACAGGTGTGAGCCACTGGTGTCTAGCCTGAAATCTTCTTTATGATTCTTTAAGAAAAAATCCCTTATTTAGTAAGTGAATCAGAATGGAAATATAGAAAACTGACAAATATTATTCTTTTTATTATTGAAATATGTGAAACTGTCTTCCAACAATATCCAGATTTATGGATTCTAAGGCCCTGTACTCCAAGTGATATACAGCATGTGATTTTGTGGCCTTTTATCAACTTTTCTTTCCCAGTGGGTGGTAGAGTCATCATCTCAGACATTAGCTAATAATTAATAAGATTATTACCATTATTATATTTTACTTGCTGGTCTGGGAATTCCACATCCTACAAATTAAAAAATGATTGATGTATATACCATCATTCTGAATGCTGCTCAGAGAATACCATGGTTCTTCTGATTGATTGTGAGATGTAACTTTCTGACCCAGGCTCTAAGACAACACTTCTAAAACAGTGCCCAAGTATGTTTCCAGAAAGAACATCCAGTGAAGTCTATTTAGAAATGTATTAAAAAATAAGGACATGCTACATTTTCTCCTGTGAAGTCATGCATTTCGGTAAGGCTCATGTCAATTCACGTTTACTCACTATTACTTGAGCTACTTGATTAAAAAGCACATCATTTTTCTATTAGTAGTTAGCCAGGAGGTAGAAAATGTTTATATACAACTTACAATAATGATTCTTTCAGACGGAGTGTTTTAGCATGCCATGGGTAAGACTCACCATGCAGCTGTCCTGAGTAAAGCCCAAAGAGGACTCTGGAGAGTCTCAACCTAACATTCTAAGACTTTTTAATACCATCAAGGCCATCCCAATGAAAAATGCCTTTGCATTCAATAGTCATCCATTTGTTTTCTCACAGTCTCTGAATGTTCTGCCTTTAGCTCCTGGACAGCTACCCCATATCACTGAGTGGCTCCTTAGCTCCAAGTTCTTCAGCCTCATGGGTCCCACTCTCTTCCCACAGTCATTCGTGCTTTGTGACAATAGTCAGTCTTTTGCTTCCCTTTCTTTCCTCAATATTAAGACTTAACATGGTCTGTTCTATGTACAATGCTTCCTTGTTTACATTAACCCAGTTTGTTTTCGATGGCTATCCTGTAGAAATTGAATTTGGTTGCATTGCTCTAGCATGTTGCAGGTTTGGGGAGAGAATCTGCTCTATTTTATGGTCTGTATAGTTGAACACGGCACTTTTACTAGTTGTTGGTCATACAGAGCCACTTATGGATTACAGTTTTTCCCTTCCCAGTCCTACTTGCACACAAATAAGAGTAGTCAAGAAATTTAGGACAGGTGCTCCAAGAAAGCAACATACATCTCACAGGTCACCTGAGGAACATCTGGGATGGGAGGTGTCACATCCTTTGGGTTTTGTCAGCTGATAGTGTGTATACTTCTAGTCCTGGCATTGCATAACTTTTTCCTCCCCCAGTGCTCTCTCCCTATAGACCCATAGGCAGAGTCCCTACCCAGCTACAGGTAAGAGCAAGAGGTCAAAATGTCCAAGGTCAAGTGAGCTGCTCTGCCTCTTCCCCAATGGCTGCCTCCAATGATAATCTTCCATTCAGCAGCATCTTTGAAATGGCATTGGAAGTGAAAGAAGCCAACACGGAACACTTGATGACTTAGAATAACATATCTCAATCTGGGGGTGCTTATATTCATGGGAGGTGTGAAGTGCTAGCTTCAGATGGCGGTTCCAAAAACTGCATGTGGTCAGTCAGCATCTGCTGTCACTGCACCCATATTAACGTGGTGTTTTAGGGATTAGGGAGGACAAGAGATGTGGTGAGACTGGCAGATGCAAACTGTAAAGTGGAGTTCTTTTTTTTTTAGTTTCTCTAAGACTGAGGTATAAAAGGAAATTTGGCTGAAAGTCAAACGTTGCTTTAATTACCCGGTGTGTGATTGGGTGCAGCTCACTCCACCTCTTTCCTCAGTCTCCTTTGTATATAAGGTGAGGTTGAAAATTGTACCTGTTCAAGTTAAATCGTAACTAACATTTTAGGAAGTTACTTTATGTCACGCACTATTCTAATAGCTTAGTGTGTAGTCACCCCTTCCACTCTTAAGCACATAAAGTAGATATCATCAATACACTCATTTTACAGACATGAAAACTGAAGTATGGACAAGAAAATGTGAGAACTGGGATTCACACTCAAGCCATCTGTCTTCAAATCCCAAGGGGTATACTTTGTCTCTGGCACATTTCACAGAATGGTTGTTCAGGTCAAGTTACCTTTTTAGCTTTGATATGAAATGTTAATATTAGGTGTTATAATATGAGGAAGACAATAACATAAACATATATTGTAGGGCTTTCCTGCCCATGGTTTCAGTAACTCACAGTCAATCAGGATTTGAAAATATGAAATAGAAAATTCCAAAAATAAACAAATCATAACTTTTAAATTGTGCACCATTCTGAGTAGTGTGATGAAATTCTGAGTCACTCTGCTCTGCTTTGCCCTGGGTGTGAATTGTTGTTTTGTCCAGAGTACCCACTCTATATACACTATCTTCCTGTTAGTCTCTAACAGCCATGTGGATTATCAGATTGACTGTCAAGGTATCTTGTGGCTTGTGTTCAAGAAACCCTCATGTTACTTAGTAAACGGCCCCACAGTGAAGAGCAGTGATGCTGGCAATTCAAATATGCCAAGGAGAAGCTGGAAAGTGCTTCCTTTCTGTGAAAAGGTAAAAATACCATAAGATTTTTTGAGAGAAAGCATCCATATCATATTATACATACATATTATACAATATACTATATAATGTTTAATACAGTTTATGTTGCAATTGTTCTATTTTATTGATAGTTGTTGTTAAAATGTTTTTATTAGTATATGATAGCTTTACAGGGGATTCATTGTGACATTTCCACACATACATACATTGTACCACTATTTGGTTCATCTTCTCCATTATTGTGGCTAATCTGTTAATGTGACTAATCTATAAATTAAACTTAATACGGGAAAACATAGTGTACAGAGGGCTCAGTTCTATCTGTGGTTTTAGACATTCATTGACGGCCTTGAAATGTGTCCCATAAGGTGAGACCACAGCACCATGTACAGCTGTTTTTTGTCTAGCTAGTGTTAGTTGTATTTTCGAAGTTTTGATTTGATCCATGCTTAGTTGAAATCTGTGGCATAATGAAGTTTGTGGTAATAGGATTATAAACTTCCTGAAATGCAGAGCTGGAAGTGGAAGCAATGTGTGTGCACATCGGAGGTCAATGTCAAACCTTTGCCAGCACTTGGTCAAATCTTATTTGTATCCACCAGTCTGCTCCAGAGGCAGCTGGGTAGTTATGAAGGAGGAAGATTTAATCTTGGCTCTGCCTCTTATTATCTTGGTGACTGTAGGTGTGTGTCACTTGGTTTCTGTGCTTTGGGTTCCCCGTGTATAAAATGCAGACAGCATTTTCTTACCCTTATAGGAAGAATGGATGAAGAGTGTGTGTGACTCCACTTGGAAGGTGTCTAATGCACAGGGAATGCTGTCTGTAGATATTAGCTATTTTTATTCAGGCTTTTCCATAATCAACCATCTTTCCAAAATCAAAAGATCCTTCACTTAAACAGACAAAAAGAGGAAGATCATTTCCTGACATGTGCATATGGAAGTGTGAGAACCAGAAAGGAAGAGAAAATGAGAGTGAATATGTATGATAAAAATCTTGGGGAAACCATTTTCCTGGTTTTGGATCTCCAGGAGAAGATTCTAAAAGGAGGCAGATGGACATGCCCCTGGAGTCTCCTAGGACAGCCTGTCCTAACTCAGGTATAGATGTGAGCTGATTTGGAAGGCAGGGTATCTGCCTTAGGCTGGAGAGTGGAGAGCATGATTCTAACTCATGCTCGCAGAGCTGTGGAGACTCAGTTCCATCGCATTTTTCTTCATGCCAGCCAGACTTGTTCAGGACAGACAGATGTTTAGTATCCTTCAAAATTAGCTTATGTTTCATGGAAGGCACAATCTGAGTTAGCTATATTTCCAAGACTGGAAGAATGGCTTCTGTGTGCAGCTGTAACTTACATGTCGTAGCATATGTACAAGTGCCAGATGTTCCTTTGTGAGTCTTCTTTTGTTAGTAGTTTGGGTTCAAAGCTAAAACTCTATATTTGGGGGAGGTGAAGAAGAAAGTCAGTCTGTAACTGAACCAGTGAAAATGTGAATCTTAGCAAAAAAAAAAAAAAAAAAATCCCAAAACCAAAACCAACCAAACAAAAAACCCTTCGTATTAATTGTTTCCAGGACAAAAGAGGCATAAACTCTCACCCAAGCTTTAGACTGTATAAATCTTGCTAGGCCTGTTTGAGTGAAAATATTATGATTTTTGTCTTTTGTTTAACCAATGTCTGTGAAAGCTATCACACTTAAAATAGGATTTTATTTATACCATCTGCTTGTTTAATATGTTTAAATTTTGTTATAGGTGTTAATGATTATCACACATTCTAAACAGTGAAGTTTAAATTAATATACTTTCATGTTTACAAAAAAGTGGTCAGTGGTCCTGAGTACATCACTTAAAACGAGCACATGACAAATTATATGAAATTAATTTTCTGAAATGCCAAGTTTTCCCTAGGGCTCTGTGTGCACTCTAAAGAAAGGCCTGGAGGAGGGAGGACTGGGGGCATCTGCTTTGGAATCAGACTGACTAGATTTGGACTCCTGGCTCTGCTGCTGTTTTTCCCCCAGGCGTCACATTGCTGATGAATCAGGAAACCTGAATCTTTGTTTCCTCATCTGCAGATCTGAGGGTAAAATGGGACAGTATGCATAAAGAGCTAGCACAGTTTTGGATTTCTGTTAGATACACAAAACATGGTGATAATTGTCAGTCATTTTAGTGTTTTAAAAATCTTCCTACAAATTCTTTGACACACCTTCCTTCAGAAGGAGAAATCTAATTCTGATCCTAGATAATGATCCACTTCTAATGCTCATCTGTGGATTCCAAGAGCAAGTCAGGAAGGAGATACAGCTTTTGTGTGCCATCTGCTAGGTTCTCAGGATGCTCAGTCTGTGCAGAGGCCCAGTGATAGGGAAACCAGGCCTCCCTCAGGAACCAGCACACCTTGCTGACAAAGTGGGAGACCTGTTGATTCTCCAACCCCAGTCAAACTTTCATATGGTAGCATTCCTGGGTGCCATCTTGTCTGCAACCCCATAAGAGACCTTGAGTCAGAACCATTCCTAACTGTCAGATCATAAATGCCTATTGTTTCCATTCACTACATTTTGGGGTAATTTGCTAAATAGAATAACCAATGCAGTGAAGTTGGCAGTAACACTTGAGTGGGATGAAAAACCAGAGGTAGTTAGCAACTCTTACCTGTGTCCAAGTAGTTACAGTTGTAACTAAAATCAAGAGCACGATTCATTCAGCAAATTTAGAGTGTTGATTATGGGCAAGGCCTGGCCCAGGCACCACACAGGCTGCTGAACCAAGGTCTCTGGTTGGACAGAGAATGAGGCTGTTGCCTTTTATCATCCAGATCATATCAAAGCTCCTTGTGCTGCCTCCTGAGGCCTTCTGACCATTTGCTTTTTCTCATCTTACTGCCTCCACTCTTGGCCATGCCATTATTGTCCCTTCCTTGGACCCCGGTAGAGTATCTGGTAACTGATCTTCTTGTGTACTTTCTACTTCTAATCTAATACACAATTGTGATGTAAGTAGTCAGACTGAACTATGTCAACTCAGTCAAATTATTTTCTGACTTCAAACATTATGGAGTCTCTCCATCCCCTCAGAAAACAACCGAGACTTTCCAGGCCCTCCATGATCCACATTCCCCCCCACCTGCTTCTTTGAACCTGCTGCCATCCTTCCATTCTTGCTAATGCTTCAGCCACATTCACCTTCATGCTGTTCCCCAAGCTCACAGTGGGATGCTGCTACCACAAGGGTACTAGCAAGTCACCCCTCTGCATATCTATTCCCTGTGTGGCCCCCCCTCATTGACAGTAGACTTGGCTAGGTGACTCCTCCTCCTCCTCTCCCTGTCCCCATCTTCCTTTCCCTCTTCCTCTCCTCCCAGTGCTTGTGGAAGAAAACTGAACTACATCCTACTGCTTGATGGACGGCATATACTTCAGTTTCCTCCATTGTTTCTGGCAATCTCCAGCCAAGCCTTAGATGTAGTGGGAGCCCAGCCATTCTGGAATTGAGCCCAACCTAAACTGTTGACCCACAGCAACATGAAAGATAAATAATTGTGCGTCAAGTTTTGAGGTGGCTTGTCAGATAGCAATAGACATCTGATGTACGTATTAAGCTCAGGGCTACTCCCAAGTCCTAGTAATGATTAGTATGATCTCCATCCATATTCTGTGATGGAAGCCTCCTTTTGTTCATTTAAATCTCAATGCCATCATTCTCACAGGCCTGGCCTGACTACTTGGTTTTATTTTTGCTCTTTAGATAGTTTTTGAATAGGGTCTTGTCATTTATGGGATGACAGGTGCATGCCATCATGCCCAGCTTTTTTTGGTTGAAGTGGGGGCTTTTATGAACTTTTTGCTTTGGCTGGTCTCGAATCACCATCCTCCTGATCTTAGCCTCCCAAGGGTTATAGGCTTGAGCTTCCACACCTGGTTCAGAACTTTGAAATGTGAAAAAAAAAGAATGCATTGAATTGATGAAATATATTATTTGATTATTTGTTACTATTTATCTCTCCATGGAAATTTATGTTTCATGAGTTGATCTTGCTTTCACACCCATTCCCACACTGGAAAACAGGTAAACTTTTAAAAGTGGTAATCTTGTCATGCCAATCTTCTGCTTGAAGTGATTTAACTGGCTTCTCACTCCCCTTAGGACAAAATTCAAAATACCTGCCTGGCCCACATGCCCTTTGAGAGGCGGTGAGTGTGATCAAAGTACATTTTATGCAGGTGTGGAAATGACATGATGGAACGCCTTACAATGTACAATTTAATATATGCCAAATAAAAACAAAACAAAGCAAAACAAACCGAAACCGAGCTCTTGCTGATATGTCTGCCCTGAGTGAGACCATCCTCTGTTTTGCACATTTCTTTAGCAGCAGTCAATCTATTTTTAGTCCTAGACCACATCATTCTGGCCTCAGAACCACCACCGTAATGAACTACCATCCATTGCTCTCTTTGCCACCTGGCTACCTTGTGCCAATCATCCATCCTCAAGTTTCATCCTTTCAGCAAATCCTCTCTGCCCTTCCTGACCTACTTTATGCTCTTATCATTAAACTCTATGCCAATAACCACTGCTATTATGAAATATTTGTTTGTTCTTTACTCATTTATTGAACATATACTGAGTACTACCAGATGTAGTTCTAGGTACTGGAGTAACATCAGTAAATGAAACAACAAATTTTCTGCCCTAACAGTGCTTAGGCTCCAATGGAGGCAGATAGCTATGTAGCTAGCTAGCTAGATAGACAGACAGATAGACAGACAGATGTAGATAGATACATACATAGATACGTAGATGGAAAGATGAACATAAATGTAGGCAGTCAAATGCTAGTAAGATTTATGAAGAAAATGAAGACAGAAAAAGGGAAAGAGGAAATTCTAATGCTGAGAGGGCCATAATTTTCCATACAATGATCAGGAAAGGCTCCAGCTTAAGATGAACATTTGAGTAAAAATGTAGGTGATGAGGGAGTAGGATTAGCAGATATTCAGGGGAGACTATTCTAGGATGTGAGAAGGTCAAAGCCAAAAGCCTTGAGGTGGATCCTGTTCCCTGGCGGTGGACTTGAAGAGTATCCTGAAGGAAAGTACTGTGGCTGGAGTACAGTTAACCAGGGAGAGCACTGAAAAACAAAATGAGAGTGGTAACGAGAGGAGATGCACAGAAATTCTCAAGTGAGAATATTTGCTCTTACACTGAATAAGCCCCTTGGGGGGTTTTGGTAGGAGAATGACATTGATTTGAGCCAAATTTTCAGAGGACCTTGGTCTGACATGTTAAGAATTGGGTTTAGTGGGGGTGAGCATATTCTGAGGGTCTCGGGGACAAGTGCAATAGTGTGAGTGGAAGATGATCTCAGGTGGTGGTGAGAAGTGGTCAGAGTCTGGACATAGCTTGGAGGCAGAGCCAGTAGGGTCCTGATGGATTGACCGATGGAAGTCCAGAAAAGCCTCAGGGGTTTGGCTTGGGCAACTGGAAGGATGAAATAGCCGTGAACCAACACAGGGCAGCCTGGAGTAAGGGAAACACTAGCGAGAAGATGGGGAGTTTAGTTTTGGATGTGTGCTGCCTTCTAAACCACCAAAGCATAGACATCAGATTGCATATGTAGGAATGTACTGAAAGAGGGTTTCTGAACAGGAGACATAAATATAGGAGTCATCATATTATAGACGAGATTTAAAAAGCCTTACACCCCAGAAGAGATTACCATGTGGGTAGGGTAGTGCAGATTAAAGACACCGTCCACTCTGCAGCACTCAGGAGGATGAGGGATAGGGGAAAGCACACTGGAAAAGGAGAGATCCCATCAACCAAGGGCAAGGAGAATGAGCTCCAGCAAAGGATGCAAGGAGGGAAGACTGTTCACATATTGGCCATTGCCTGCTGGACTAGGAAAGTTTCAGTGACAAGGTGGGATTCTCCCTCTCCTTATCTCGTGAAGAGAATTAACAATTGCCTTTTCTGCCTTGTTCACAACTCTATTGCTAGTGTCCAGCACAGTTCTTGGACACACTAGACATGATATTAATACTTGGGGGACTGATTGAAAAGTGATCATTAGGTACCTCATGAGAGGTCTCAAATAAACTTACAAATTAATTCCTCTGTAATTTGAGAAGTCAATTGCTTTTTTGCTAGGATTGGCCTCAAACTGTGATCTTCCTACATATATCCTCCCCTATAGCTGGGATTACAGACATGTGCTAGCAGGCCCAGCTTATTGGGTGAGGTAGAATCTCACTAACTTTTGCCTGGGCTAGCTTCAAGCCCTGATCCTCTTAATCTCCTCCTTCTGAATAGCTGGAATTACAGCCTTGAACCAGTGAGCCTGGCTGGTACAAAGCTTTTCAATCTGGATACCAGTGACTCACGCCTGTAAATCTTAGCTACTTGGAAGGTAGAGATAGAGAGGATTGCAGTCTGAGACCGGCCTAGGCAAAAAGTTAATGAGACCCCATGTCAACTAATAGTTGGGTGCAGTTGCATACTCCTGTCATCTGAAGCTATGCAGGAGGCTGAGATCAAGAGCATTGTGGTTCCAGGCCAGCCTGGGCAAAAATGTTTGCAAGACTCCATTTCAACAGGAAAAACCTGGGTGTAGTGGCATGCACCTGTCATGCCAGCTACAGAGGGAATCTTAAAATAGTAGGATCATGGTCTACACCTGCCTGGCCAAAAAGCAAGACCCTATCTCCAAAATAAGCAGAGGGAAAAGGCCTTTTGAGTGTCTGCTTCATATATGTGAAGCTGATATTTCAATCCCCAGGGCCATGAAGAAAAGAAAAAAGTTTTGAGTATACTGGGGAGCATTTCCAAAATTTGCCAATTCTCAGGCAGCAATGAAGAGAGGCCTCTTGAACGTCAAGCAGAAATTTTCCCTCTCAGCAAGACACAGAGGTATGTGCTCTGTGTGACTCTTTTATCAGGAACTTAATGAGCATAGAGGACTTCTCAAGACACCAACAGTTTCTCTTTTAAAATACAAACTGATCTAGGCTGGGGACATAGTTCAAGTAGTAAAATGTCTGTCTAGCAAGCTCAAGGCCCTGAATTCAAACCCCATTACTGCCCCCCAACCAAAACAAATTTATTACCTGTTTGTTCCAGGAATTCCTTGAATGGGGACTAAAACTTTCATTCCATAATGTTCACAATACACTAGTTCCAGCTGTTGAGACAAGGTAGCTTGTTTTTCCTTTAAATGCATGATGGAAACACAGTATATGACTACAACACATTTGGGAGGTACAATGATTCCATCTGGGGAGGAAAGTACAAAGTCAATTTCTTCACTCTGTCAGATTCTGTGTGTGCGGATGAAAGGGACAGGTAGAATCATCCTGGATGGGTCCATATGGAAATCAGTTCTTGGTAGGTCAAAGGAGGGCGGTTCCTCGACCCTGCGGACACAACACAAACAAGTTAGGACCTCAGACTGATGCTGCAGGTGAGGCTGGCAATGAGAACACAGCCTTTAGGCTTCCTGAACAGTGGAGAGAGCTGGGTGTGCTCCTGCCTGACTTATCTCTGGTGAGAATGGGTAGGCATTGGGTCAAATCATCCAATTTTGTCTGTAGGAAGCAGACAGGTAGTTACAGAACTTTTTTTTCCTATCAGTGGGGTCCAGGCATGAAAGCCAACATTGCTCATATGAATATAACCCACCAATCCTTTAAAAAACGCACAGCTGAAAGTCGACTACACATATCCATTTCAAAATTAGTATTGGTGCATAAACTTCTGTATTCTAAGCAAGTTGTCTCAAACAGCTTCAAGTCTGAGGCCCATGAGCATCACTTTGGAGCCTGATAACCAAAAATCCTGACTACAAAGCCATAGAAGATTATTCAACCTAAATCTCACCAGGACACCTGGGAGGAGGAACAATGAGCTGGATTCACGTCAACATGTACATGTCAGCTGCCTAATACTTTCCTGAAAGCAGGTTTTGTTCAAAGTGGGCTAAAGCAGGGCAGTCTTGAGTGCTTGGATGTGCAATTGAGACGGGGGTGGGAAGGGAGGATGCAAAACACAATTCTGTCATTTGCTAAACTTTATTTAGGAACTCCTTTAGCTTCGTGCTTTCTCTTTACAGTACAAAGGGATCTTGGCCTATGATGTTCTTGCCAAGATTTCTTATTTCCTAAGGCTGACGATTGACTCCTTTTTCTCTCAGATAAAATGTATGAGATTTCTATGATGCTGTTCAAGTACTTTATTCATTTTTATGTGTATTTACCTAATACATTTGTGTTTACCCAACAAATGATTATCAGTGTACTGCAATAGGTTCTGTAGAGATGGGTTAAGTGATGGTCTTGTTCAACAATCAGCCGTGGCCTCTAAACCTGGTTGCGTATCAGAAGAAGCACTATGGAGAAATAACTTAAACATGATAATGTTTATATAAGTAAAATATCTGAACACCTGTTAAGTTAACATTAGAGTGAAAGCCCTTTTGGAAACATTGATTTTTTTATTTTCTCTATGTTGCTTATATTGGTTTGTAATTTAGTTTTCAAATCTACCACTATTAGGAAGACAAAGAATTTCTTACTAACATTGAAGTTCTGTATAATATCATAATAAAATAAATGAAAAAAATCCTGAAGCACTGAGCAAAGAATGGTTTTATTTGATTTCAAATTTAATTATGTTTAATTAAGATGTTTATTAGATTTAAAATTGTTTTAGCCAAGGCTGGGCACAGTGGTACATGCCTGTATTCCCAGCTACTTGGAGGCAGAAATCAGGAGGATGGTGGTTAGAGACCAGCCCAGGCAAAAAGTTAGCAAGATACTATCTCAACAAATAAGCCAGGCATGATGGTGACACACTTGAAGCTCCAGGTACACAGGAGGTATAGGTAGGAGGACTGAGGTCTGAGGCTGGTCCTGGGGAAAAAGCAAGAGACACTATCTGAAAAATAACTAAAGCAAAAAGGGCAGGGGCGTGTGGGTCACATGGTAGCACTGAGTTCAAACTCTGGTACCACCAAGAAATCAAAATTGTTTTTGCTGCATTAACAGTAGCCTTGACATCTTGGTGTTTATGTTCCAGAGGTCGAGTTACTAAACTACCTAATGGAAAGTCTACACTTACCAACATTTCACAAATGCCAACTCTGAAAGAAAACCCGTTATGAATAGTATTGTGTTTTCCTGTAAAGTTCATTGTTACTGTTTTTACTCCTTGTGGGTTTCTGCACATATGTTATGTAGATACAATATTCAAGAAGGGGGGAAGCTAAATAAATGTTTGCTTTAAAAAAGTCTCTTGCTACTTCATCTGAGCAGACAGTAGAAAGAAATAATGTGTCTACTTTGGGGCATAGACCGTGCTTAATTTTAAGGTCAATCCTTTGAAAGTAAATAGCCTGTAAACAGCAGTGAATGGCGTGGGCCAATTCCTAGGTGTTGGAACATTACCTGATCACAGGCTCCGTTCTACCAATCAGAATGGCATTGCAAAACAAAAAAAGCAGCTAACGTAGTATTGGGCAATAGTCTGTAATTCTCTCGTGTTATGATCACAAGTACTCCAACCTCACGAAACAGACAAGTGGCTTCAAATCACTGATGGACCCAGGAGTGGATTTAAAAGATTTGATTCCATGATCTGGCTCTGGGCATTATCTACCTTGATTTAATACTTCATAGACATGAAAATAAACTCTTAGGTATATGCTAAAAATATCAACTATTTGGGTAAGATGCTTGCTCACAAAAGTGTATAATAATTTTCTAAATTAAAAAAATGCACATTGATTATTTTTCATTTATTAAGAAACCAATATGAGTATTTTCTAGGCACTGGGATGTTTGATGGTGACCAAGATAGACATGAACCTTGCTTCATGATAATGCTGGACTGTGGATAGGACAGGGAGGAGTACAGCTCCTGGAGGACCGTATGGTGACACCTTGAAGAGGGAAATGCCAGGGAGCTGTGGAGGATGAAGGAGAGGACCCAAACTTTGTATCTTAGATCCAAAGTTTATTTTTAAAGCAGGTTAAATCTAAATAGTAATTATTTTTTTGCACGTGTATGTCCTAATGTAGTCTTGTCTATAAATCCTACTGGAAACATTTAAACAACTGTATCATCAGGGACAAGTAATTTTTAAAGATTTTCTTACTGGCCTCAGAGAATGCCTAGAAAAATGTGCAGCTTTTGGAAGCTTGGCATTTCACTTTACTTTAGTGTTTCTCTCGTGGGAAAGTTGTCTAACTCTAGTTCATGGAGCATGCTAGAACTTTATAGAAATCGCAGACCAGTTTTAGAGACTGAAGTTTTCTAGCTTTACTTTGCCAATCTTTTTGCTGGCATCTCTTGATAACAGATTTCCCAGCCCCATTTAAGAGGGGCTTCCCTATGATTATTGGGTATGTCTCACTGCTTTATAAAAGTGCACTGTCAAAGTCTCCCTGTCATTTGGACACCAGTGATCTTGTGAAAGGGCTCATTTCTGTCTTTGCTCAAAATGCATATTCAGCATGTGCAATGCATCACCAGAGCAACTGCTTAATAATTGTTTGTTAAATGAGAGGTGTATCTCTGGGAAAAAATGAAATGCTAAAATGTCAGTGAGTTGACCTCAGGTTATCTGCTAAAGTAGCATCTTCTCCTTGAGGCAAATTCTCTTTGCTTCTCTTGTAGGTATATAATATTTAGTTAGATGGAAGGCCACCTTAGAATAACAAATCATGTTTCTGTGGCTAAAGTTTCCACCATCTGTTTTATTCTCCAGGGTCAAGTTACACTTTTAAGTAGCATCAACACTTTTCTAAACATTTGGATCATGGTTGTTATAGTTGGGGTCTTCAATTCCCCAGTCTGTGGTGCTATTGGAAGGTGGCAGAACTTATAGGAAGTGGGGGTCTAGTGGAAGGAAGTTAGGTCACTGGAGCAGTGCTCTTAAAGGTGATATTAAGGCCTCTGTCCCTTTTCTTTCTTTGTTTCTTTGCTGCCATAAGGTGAGCAGACCTGCTACTACACACTCCCACCGTAATGTTTTGCCTCACCGCAGGTCCAATGAAACAAGATCAAGCAACCTTTGACTGAAACCACAAGCCAAGATAAACTTCTCCTTTAAGTTGACTATTTGAGGTATTGTTACAGAGATTGACAGCTAACTAACATAATGGGCTTTGAGGAAAGGAGTATTGTTTTCAAAATATAAAGTGTTTTTTCCAATACTTTTGTCAAGGAAGATAACACAGGAAAGATGCTATGTTCTAACTATAATTTCTCTAGCTTTTATCAAAATTTACTATACCTGAATAAAACAACCTCTGAAAGATAAATTACAGGCTCTTTTGCTTTGAGCTGCTGACCTCAGAGAAAAGCACACAGTGTGTGTGGATCTGAGCAGAAGGCTTCTAGCTCTTCTGCATTACAGGTGATATTATCAGGGAAATGCTATGAAATTCACCATCTAATTCTTTTTGCTTCTTTAGGTGAAGATACTGAAAGAACTGATTTTAATCTGAGACCACCTCTTTCAAAGAACTCTCAAGAGATTTAGTGCTACTGGAGAAGCTAAAAGATATGAAAGTATTTGTTACATGCGAGGAAGGCTTTAAAACAATGTAGAATAGGAAATGTACACCTGGTGACCTGTCCCCTACCTGGAAAGAGAGTGAAAGGGATCTGATAGGGACGACAACTGTCACTGGGTACTGATGTTAGACTCACTTTCTAATGGAGAGACAACAAAGGCCAAGCTCAGTGGGCATTCGAAGATCAGACAAAACTGTCGAGAAGCAGGAGGGTCTTACCTGAATATTGGTTCAAAGAAGTGTTCTAGCACTGGGAAATACTGAACAATATATAGTGAGAGGAAGCCCAGATTGATGATCCCAGGAGAGGTGTAGATGGAAAGTGATTCTGTCATTATCTTTTTTATCAGAAATATATTGTTCATTTTATGTATTTTCCATTTAAATGTCTGGACTGAGTCTGTAAAACAATAGATTCTTTTATCCAATGACTTTTAAAATCACTATGTCTAGGAAAATTGTGAAATTAGAGTATATATAATCATTTCCACTTTGTGTGTTTTAGTGTGTACAATCTTAAAAATTAACTTAAATTCATTTGAATTAGTTGTAATACAGAAAATGTGATATTTTATAAGTAGTTTATGTGTGTGTTGTTAAGTTAAATAAGTTACTGTTATTTTTTGGAGACAGGGTCTTATTATGTAGCCCAGGATAGCCTGGAACTTACTACGTAGCCCAGTCTTGCTTTGAACTCATGATCCTCCTCCTTACACCTCCTAAGTGCTAGGATTAGCACCACTTGAGGCACGCACCACTATACCTTGCTCAATATGTTATTGAACAATAATATATATGTTTTGTTTACTATGATAGCTGTAATTGTAGGAAAAGTGATCAAGTAAATTCACATGTCATTTGATTTGAATATTCGACATCTGTATTATTGAGTAATTTTTTAAAACATTTTTATCTGCATGTGTTAGTTTTACAGGGGATTTCATTGTCCTATTTCCATATATGTTTGCAATGTACCTGGGTTAGATTCATCCCCTCCATCATTCTTCCTCACCTCTCTCATACCTACTTAAAATAATCTCAACAAGTTTCATTGTTCTATCTTCATACAAATATATGACATACAAGGATCTTATTTTCCTTCCCTCACTCTCTCCACTGACTCTCCCTGTCCACCATTACCCATTCTCTGACAGGACCTGTCTTATATTCTAGTCTTTCATTTTTCAAGTGTATACTCCTTGTTCAGAGTGAGTGATTTTTCTTACAAGACATTACACTTATATTCATGAAATGAGCTATAAAGTCCTTCCTTTAATGTCCTCACCAAAAGAAGAAGAAAGAGTTAGACGGTAAATATCATAAAGTTTTCCTAAAGTAATATGTGTGTAAAGAATGCTTTGTAAGAAAATGCATTGGCTTAGGAATTTTACTTGCTCTATTTTCTTACAATTTTTTTCTACCCATACTAGTTCTCTGGGATGCCAGTATGTGAAATACATAGTATATATTCCAAAATGGTGTATTCTCTGAATGATCTCATGAGCACACATTTCACTAAAACCATAAATCATTGGAAATAATTGGAGAATAATATGTCTGAAAACCTTTTGTGATCTGGGGAATATAAAGTAGGGTAATGTAAATCAGTCACAAAAGCAAACATTTCAAGAACAGCAGTTATCCCTTAACCACGTCCTTTGTTATTAATGAATGAGATGAGGGGCTCCTCAGGACAGTGGGAGTGACTTTGAGGGCTCTGTGGGATAAGAGAATGAAAATGTAAGGGGAATGCTCTCAGGAACAGTTAGTTTATATATATATATACACATCAATATGTATGTATATATCAATATATATGTATATATCAATCTTTCAATTACATTTACACTTTCCAATATCATGGTCAATATGAATCACATTTCCTTTATTAAATATATAGATCTTGTTTTAAATTACTTATACAAGATTTATTATCTATTGCCAATTAATCTTGGGTCTGATGACATGAATGTGAATATGATGCAATAATCTTATTTTAAACTTTAATTTTTTTAATGTGTTTTTGAATTTTCAAACTTTTATTATGGTGCTCTGTAGTTCATAGAAATCACTTTAGTCTAAGGTGATTAAGAATTTTTGTCCAAAAGAAGAAATATTATAGTTCCAAGGGAGTTAAAAATCATTAACACAATTTAATGAGCTTATGTCAGAAAAGGCAATTGGAAAACATGTTTCACCTAAATATATTTATTTTATTGATTTTTTTATCTTATAGCAGAAAGTATATATTAAATCTATACATCCATAGATGCCTTCTTTCTTAGTGTTCTTTCAAATATAGCTTGATTATTCCTTAGTATTTAAAATTGCAGCCATGAAATTCTATTATTTGAATCTCTTTCTCATCTAGGTAATGATTTATTTCTAGAAAATTAAATTCTTCTTTATAGAATTTCAGCCAGAAAATATTTATATGTATATTTTCTTTAACATTCTTGTCCATTAATCCAGTAAGAGCTTTACCCTTAATGAGCCAAACCTATCTGTAGCTCAAGAAAGATTTTTGGTGTTTCTTTGATTATTGAGTCTTGGTAATTTAATCAGTCTCTTTGAGTGGCACTGGATGGGCACCTTTGCCATGATAGCTTAATTCCATCTTTAGTTCAGCAAAGCTTCTCTTTGTTTTTTGATTTTTTCCTTTTCCACAATTTACTCAATTCTCTTCTTCTGATACTTCTAATAAATAAATACCATGCCTTCTGGATCCATTTTTTCATGTCTCCAGCTCCACTGCATACTTTGTATCTTGTTTTTATTTTAGGCTCTGGAAATGTTGGTCAGGAACTGGAAATCATTGTGTTAAATGAAAGGAGCCACACTTAGAAAGACAAATATTGCATGTTCTCTCTCACATGTGGAATTTAGAGATAAAAAATGACAGGAGTATAAAATGTGGTGAACTGTTTGTGGAAGGGAACCAGCAGGAGCAGGAAGGATGAAAGGAGAGGACAAAAAGGGGGTGAATAAGATTGAAGCACTTCATACACATGTATGAAAAGAGAATAATGAACTCTGTTAAAAATTGTCCAAAAAGGAAAATTAAGGTACATTACATGTATGCATAGAAATATCACAATGAAACCCCTTTGTTCAATTTAGATATGCTATTAAAAAGTGAGAAAAAAAGATGAGATTCCAAATTACCAACTTAGTTTTTTTGAGCATCTGTTATGTAATTATGTGTTTATTGATTTTTACCTCTCAGCAAGTACATTTTTAAATTCCAAGAGGATATTCATATTCTCCAATTGTTTCTTTAGATTGGTAGCCTATTTTTTTATGGCTACTACAATCCTTAAAATCTATGTTTAACTTCTCTTTTTTTTAAGTTATATCTTGTTCCTACATTGCGAAGAAGTGCTAACTGGTACTTTTATGTACACTGAGTACTGAGATCGGGGAGCCTAGAAAAGTGAACTTGTCTGGAGGTAGAAGCCATTCAACAAGTTTCATGGCAAGATATGTTTAAATTGCTACTTAAAATTTTTTTCTCTGAAGGCACATGAGATTATAAAGTTATCAATAATAAATGATCCAAGTAAATATTTAAAATGTAAAATATATTTTACTTTTAGTTGTAGATGTTATAATGGTAATAAAAATATCAAGAAGCTTCGTTTCTGGAGTCATTATAACAACAACTGTGTAAATAGCTTGCCACAAAATAATATCAAAGGGAGAGTTAATCTTATTAGATGTATCTCTAACAGTAAGAGATGAAAAAGCATGGACAGCATTGTGTCTGAATACTAAACTGTGGGATATTGTCTCTATAAAGGTTATAATTCAATGAAACTTTATTTGGGAAAATTTTCATCTGCAATGTGATTTTTCTTATTATTTACTAATTTTATTTACTAATATGGCTCGTTTTTGTGATGTATAACTAATTTTGCTATTCATGATATAAGGTAAAATATCAAATTTAGAACAACACATCCAACCATAAGGACATTCTGTGACTGATCATATTATTTGTAATGTGACAGATACAGTGAAATGAGCATGGAAAGTATTCTTATAATCCTGTACATATAGTAATATGGGGGGAAAAGGCAACACAGAAAATTCCCAGCCACTGTTCTTTGATGTCAACTTATAGCATTCAATTACTTATATTTGAAGTAATTTCCATAAATAAACCAATCTACTCTTGCTAAATAATATGCCATGCTTTTGTTCAGGGAATAAAGTTGAGCTACTCCTCAAGAATTTCTGAAAGAGGTGCCTAGGAAGATAAATAATATATATTTAATTCTGTATTTAAAGTACAGAATTTCACACAAATAGATTGCATTCCTGGTATTAACCCTAAAATGGAAACAATAATACTATTTTCAAATTTGACTGTGTATTTGTTGTATAACCAGCAAGATCTTTTGGATACTTCAATAGTAGAGCCCCCTTGGAAAGGATTCAAATCTAGCAATCTCTAAAATATATCCCACCTATTACAAAGTAATGTTGGTGAGTTACTATGGAGGGACACTGGTTATGGAGGGAAATGGTGATTTTCCATTTCAGACTCCCCCCACCTCCCAACCTGCTCTTGTCTGTCTTGCTACCTGCCAGGTAGGCTGACTTTATGATCATATGACCTGAGTGCTTTTTCCACTGGCAAGGAGTGAGGTGTGTCCAGTGGGAGGCATCAGACAAAGACCAGAGGCAGAAGCATTGAGGAGGAGAATTACATTCCCTTTCCTGTTTCCACATCTTGTGTGTGGAAGTAGCTATGTCCCTCCATGGCTGTAGCTACTTTCTGCCAGTTCCTTGTCTCCAGGACTCCAGCTCTCACAGTTGTCACATTATCTACCACTCACTTTTGCCCCTTTGTCTTAAGGTGGTGATAGCCTTCCACAATCAAAAAATTCTGGGTGCTTCAACATTCTTAATAGATACTCTCATACCTCTAAACTTATTCTACTTCAATTGAGTCATCAGATCAGTTTTTTTGCTGTGACCCTGACTGACACAAGCACCATAATACTGGCTTGTACAACAGACCAAGTAGCATGATGCACTCCATAGGTACCTACCTTGCTATCAAGGATGGAGGTGCTAGAGAGAGCTGTATCTATCCTTTGATGACGTCTGCACTGTTCAATAGTACAGTCTTAGTTACTATGACATAATAAAGTAATAACAAGTAGGCAGCCCTCTATTTTGAAAGAAATTGGGTATGGACACCAGAAGATTATTCCATGCACAGGCAGTTGTATCCTCAACAATGACAAAAAAAATAGGTGTGGCCTTTTTGCATGACTATGTCATAGCACAGGCTGCTTTGCCAGAAGAGATAGAAATCTATCCTGGTTCTCCATAACCAGACATCTCAAACTGATTGAGTATTCCAGGGTTCAACACGGAACCTATCAAAGACATACCAATTTGTCTTCTTTAATTTCTGGATCTTTTCCAAAGAAAACTACAGTGTATAGTTCAAGTTAACCGAGGATCCGCATGAACTTTGTGATCTTCACTGGAGGTGAAATAATGAGAGATGGCAGAAGGAAATGACTCTTACCATCAATAGAAACACTTCTTGGAGGGTAAATTGTGTTTGCAAAAGAGCTTAAAAAAGTGGCAGGTTCTCAGATATTTGATCCATGGTTGTTTCTTGAGATTCCTGGGTTCCATTTTCCTACTGCCTTGGTTTTCTTATTTTATGCTTGTCTTCACAGATAAGTTCCTAGTACTTCTAACCTTTATGCATATTGGAATTGATCCCCATAGACTGACTATTCGCTGGTCTCCCTGAATGGACAAATCCTTAGGTTTGGAAGGTGCTGGCTAGAAATGAAAGACAAGAGGAAAGAGGGAGATGTAGGACACTTTATCCTCACTCTTGTTCTTGTAGTGTCTGTGTCCCCTAGTGATGACAGCTCCTACAGGTGCCCCTGCCCTCCAGTTTGCTCTCACAGAACTCCGATAGCACATTTTCATCTCCTCACTCTTCCTGCCCTACTGGTGTTAACATTTTCTCACTAGTCCAAGTCAGGGTGTCTTGACATTCCTTGCTAGTTACCTTAATATTTTCCACAACTTTCTCTCTCGTTGCTTTTACTAGAAACATCTGTGTTGAATTTCTCTTTGTTCCTCTATATCTTTCTTGAAGTTTGATGTTTTTAGTAGTGTGAGCTCTGAAATAATATGCAATTGGTTTTCTTGTCACAATTTTAGAGCAATGCTTATAACATCATTTTTTAGAATCATATTCAGTGATGCCATTGGCTGCATTGACACATAAGAACAGAGCAATGGTTGTATTTTTTTTTTTGTAGTTGGAGACAGTAAAGCCAGGACCAAATCCAAGTCGATCCTCTCAGTAGCTGAGAACATGCATAACAGTGGTTTCTTGTTGAAAAGATCTTTGAAAATGTCCAAACAGTGGAAAAGTCTAACTTGCAAGAAGCTATGTATGCCTCATGTAGAGTTTTCTAGACTGAATCAAAATGAGCTCCTTTCCTGGTTCATGAGAAGACAACCCAAGGACTTTTTGATTTGACACTTTCTTATTTACTTATCAGTAGTCTCCTTTCACCTAAGATGTTCCTGTGTAGTCTAAGGTTCTACTTTTAATACACCAGAATTTTAAAATGACATTGCTGTTATTGAATAGTTACACAATAACTTTATGTAATTATGCACGTGATTAGTAAACAAAAATGTTAATTTTTTAATATTTTATTTTGAAAAACAAACAATAGAAAAAAGGAATTGGGAAAATAAGGGCAGAGTGCACAGAAGGACTGAATAAAGAAGAAAAACACTCAAAGAATGTAGGATATGAGTTTCTAGCTAGCAATGAGAAACAATGAAGAGAAGGGAGAATGACTAGATTTTAGGATAACAAAATTAACTTACCCTTTTTCCTCAATAAAATCAGTAGATGTTTAGTAGTGTTTTGAACTATGGATTTTGAAAGACTGCCTCATGTCAAATAATGGACCATGGATTCTTGGGGGTCGCAACAGTAGCTGTCAGCAGACCAAGTGTTTGAGACATGAATTGATTACAGCAGAGAGGGCAATTTCTCAACCATGCGAAACATGTGATAAGACCATTTTCAATGATCCGTTTTGACATAATTGTATGATAACTAACCTATTCAATAACAGAGTTTTTGCAGATCAAGGTGGTGGATAGTCGACAGACCCTGGAACCCTGAGCTGAGTCAACTCCCTGTATAGCTATCCTTATCTCAACCAGCAAAAACCGTTGTTCCCTCCTATTATTGCTTATACTCTCTCTTCAACAAAATTAGAGATAAGGGCAAAATAGTTTCTGCAGGTTATCGAGGGGTTCGGGGGGAGATGGAAGGGAAGGGGTGGGTGGTAATGGAGGGGGTGGGGGAGGGGGGAGAAGTGACCCAAACATTGTATGTTAATATGAATAAAAAAAAAGAGAATACTTCAGATTCTTGGTATCAAGGCCTGCCCCCTGCAAAGCCATTTTTGCCTTTCCTTTTTTTTTTTTTTTCTCTTCTTTTCTGCAAAACACACAATGCAGAGAACTGCAGAACGAGTTCTACAAGCATCTGGGATGTCCTGCGCCTGCCATAATTCCTGAACAGGAAGTCTCAGACTGCTGTCTGCCTGCCTGTGCTGTCCTGGAGTTGACTCCCCATACTACTGAATGAAACTGCAACCTGACCAAGTGAGCACGCCAGGTCATCTGCTTGGAGGGAGCCGCAAAGTCCAGCGTAGCTTGTGGGCAGATTGCACTCCTCCTAGACAAAGCTGGTGGCCTGATAAATGGAGGGAAAACTTCACCTCCGCCTGCTGGGGGTGGCCAGGAGTGCTCAGCTGACTTAGCCTGTGTGTGCGGTAGGTGTGTGGCCCAACTGTAGCCTGGGGAAGATAACTACACATTTGACCACCTTGGAAAAACTGGAATTGAACTGAAATTGATAGACTTCCCAGAGAAAAATAGTAGACCAAAAAGCTAAGTTCCAGCTCCCCATCTTGCCCTGTGGGCAGAAGGAATTGGTGACTGCTCACATACCAGCTCCTCACTGGACCACTTCAGAGAACCTGACTACAAAACCCAGCTGATCCAGATGGTCCAAGAACAGCCAGACCCAAACACACTTAGTGGATCTTCCCAAAGCTGCCCATCATTGCTACATAGCCTAGCATATCAACCTTAAGAAGGGGAAGAGACAGAGAGAAAGTCCCTGACAAAAGTGTCAGCACCTGGATTAGAAATCAGAGGAAAGAGCCGAGAACATCCACTGAACTGAGAGGAAACCCACTCCTTTCTACAACGAGGAAGAAATTTAGAAAGAAAAAAAATACACACACACACACACATATATATGTATATATAAATTTTTTAAATTAAAAAAATTTTCCCTTCCTTTTTCTTCATTTGTTGTTACCCATCTCCTTTTCCTATTTTGTCCAAATTTCAACTTTCATAGCCCTCTGTTGTTCCAATTGCCTTTTCTCCTCCAATTTTTTCCTTCTCTTTTCTTCTTTTCTCTCTTCCTTTCTATGCCTTACCTTCCTCTCCTCTCCCTTTCCCCACACTGTCCCTACCTCCTCCACACTAACCACTCACTGAATAGTATATTATACCAACTTTATTTACACATTACCCCCATCCTTCCTATCCCTCTGCAATCCTTGACAACAGTACCCTCCCCCACAATGACTGAAGTACACCTTTACACACATTAGGATTTTATTATGCCAGAGCCTCCACACCTCATACCTCTCTTCCCCCTCATCCCATCCCCCCTCCCTGCCCCCTCTTCTAGTGTCATCATTTTAATTACCTAAGGATCACTGTCTATGCAAACAACTGTTATCTCCCCAATATCTGCTGTTTATAGATAATATCAGCAAGGGATTTTCTATATATTATGTAAGTAGCTTGTTTGGCATTGAATCTCTAAATTTGTTATTGTTAAATTATATCTCCAGTTTAGTGAACAGAAATATTACAATAACCTAGCTAACAACTAATCTAGTCAGAGCAGAGAAAGTAAGTCAAGGGAAGATAACAGGTTATTAAAACCCACAACTAACTAATAAACAACACAAGAGCAAAGCACAAAATAGAAACATGGGGGAAAAAAGAAGGCAGGGGAATGGGACTCCTTAAAAGGCTGATAATAACACAATAGAGGATTTGGTGGAAAGCGAAAGTGATGAATCCTCAGTTGCTGATGTCAGAAGAATGATGATAATAACTTTCAATGAGCTTAAAGATGACATACAAAAACAACTCAATGAATCCCAAGAGAACACGGATAAAAAAACTCAAGAAGACACAGAAACAAGTAAATGCCTAAATTAGCTACTGTTGGAATGGCTACCATAAAGACCACAAACAAGAAAAGTTGGCGAGGGTGTGGGGACCCCACATACACAGTTGATGGGAATATAAATTAGTACAACCACTATGGAAGACAGTATGGACACTCCTCAAAAAACTAAAAATAGAACCATAATATGATCCAGCACTGCCACATCTAGGGATATACCTGGAGGAATGTAGGTCAGGTTACAATAAAGGCACCTGCACACCCATGTTTATTACAGAATTATTCACAATAGCTAAGCTATGGAAAGATCCAAGATGTACCACTACTGATAAATGGATTTTAAAAATGTGGTATTTGTATAAAATGGAATTTTTTTCAGCCATATAGAAGAATGAAATTTTGTTGTCTGCAGGTAAATGGATGGGACTAGAGAGTATCATCCTCAAGTGAAAGTTAGTCAGGTTCAGAAAGACAAAGGTCACATGTTTTCTCCCATATATGGAATTTAGACCTAATACAAGTACAAGCAATATTGTGAAAAACAGATCATGCTAAGGGAGGATCACACACAAGAGAGGAAGGTAAAAGAAGGAAGTTAAGGAGGTGAACATGGCTGATGTACTTCTGATACAAGAATGAATATAGAATTTTTAAACCTGTTGAAATCAACATAAGATGGGGACTAAGGTAGAAAGGAGAAAAATAAAGGAGATGAACCAGTACAGGTTCTAATACATATAAACATGGAAATGTGACAAGGAAATTTCCTGTGTAGCTATCTTAAGCACACAAGAATGTCAGTTTTTTCTTTTACAAAATTAGAGAACAGGAGGGCAGAACAGGTCCTGTCTGGGGGGTTGTTACCAGTGGGAAGGAGGAGGATGTGGGGAGAGGGTGCAGGAGGGTGAATATAGTGCAAATATTGTATACACCTGTATGTAAATGACAAAATGAGACCTTTAAAACTATTCCAAGAATGGGGGAAGGGTGGATAAAGGAGAATGATGGAGGGGATGAATTCAAGTATGATGTATTTGATATATTGTAAGAACTTTTGTAAATGCCACAAGGTGCCCCAGCACAACAATAGAAAATAGAGTCATATTTTAAAGTTATGTTTCTGTCTCTCTCTTTTGTTGTGCTAAGGATGGAACACCCAGGGCCTCATGCATGCTGGGCAAGTGCTATATCACTGAACTACACCCACAGTCCAGCTACATCTTTGCCTTTTACTCTGCCCCCACTCACCAAGGTTATGGGACCACTTTATTCACTTTTGAATTATTTATGTTTTTATAGGCAGTTACTTTTTTGTTTCTTTTGCTTTAATTACATTTATTTATTTTAACAATATTTTAAATGATCATTTTTATCAGCACTAGTGAATTATAAAACTTTTATAATCAGAAAGGGCCAATAAAATATTCTTAGATTTTATAGATTTTTGATTTTGAGACATGACACATATACCATAAAAGTTGCTCATGTGAATTATACAATTCAATGGTATATTCAGATACATATGCAGCTGTTGCCATAAACAATTTTAGAGAATTTTAGAAATTTTTCATTACCTCAAGAAGAATCTCCGCAGCCTTTACTTATAGCTTCTCTACAAGTTATAGCTCCTATCTTCCCAGGCTCTAGTAATCACTAAGCAACTTTTTCTCTATATAAATGTGCCCATTCTGGAAATTTTATATTAATGGAATCACCTAATATGAAATGGCTTTATTCACTTAGAGTAACATTTCTAAGGTCCATCCACACTGTAGCATTTATCAGCATTTCATTATGTCTCATGGTCAAATGATACGCCAGTGCATGGCCATGCATTTTGTTTATCCACTTATTAGTTAATGGAAATTTGGATTGTTTCCACCTATTGGCTATTACAAATAATGGTGCTATAAATATTTGTGTATAAATTTCTAACTGGAGTGTTTTCATTTCTTTTGGGAATATATCTAGAAGTGAAATTGCTAGGTCATATGGTAACTCTTTGCTTAACCATTTAAGGAATGCTATGGACAGAACTATGTTCCTCTAAAATTCTTATGGTTGAAGCTCTAACCCCCAGTGTGATGTTATTTGGAGATGGGGCCTTGGAAAATAATAAAGTTTAGATGAAGTCATGAAGTATCCTCCTAATGGGAGTCAGTGCCCTTATAGGAAGGAAACACCACAATGTTCTTTCTCTTTGTCTCTCTCTCTTTCTCCCTCTCTCTCTCTCTCCACCCAGGTGAGGATACAGAGAAAAGGTTGCCAGGGAAGGAGGCCTCACCAAGAATACAATCTAGCAGCATTTTGATCTTCAACTTTCAGCCTCCAGAACAATGAGAAAGACATTTTTGTTAACCACCCAGTCCATAGAATTTTGTTTTAACAGCCTAAGCAGACTAAGACTTCCAGACTTTTCAAGACTACCAGACTGTTTTCCAAAGTGGCTCTATCATTTTACATCCTCCCCAGCAGTGTATGAGAGCTGTGCTTTTTCCATATCCTTGTCAACATTTGCTATTAGCTGATGTTTTGCTATAGCTAGCAAGAATGAAGTGCTATCCTATAGTGGTTCTGATTGTGTTGGTGACTATCAATATTAAGCATGTTTTCATGGGCTTATTTGCCATTTGTATATATATTTTTAAGAAATGTGAAATATTTTGTCCATTTTTATTTGAGTCTTCTTGTTATTACTGAGTTGTAAGAATTATTTGTATATTCTAGATGCAAGTACATCATCAAATATATGATTTGCTAATGTTTTCCCTATTCTGAGAATGTTTTGCTTTCTTGATAATATCCTTTGAAACATACTTTTTGTACTCGTGAACTCCAATTTATTAATTTTTTTCTTTCATTGCTCATACTTTTAGTATCGTAGTTTAAAAAATTCATTGCAAAGCCAGGGTCATAAAGATTTACCTCTATGTTTTCCTTTAAGAGTTTTATAGTTTTATCTCTTACATTTAGGTTTTCCTCAGCGCCATTTGACTTCATTTTTGAATATGTTGTAAGATAAGGGTCTGATTTCACTTTTTCCATATGGCTATTCAGATGTCCACTGCTACTTTTAATTTTTTAAGAGGTCTACATTTTTCCTATTGAAGGATCTTGTACACGTGTCAAAATCAGTTAACCATAGATACCTGGGTTCATCTGGAAACTTTCAGTTTTATTCCACTGATCTGTATGTTCATTATTATGGTACTGCCTCACTGTCTGCATTGGCTAATCCTGTGCAGTAAGATTTCAAGTCAGGATATGTGATTCCTCTAATGGTATTCATCATTATTAACATCATTTTGACTATTCTGGGGCCTATGAAATTTCATATGAATTTCTGAATTAGCTTGTCAATTTTTACAGAGCAGTCTGCTGGAATTCTAGTAGAGATTACATTGTAGATCAATTTGGGGGAACCCTGACATTTTTCAAATATTAAATCTTTAGATTTATAAATTTGAGATACCATTCATTTATTTAGATCTTTAAAATTTTGTTCCAACATTTTGTAATTTTGCAAATATATCATATTTGTACCTCTTTGGTTAAACTCATTCCTCAGTGTTTTTTGATGTTGTTGTAAATGGAATTTCCCCCTTAATATCATGTCCACATTGCTTATGGCAATAGTATAGAAATGCTAATGATTTTTTCTATATTGATTTTACATCCTACAACCTTGTTGAACACTTATCAGTTCTGATAGTTTTTATTGGCTTCCTTAGAACTGTCTATATAAAATATCCATCATATGTGAATAGAAATAATGGTATTTCTTCCTTCCAGCCTGGATGCATTTTATTTCTTTTTTCATGCCTAGTTCTTCAAGTAAACACTTCTACTACAAAGTTGCACAGAAGTGATGTGGTGCAGAGAGCTGCCATTCTTGTCTTGCTCCTCATCATGAAGAGGAAAAAAAATCAATTGTTTACATTAATGATGTTAGCTGTAGGGTTTCCTATAGATGTCCCTTATCATATTGAAGAATTTCACTTGTATTATTAATTTTTTCAGTGTTTTTGTCAAGAAAGGGTATTGAATTTTCTGAAATGTGTTTTTCTGTCTGTCGATATGATCATGCGATTTTGGAGTTTTTACTCCATTGGTAATATGCATTCCATTAATTTATTTTCAGATATCACACAGACCTTGCATTCCTGGAATAAATCACATTTGGTCCTTCCTTCTTCCCTCCCTCCCCTTTGCTCACCCTTTCTCCTTCCCTGCTTCCCTTTCTTTCTCTTCTGTGCTGGGGATGAACCCAGGGCCTTGTGCACATAGATGATTAACCACTGAGCTGCACATCCAGCCCAAGTCAGTTTCTATAGACTATGTCTTTCTAGGAATTTCCCATTTTACCTGAATTATTTAATTGATAAATTCCTTTAGAATCTTTGTCATTTCTGTAAAGTGCTAGTAATACCCTCTTTTTTTACTTTTGATTTTAATAGCTTGATGCTTCTTGCTTTTTTCTTCAATTTAGTTAAGGTTTGTTAATTTTATTCATCTTTTCAAAGAACCAGATTTTGACTTCACTGATTTCCTCTATAGGCTTTCTATCCTCTATTTCATTAACTTCTACTCTAATATTTATTGTTTCCTTTCCTTGCTCTAGGTTCATTTTGTGCTTCTTTCCCTGGCATGTTAAGGTAGAAAGTTAGGGTGAGATCTTTTTTCATTTTTTTTATGTAGGCAGTTAAAGCTTTAAAAGTCCCTCTTATCAGTGCTTTAGTTGCATACTATAAGTTTTGTATAATTTTATGTTTTTATTAATCTTGAAATGTTTTTGTATTTTCCCCTTTGTGATTCATTTAGAAGTGTGTTAATTTCCACATATTTGTGAGTTTCCCAAATTTCTTTATAATATTGATTTCTAATTTCATTCCCTTGTGGTCAGAGAATACACACCTTTTTAAAAAAAATTATTTCTATCTCTTACATTTTATTGAGTTGTGTATTATGGACTAGCATACAGTTTGCCCTATAGAAGTGCACAGTGTATGCTCTAGAAAAGAATACATACTCTGCTTTTGCTGAGTGGTATCTGTCATTTCTACATTATCTGTTAGGTCTGGTTGGTTTAATGTGTTATTCAAGACATCTGTTTCCTTGTTTCCTTGCTATATTTCCTTCAGTTTGCTTCTTGATCTGTGCTTTGCTGTTCTATACATTATTGGATATAGGGTATTGAAATATTCAATTATTATTTTTGAATTTTCTTTTGCCCTTCATTTCTGTCATTTTTTGTTTTATGTATTTTGATGCACTGTTGCTAGGAAAGTTTATATTTTCAATTGTTATATCTTCCTGAGGAATTGAACTTTTTATCATTATAAAACATCCCTCTTTATCTCTGGTAACATTTTGTTGTTTTAAATTCTATTTGTTATGCTATTTGTATAATTACTCTAGCTTTTTTGTGGTTGCCATTAGTATGATGTATATAGTTCTCATCCTTTTACTAATTTGTTGATACCTTTAAATCTAAAGTTTGTCTTCTATAGATAGCACATATTTGGATCTTGGTTTTGTTTCATCAAATCTGTCAATCTCTGCCTTTTGCTTAGATAGTTTAACCCATTTACATTTAAGGTTATTTTCATTTGACATTGTACTTTTTGTTTTCTATAGGTCTCACATTTTCCCCTTTTAGTCCTCCATTCATTTTAGTAAATATTTTTCTAATATAATCTTTAAGTTTTAAAATGATTTTTTTTACCTCTTTTGAGTTCTTTCCTAGTTATTGATCCATGGCTTACCATGTATATAGTAACTTATCAGAATCAGCTTCAAACTTATGCTAACTAAATTGAAACCAAAAACATGTTACTATTGTAGTTCTATTCCCTTTTCTATACTTTGTGATATTATTATATGTTGCAACTATAAATGTTATAAGCCCAACATTACATTGCTTTGGTTATTATTCTGTATAGATTTGTGTTCCTTAAGAAGTTGAGAGGAGAAAGAACACCTATATATTAATAGATTTTGTTAAATTAACTTTCATTTTTTGACTTCTGGATTTCTTCCTTTGTTCTTATGGATTTCAAAAGCCATTTGTATTGTTTTCCTTAACTCAATACAGTTTTGTCTTATTATTTACACATATATTATATATGTGTAATTATATATGTATAATATGTGTATTATATTTCTATATGTAAATGGTCTAAAATACATTGCATGCATTGTGTTTTGTAGAGGTACCTTTAAAGTCAGTTGGGAGATGAAAGGAGGAAATGCATGTGCTTATGCTGTTGTTGTAATTGCATTATTTACCTATGTTGTTGTTCTTTGCTTTTCCATGTATTTACCCCTGGGCCACTTCATCCTGAAGAATGCTCTTTAATAATTTTTTGTAAGTTAAACATTAGCAACACCATTTTATTTATCAGAGAATATTTTATTTCAACTTCATTTTGAAAGGTAGCTTTGTCAGATTTAGTGTTACCAGCTGACATTTCCTTTTTTTTTAAAGTATTATACCATTGTCTCTGGCCTTCATTGGTTCTGATAAGAACTAAGCTCCTGATCTTATTGGGGTCCTTTGTTAGTGTTGAGTCATTTTTCTCTTCCTGCTTTCAGGACAGTGTGACATCATTTCTTTGTGCTCAGTAGGGAGTATGGAAGTAGCCTCAGGTCCTCTTAGCTTGTTTCTTGTATCTTTCCAGTGAGATAAAGGTGATCTCAGCAGTGACAGACACAAGGCAGACCTTCTGTCCTGCAAGTGGGGGCAGAGAGGCAGAAGGAGACTTTCATCTTCAGCTTCACTCTCTTGGAACTTAGCCTCAGTAACGGGTGGCTGAAGGCTGGATGAGGAATGATGGTACTCCTCCAGAGAAGAACACCCTCTGGGAGGAGCCCTGAGTTCTTGGTGCATTTGTCTGATGCCAATTCTCCATCTCAATGAGTTACATGGGAGGAAGAGGTGGGTCTAGGCCCAGATACCATAGGGTGCTACTGTTCTTCCTGAGGTTTAGTAAATTTTCCTGGGTAAATGTCCTTCATTTGCTTCATTTTCTTCAAATGTCTTCTGACCATTTCCAGAGATTCTAACTTTTCTTTTTTAAAATAATTCTGATCTGTTTTCCTTGGGAGTGGGTCTGTAAAGCCCCTCATGCTATTGTGCTGGAAGTGGAATTTCATTCTTAAAATAAATTTGACCCCAGATGGGCTATTAGTCCTATCCTCCAAAACCAAAGAGGCTCTACATATGAAATACATTAGTGAGAGGAACATAACCATAGATTTCCTGTGCAACCTGTATGACATTGTTGATTTTATGATTCCTTCCAGTTGTATATTACTAAATATAAGCAAGAAATCTCGGAAGTCCTAAGGCAGATCTTTTGAACTATACATGATATCTCAGAGAAAAAAGCAGATAGTTTTCTCATAGTGGTTGGTGTCCCATCCTAGAGCTGAGAGGTGGTTATGGCTGAACCTAGCTCATACTGATTCTTGGCTTGTCTGCCTTTGCCTTGATCTTCTCTGCCCACATAGCTTTGCTAATGCCACTAAAGAGGCAGGAGATCCATAACGGGTATGTCTCAAGGATGCAGTCAAGGTGGGAACATTGCATACAACACACTAATATCAAACTTATTTTATAATATCTCATTTTTCAGGTTATGTCAAAATATGCAGGATTAAAGCCACCCAAATGAAAGTGTCAAGGAGCTCCTGGCATCAGAATGGCTGTGACGGAGCTATCAGGTCAAACATATGAGAAGCATGCTCCACTGAGAGGATGTTGTCTGTGGCCTCTGACTTTTGGTGGTGTGTGAGACATGGGAAGAATTGAGGGATATGGGCTAATGAGAAATTCAGTGTACCTTGTGAACAGAATGAATTTCAAGGATTTCAAGAGAGTAAGAAAATGAAGAAGCTGTGACATGCATCACCAACATCATACAACTCAGAGTTGACACATGGGAAGGTGATTCGACCTTGAGAACAAATGCCACCCAGGAATTCTCACTCTACACTAAATATTAGAAGATTGTGGTGTCTTGGGTCTTCTGTTAATAAAATCTCTTTACTTAACTTTTTATATATTTTAACTATTTCTAGAGAGTTGGAAAGGAAGACTAGAAAATATGCCATGTAGTTTTCCTTGGAACTTCATGATGTGGGAAATTACTGAAAAATATATCATGGAGGGAAATATTTATTTATTACAAAAAATTGCCAATTGAGTCCTAGTGTCAATTTAGAATGTGACTGATGTTACCTCTTGAGAGTTACTGAATCTATTGGGAGGAGTAAGACCTTGAGTTTGAAGTACACTTTTGGGACTTATTAGTTCCTCACACCACAAATGCAGCCTCCTGTTTAGGAGGCTGTTTTCTGAAGGAGAAACTGAGGCATAAAGTCTTATTCCCAGTCTTTAATTCAAGTGAACTCCATGCCCATTTATATCGTATATTTCAGTAACATTTTGTCAGCTTAAGTGTCATGGCCTCTCAAATTTCTGGCTCTAAATAAAGAGAAATACTTTGAGTTAAGAAGTATTTTCTTGGGGGTTCTAACTGCATGATAGAGCAGGTAAGTTAAGGTTAAGATGGATCATTTGTTTGGAAGTCTTTGTTCTTCTCAAACATAGACCATCAGAGAATATAAGCATTCCCAGCTTATGATTCAGTATACACAGACAGGCACATACATGCATGCATATACATAATCATAAGCACATATATGCATATTTGCATACTAGCAAAAGACCAAAAGTTGCTAAAGACAGTTTAATTTATAGCTAAAATAGTGCCATAATCTTTTTCCTGTTTTGTATTTCCTGGCAACCACATGATCAGTGCTGTGTATAGAAAGGTTATTCAGTGCTTTACCTCCGTAATTATGATAGTGACTCATTAAAGTTAGGGGAAGACGATGTGAGAATAATGAAAGACTGCAACTGAACATGACTGCAGTCCAGTCAAAACTGTTTGCTAAACTGGAACTCATCGAGTTGGTGTGTGAGACTTTAAAATAGTACAAGGATATGAGGAATCATTTCAATGATTAATTTATGGTCATGTATTAAACCTGCTCCTGATCATGGTTCTCTTAAAGGTTATTTGTCAGTCTATTTTTATTTTAAAGTAATGTGTGTTCAGCATATACTTCACTCGGAAGAACATTCAGAGAGGTTTTAGATGAGAATGAAGTGAATTCAGGCCATTTGTTCAGAATGAGGCCAGATGTTTTCCCAGGAGTTTTGCATTCCTAACCACAAGACAGAATCTGCCAGATACAAATGTTAGCTCTCAAAAACCAAACACCCTGGACTTAATGCAAATCAAATTAGAATGAGAAAAGTAATTATCCAGGACTTGCGATGATGAAATAAAGAAATGAGGAGATGATTGTACTTTATACAAGGAGGTGCTGCTGATCTGCTATGAACCCGTGAGTTCCTTGAGCTTGTTTTCTTGGGTTGAAACTGTGAGAGGTAGTGCTGAGCTAGCTCTGTTTTCTCAGCCTTCCTGTCCCTTTCTTCCTAAAGGTACTCTTGAGAAAACAGCTGGATGAGCTTAAGAAATCACTTCCTTAACAAAAATTGGCTAACAAGAGATGCATGCGGCTGGATACATCTACAAAAATAAGCATTGGCTTATGTCTGAAAATAGTTCTGCTAGGTGGGAGGGCAGGTGGAGGCCACACTGATAAAATATAGGACAATCTTGGTCAAACAGATCATGCAATAAGCCAAAAATATTTTCTGCTTTCCTTTTTCTCCTGACTGTTTTGTTTGTTTGTTTCCATAGGAGTTTGGCAGTGAAGGGACACTGATGACCTTGAATATTGATTCCTTTATTTATCAGCACAAGCCCTGATCTCTCATCCTAAAGATTTACTGCAACATTGAACAAGAGAGGGGATAATCCAGAGCACTCTGGTGGGAACCCATAATCAAGTTGAAATCCAAGGTTCCATTTAATTCTCACGTAAATCAAGCTCACTCTTTGTGTCGCTTCTGTGCTGTGGGGATGTTTTTGTTTGGGTTATATATGAACTGCACTGTATGGTAATAACAAGCCAGGATTGAACTTCGTCTGCAGAAAGCATTAGTTCCTGGACTCAGAGGTATAGAGCATAAGAGCTGGAAAAGGTATGTGTTTTAAGTATCTGATTTCATAAACAGGAAACTAAGGTACAAGCCCAAGGTCACACAGCCCATTAGCATCCTTCCCCAGATACTACCATAGCTTTCAGTGCCTTGGGAGACATTACCTTTTAGCCAGACTTTAAAATGTATGTTTTCTGAAATAGCTGAGGTTTCTTTGGCTTCAGTCCTGATTTGGACAGCTTCTCTAGTGCCTGGTTTTTCTTTAACAACCCTGAGCACATCAGTAAGTTCTATTGAATCTTTTAGCCATACATGATGAAAGGTACACAAATCTTGAAAGTCATAGCTACAGAATTCATTTTGTGATGATGCAAAAAATGGCATAATTTTCAAAAAATATACCTTTTGACTGCAAGCATGGCATACAAAACATTTGAGTTCGTGGCGGAAGGTAAATACTCTGAAAGCTGTGAATTTGTGTGTGAACAAAGGATTCACCAGGAAAGGAAATGGTTTGTGTTTAGATTCTTCTCTCTGGAACCTTCAGGTCTTAGTGCTTCCAATGAACTTAAGCAGAGTATAATGTGGTGGGCGTGCCCACTCATCTTGATATATATTAAACAAGGATTTAGGAATGGCTCGTTATGCACTGGACCCTCAGATTACCCATGAGAGATTATTAAGAATCAAATCTGAAATGAAGAGAGAGTATTTTCTGTCTGAGCAAGTCTCCTGTGGAGAATCAGTTTAGGTTTGGGTCTTCAGGTTTTGACAGTTGTCCTTGGCCACTGAATGTATGTGGAAAAGCCTTCCAGGCATATTTCCTTGACTCTTTTCGCAGATGAAAATGATGAGTTCCATAAGAGTTGTGACTTACCCAGGATCATACAGTCATTTAATGCAAGGAGTGTCATGGGCTTATTAATTTATTTTTATACACGGTGTGCATGTTGCTTCATTCATGTAACCATTGCTTTTTAAGATCATTCCATATCAATTTAGAGAGAACTTTTTCAGCCTGTTTTTTTTTTTAATAGCCATAGGCCATACCATTTGTAATCGCATCATGGTTTACCTTATCAGTTTCTTGTTAATATATTTTTTGTATTCTTTCAGATCTTTTGTCATTATCCTCAGTACACAATGAATAAATGTGTATACTTGCCATTTTCCTTATGTGCAATTCTATCTATAGGATGTATTCTAAGAAGTGGGAATAGTTGGACAAAGAGTATATGCTTTTATTATAATTATGGTAGGTATTACCAAATTGCTGTTCATACAGAATATATTGACTTACACACTGACCCACAATTCATGATAATATCTGCTTTCATAAAGTCTTATTAGTAATGTATGTGACTGACAGACCAATGAAACAAAGAAGAAAGTCCTAAAATGTACTGTCAAGAATATAGCTGGGGAGCACATGTCTGGCACGTGTGAGGGCCTTATTTCCATTCCCAGCACTAAAAAAAAAGAAATAAAGAAGAAGAAGATATGGGCTGGGCATGGTGGTGCAAGCTTATAACCCTAGCTTTTGGGAGACAGCCATGGTTTTAGATGAATTCCTCATTCAAGTTCTAGACCATTGTCCCTTGTATTCAGTCAGACTGCATTTTCTAAGGAACTTAAACTTTTAAATAATACTGAGTGTATTTAATGTTGTTTACAATTTAGTCAGACTCCTGCATGGAGAATATAAATCCCAGCAGGTACCTGGACTAAACTACAATCTTTGCCTAATCTAAGCTTTCGTTTAAAGTTTCTCTCTAAGATAAGAATTTGTACATGGGAGTTGATGGCCTGAAGCTGGGGAGTTCCAAGCAATTGAATGAGCTGTCACATAACGATAGCCTGATTTAGATCCCAAAAGGCAATTGTGACTGGAATTTTCTGGGCTGAAATGCTGATGGGAGAGTTATACATAGAGAGGTTGTGACAGCCTCAGCCCAGGGAGTGACTGTAAGGGCAACGGATTGTGACTGGAGGTGAAATTCATGTGCTTGTGAAAGAATGCTTTGAGGGGGTGGACATTACTTGGGCAAAAAGGGAGAGTTAAGTATGAAATTTTCACAGCCTAGGAAGTTTCAGGATGGGATGTACTGAATTACAAATGATGAATTAAAAAAATACAGTCACACGTCAGTCATTGCAAGTAAAGTCGCTGAGGTGTTTATAAAATGACACCATTTTAGAACTTTGGGGGAGCAAATGCTTACATCTCCAATCTGAGTCAAGCTTCATTTTGAATTCATAATTCCAAGTTCAGGGGCCTAGACCGACCACTGGTTAGTGCTGGATCTCTTGTAACTGATTATCCTTTGTTAGTAGGGAATTGCTTGCAGAGAAATTCACAGTTGGCCATATGGAGCCGTCTCCTGCTAGTGAGAAGGAGCTCAGAGACTAGTGCTCCTTTGTGTTTACTTGCTCTCATTTTTCACAAGGGGTAGCAGGTCAGCTTGGAGGGTGTGACCTTGGCTGGTGCTGCCTCAAGGTATCATGGTGATAGGACACCTGTGGTCCAGAGAGGCAGGCCCTCACTGAGGTCTTAATCACATTGGGGCATGGGATCAAAGCTAACATGGGTGTAGTGGTGCAGGCCTGTCATCCCAGCACTTGGGAGGCTGAGGCAGGAGGATCTTGAGTTTGAGGCCAGTCTGAAGTCATAGTGAGAGACTTCCTCAGAAAATAAAACAAAAAACCCTCTTCATTGAGGGCTTATCTATGCTATGCACTTTTCTAACTACTTTTGCACATTTTAACTGATTTAGGTCTCAGGGTTCCCTATGCCATGCATACTATTTTCAGTTTCCACTTTGAAATGAGAAAGTTTAAAAATTTGCTGTAGGCCACATGAGTAGGAAGTGGTAGGCCTGGGGTTTGAAGCTAAGTAATTTTTTTAATTATGAGAAAAACGTTTAGCATGAGATCTGCCAACTTGACACACTTTCCAGTGTATAGTTCAGTACTAACTGAACAAACAATGTATGGTGATCTCTAGGGATTAATGAACTTGCACAACTAGACCTTTATATGGGTGGATAGCATTTTGTCTTTTCTCCATTCCCCCTCCCCTCGACAGCTATTCTGCTTCCTGTGTTTGATTATTTGGGATATCTCCGACATGGAATCATATTTGGGACTGACTTATTTAACTTAGCATAATATTCTTCAGAATTATCCATGTTGTCACATATGGCAAGATTTTATTCTTTTTTAATGCTTAGTAATATTCCACTGAATGTATACATATTTTCTTTATCCATTTATCTGCCCATGGGCATTTATCAGTTTTATTGCATAGCTCCAAATGACATCTACTACTTCCACATTTCCTGAAGCCTTTCACCTGCACCTTGCTCCTGTCTCTTTATTTTATTATTTTTGGCATTTCTGGAGATTGAACTCATAGTCTCATGCTTATTAGGCAAATGTTCTGCACATACCCAGTGCTTTGCTTTCTAGTTTGTTTATTAGATAAGGTATCATTGATTTTGCCCAGCTGGCCTTTGACCCCTGCTCTCCTGTGTTTGCCTCTTGTATAGCTGGGACAAGTGTGCTCCATCATGCCCAGCTTGTTTTTGAGATAGAGTCTCATTAACTTTTGCCTGTGCAGGTCTTGGAGTGCAGTCCTCCTATCTTTGTCTCCCAAGTAGCAGGAGTTACAATTAAGTACTACAATGCCTGGCTTGTTTTTGAGATAGGGTCTTGTCAACTTTTTGCTTGGACTGGTTAATTTATTTCTGCAGATGAGAAAAATCAAAATGTATGATTTACTCAACTTAAGAAAATGATCTCCTAATAGCTCATTGAGAAATCAACTATATGAAGCCCAGCACCTATTTTCTTTCATAGAATCAATGGTATTCTTACACTGCACTCACTGTATTAAACCTCAGAAAGTGTGGCTGCCTGACATGGCTGTGCCGATACTGCCTCCTCCAACTTTCAGTCCTGGTAAAAATGGTGAGAAGGTAGCAAGAAAAAAGAAAGGACAAGAGTAAGAAAGCAAATGATTCAGAGACAAAAGGGGTGGCAGCAAGAGGATCTGACTTTAACCTTGGGCAAGTTCCTTCATCTCTCTGAGAATGAAGATGAGAAATTACTTAATTCTCATATGAAGCATCTGGCAAAGCACTTTTAAAAAAATCTGGCGATACTCTATCAACATTTATTGGATTTTTTCAGTCACTTTTGGTCTCATTTTGCCTCTCCAGTCTCTTTTTTTTTATGGACAAGGGCAGCTCTAGGAAATATTTGGAAATATATGGTTGACATCCATTAAAAGCTTTCTGCAAACTCCCCCTACTCAACACCCCATTTTCAGGTGTTCTTATTTACAGACCTCTAAACTTCTCCATCTACATCAGCCAAAATTAGCCCATTCCTTCCAATTATCTTCCACCAAAAATACCTACCTTTCTTTTCCAGCTTTGCAAAACTCTGATTAACTCAGAATGGTTGGTGTCAGCTGGAGGAAAGCAACTGGATTGAACCAACTCAAAAAAAAAAAAAGAAAAAAATGCACGAGGGCCTTGGCTATCTCTGAACTCTCCTAGAGCTAGTTGCATTAAAAAGAGAAAGAGAGAAAGCGACTCTGTTTATTATCCAAAAAGCATGTCCCAGTGATGTGATTGCAGCCAGCATGCCAAAGTGAAGTCAAAACTTGAGGCACAGTAGGGGACAGATATTTTTGGGCTGGTGAAGGTCAGCTCATCCTGAGCACCTGTCCCTGGCCAGCTCCATGCTGTATTCTCCTTTTCACTGGATCTTTCCTTTCTTTACTTCTGAACCTCCAATTTCTCTAAAGCTTTTGCCTACCCAGAATGGCTTTTTAGGCAGTAAGCACCAGGGATTCCAGAGGTGAGGAGACGAAGGGAGGAAGGGCATTTGCAGATGCTGTTCCTATTTCGGTGTCATTTATATCTAAAGGTTGTTTCTGTTAGGGTTTCAGACACCTTTTATAATACCGTGATGAGCAGTGTGATTACAGACATGTAAATCTGGCTAGTTCGTTGGCAGGAAGAGTATAAATTAATGGAAACTTTGAAGAATCAACAGTGGCCTTAGAAGTAAGTTTTATAAGAATGATTGACTTACAAGTGTTTTTACCAGACTGCAAACCTTTCATGTTTAAATTGGCATGGGCTTGAAGACTTATTTTGTCTTCTTCCCTCATTTTAAATACATGGAAACCAAATTCCAGAAAGGTAAACATGAAGAGCCTCTATAATTGCTCTTGTTCCCATTCCTTTGCTCTTCAGCAGAGCATCAGGAGCAAGCTTGGGGTGACAATGGTGGAGAAAGTCCAGTTTGCTAACTTGAAAATAGATTCCCCAAATGTTAAGCTTTTAAAAAAGCTGGTGGATAAAGGAAAGCAGAAGGCTAAATACATTGCAGAAGTGTAATAAGGGAATCAGGAAGGGATAATTTTGCATTTCCATGTTCAGATCTGTGAGTAGAAGTTCATTTAAATAATATAACCCAACACCCTGCTCAGTTAGCAGTGGTGGGAAGATGGAGAAATGACACTGGAGTGATTGCTCTGGCTTTTACTCCATCTCCTACAGGGCTATTGAGTAAATCACAACCTTTGTTGCCCGACATTCATCTTCAATTGCTAATTAAGGAAAAAAATTGCTCTTTGTCACAAAGAGCTAAACATACTTTATTCTCGACCTCACAGAATGCATGGGAGTACCAAAGAAGGTCATCTGTGTAAAAATATTTCATAAACCAAATGTGCACACAAATGCAAGCTGTTCTCACCCTGCTTGACCATTTTATACCTGGCTTTCTCACTCCATCTTTTCTCCATCAGAACTGATTAAACTTTTTTCTTCAGGCTGGCATAATCCTCATGATGTCAATTCACTCGTAGAGGTTCCACTTTTTTTAGGGCTGGGACTTAAATGCATTTGCCGGGGGGAGTGTGGAGGGTCAGAATCAAAGCTCAGTAGATTTCTAGTTATCATTACTCCTTCACATTCCTCTGAAAAGTGCAGGTCACTGGGCAAATGCTCTTGTGCCTGCTGGGGATATCTGACCCTGAAAATATAAAAAAAAAAATTAAATTAAAAATTTTTTATTGTGCCCCCAGCAAAAACAGTTACCGAACCAGTTGAGTGTTAATATGACTGAAGCTTTCAGTCATAATTGTCATTCTAGGCAAGTTCTTAGAACATTTGCCTTCCTCTTAATAAGATGTTTTAATTATATTACATGATTCTTGATCTTCCATGGAAAATGTCATTATTTTTCCTGATGAATCCCTGAATTTCCATTTCTGTCTAGCTTGGCATTTTGAATTTAATTGAACATCAAACACTGCAAAGAAATTCATGAAGAACAATTTTTCATTGCTTTATTCCTCATCCCCACAACATTTGACCAAGTTTCATGTTGTAAACAATGATAATTTCTACATGATTGGGAAAGTATGGAGATTCAAGACTCAGGCAATTAAGGAAACTACAAAGAATGTATTTTTGCATCTACAAATTTCTTTGAAATATGTTGTTTCTTTATTTTACTACTGCTATTACTGATTTTACATTCGATAATTGCCAGACTTGAATTCTTGATTATTTGTTTTGAAATTACTCAATTAAATAAGAGCACAGTAATTTTATTTTTCTAATATCTGTGTGTTCAGAGATTTAAAAATAAGTTATAACTGTCTAATATTTTGTTTAAATACCTTCCAAGGCTTTATAGATATAATTCATGATATTTATGTTGACCTTGATGATATATGTCATAAAAAAAGTTGCATTTTTAACAACTCATAAAGCAGGAATCTTCCTGTAATGGAGTAGGATTTGTTGATCTCATACTACATATGATGTGGCAGGGAATCATATATAAGATCATGGAGAAAGGATCAGCTGTCAGAACCTGAAATCCAGGCAAGGACAAGGACAAGGCAAGGAGAAGAGCATAAGACAGCTGGGGATGTACACCTGCTGAGCTCAGATGGAGATAAAGAGCCTGGCATACATAGAGGTGAGACAACACAGGCCAGTCGTGATTTAAGGAGGGAAGTGAGTCAGAACCCTGTGATCACAACACACGACTGAAGAAGTTGTTTTTAACTCAGTGTGAGCTGTTTTGCAAATTTAATGAATACTTTGTAGCTTCTACCTGAACATACACAATTTTCTTGCAATTCCTGGGTTTTTGATGGTGATGGGCAAACCACCAAGTGTCCATGGATCCCAATTTTTCGGTTAAGAGATCTGCACTTACTAGATGGCCAATGTAGAAGGTTAATTGTCATGCACTGGATGCACTGGGTCTTAAGATAAATCCAGCAAATTCTTAGGTTTCTGTTTCTCCCTGGAATGAATTATTTATAAATCCTTTGCTATTTTCTCCACCTATCTGAAAATCCCAAAAGAAAACAAAAATAAAGCATAATAGTTTAGTAAGGGGAAAAGGCTTATAGTTTTCTGTGATTGCTCAGTTGCAAACTCTTGAACTCTTCTTTATGAACTTCCATTAGCAATGTAGAAAGTGAGTGTTTGGGACAGAGTGCATCCTGGAGATGTGCCCAGGGCATTGTCTGTGCTAGGCAAGTGCTCCACTACTGAGCAACACCCTTAGCACCATTTTTATAGTGTTTGATATTATGTTTATTCAATCTGATGTGATTCATTGTTGGGGCGTTCATGTACATCCCGGGCAGTAGAAACGTGGGTGCCTCAGTCATGTGAAGTACATATGTTTCTCTACAACTGAGCCTCAAAGTGGCCTTCAGTGAACTCCACATAAATTGAGTTTTGTGTGCAGGGATTGGTCAGTCTCAGAAGGCAGGATTCCTTTCAATATGAAGGTAACAGGACCAACATTTTTGATCTATACTTTGGTCAGAGGCCAGGTGTTTTTTGACTCTATAGTCACTTAAATGAAGCAAGAAAATGAGTGATTTCTGAAAAGTAATTTAGATCAAACATGTTGTTTCATGTGAAATATTCAAAATAATTGGGTTAGCTACTAAATTTTACTCAAATTTTTTTTTTTTACCATCTCACTAATGGGTATTTTTTTGTAGCTGAACTGAAATACAATTAAGACCAGAAGAGCTTTTTCCCTGAAATTAGAGAAAATTCTTTTAAATTCATTCCTTTAAAATGGTGACGTTTACATCGAAAAGAAACTGATGTTTATTTTATGCAACATAGATTTTTACTAATTGCTGATGGAAGTAAGGTCCTTTTTGGCTTTCAAAGAATTTCCCAAAGATATTATTTGGAAAATATTGTTTCTCATCTTTTCCACTTGCAATTTCTCAGCTATTTCTGCCTATTTAGACACAGATCGTACATCTTTGACAAGAATCCCACACAAATGGTATTGTGTTCATGATCACTTGCTCATTGGTCAGCTGTCTTTTGATTTGATTCTGCTCCCTCCTTTATAGGGTTCAAAGGAAATACAAGTTGAAAAGATGAGATCTCTTTGAGGGACTCTGGATTTCACCTTAGTGAGAGGAACAGTTAGTTTTTCTTAACTCTCTTGCCCAGAGACTGTGGTCACTGCAGGATCCACACCTTAGTCTGTCTTACCACAAAGCCTGTGTTTTTTTAATTATTCTTTCAGTATCAAATAAATCTTCCATTCTATCTCTTATCTGTGAATACATGTGCCACATTCCATGCTACTCAGAATGAGGAAAATGTTTTCTTTTACTGGGCCATGATAGCTTCACCAGGCAACCCCCTGTGCAGAGCAGAGTCTGAGCTCAGGCTTCCTCTACTCCTGAGACATCATGTAAATTGTTTAATCAGTTGAAACTCCACTTTCCACAAGTGAATGAAGTGAGATAATGCATGTTGAGCATTAAGAGATACAACTACTCAAAAATAGCCTCACATGATTACATTTAATGAATAATTACTTAGTTTACATCATTGTAAGTCTCTTTTATCCATACCTTCTGGTGAAAATTTTTGTTTGTTTGCTTTCTTTTCAAAATAATCTTAATAGTATTTGTTACAGCAGCCTAAGAAATATAGTAACAACCCCCTCAAATTTCTGCAGAATAAACAGCTCTGAAAAGATCGGTGGGGGGATTTACTCCAAGGTGATCTCTACCTTGTCCTTGGGAGCCTCCTTAGTCAGCTCTTTTTATCACCATAATGATATACTTGAGACAAAAAATTTATAAAATCTTAGATTGGGGGATTCAATATGAGTTCAAATGACTCTACCTGTTTTGGCCCTCTGGCAAGGATGATACATCATGGTAGGATCCTGTGGCAGAGCAAACTGGTCATTTCATGATCAAGAAGCAAATTGAAAAAAAAAAAAAAAGAAGCAAATTGAGATTAGAAGGGGTAGGATCTCACAATCCCATTTGAAGGCACACCCCACTGACCTAAAAGCCTTCACCAAGGCCCAATTTCTAAAGATCCATAGCACCTCCTACCTGGGGGACCAAGCCCTTAACACATGGACTTTTGAGGAACACTCATCCAAACCATAGCAGGAACACACAACCTCTTCAAAGTGTCAGGGGAACAGAGAACTCTGAGGATCACACATAAGCTTTTCCACTAGAAAGTAACACATGTCACCATCCCTCCATTTCATTGGCTGGTGCTACTCTCAGCAGCAAGGCCTGAGAGGGTCATCTTCCACACAACCAGGAAAGTTGAGCTGATATAGGTGCTACTTACCACATCTTCTTCAAAATCCTCACATTTCGATCACTGTCTTCTTGATCTGGCCGCAGTATTGTTTACAATGTGTATCTTTTATGTGTGTATGTGTATCTGTGTGTTTATTGCTAATCACTTGAAATGTTTTTCCATGAAAAGAGCCTGTAGAAAGTGACCTTCTGAGAATTTTTACTAGAAATATCCAATTTGTTCACCATTTTGCCATCTGTACTCATAGTATTATGTTATTTGAGGACACTTTCTTGAGAATTTGTGTCTACTGTGTTTCGTTAGATACAAATGACTTATGTTTAGAGAATTTAGCTGAACTTTGTCACCAAAAGATCATCCTCAAATTACTTAGAGTTAATGGCTGTGGTTTATATTCCTGATGGAAGGATACAGTTTCTGAATGTAAAAACTTCATGGAAGAAGATTAATTTCCACAGAGCATTGATGATAATTCACTGTTTCTTAAAACCATTAATACTAAACATTTGTGTAATCATCAAAATCCAAGCTATTTTAATTGTGACTAGGCCTTGTGAAAAACAGACATAAAGCCCTTAAAGAGAACTGACTATAAAACATACTCAGGCAAGGCCAACAACAAGTAAGAAGCCTCACGATTTATGGATTTGAAAACAGAAGTGATATGGCTCAGTTTGAAAAGGCATTCAGAGCATCAAATGTTTAATCTTTTTATTTTTGAAAGGATTGGCCTGTAAGCATGAGGGCTCTCAGCCTGTCTTATTATTTTTGCTTCCATGTGGTCAGAAACACAAGAAGAGTCCTATTTCTCAGGATAGTTTGAATTTTCAGTTTCAAATCCTACTGTGAAATAGGCATGGTAGAAATAGATAAAAACAAAGGGCTTATTGTGATTGTGTAAAACACGTTTTCTTTTGAATAGAATGATTCAATCCTGTACTTGATTCGAATTGGGTACATAGGAGTTAACAGTTATTCTTAGGCTTTAGGCAGGGAAAAGATGAAAGTATAGCCTTCACTCTGATGTCTGTGACTGTTGCCTCCTTCCACAGGAAGGGGACACATAGAACACAGTCTCTCTGGAGGCCTGCCAGGAGGCCTGCAAAGTTACATGTAAACAATCAACTCTCTTGACCTCTCCCTCATACACACAAACACAGTCTATTTACAAATCATGTTGATTCTGGTTCTAAAGTTCTTTTTTGAACTGTTCTCCACTGTCACCAGCAACTTCTGGCCACCATCTTGCCTTGCTCAAAAATGCCCACATAGCATCCTAAGATCTATCCAGCTCTCTGCTCTGGACCTTACATTGGTGACATTCATTCTGAGATCTGACAAATGATGTAGAAACTCTAATGATGCTCCCCTCCCATTTTTCTCTTCCAGGTCATATTTCAATGGCTTCCTGTGGCCCAAAGCATAAGGTCTCATGTCCTCCACAGGGTCTTACAAAGCTTGCCTCCATCTCAGCTGTGTGTTTCTCTCACATACCAGGACCCTTCTGTCTAGGTCCTCTGGAGTGTGTGATGAGGGTAAAGAAGAAGAAAGAGGAGGCTGGAAACAAAACTTAAGGGTTTGGATAAAGGCTCTGTGAGTTGATGGGCCACAAGAAGTAAACCCAGAATGTTAATAAAAATATTCTTCCCCAATTGATGTAGATTTCTGCAGATCTTATCTGTTCATTTCATATGATCTGATTGGATAAGTCATTTAGGAAGTGTTTGCAATTTGGACAATTTCTGTTTGGAAGCTGGGCATCTGCAGAAAGAGACCTTAGTGATAGAAGGGAAAAATTCTGAGTAGGTTCTTGTGTATAATATGTTGCTATAAATTCATGACCTGGTTTCATAAATATTCTTCTTTATATGGACAACTGCATTTTCAGGTGTGGGTTGAGCTCTTCACATCCCTTTTAATGTTTGTAATGCATGCTAGCTAAGGCTAGTCTATATAAACCCTTAATTGTGAATGATCCATTACTAACCAATTAATTCACACCTACTCTTCTTAAACAATGACCATGATTCAGGGTAGGCACAGAATTTTTATTTGGTAGTGGAGCCAATGAGATGACTAACTAGATTGAAGTAGGGATGATGGAATTTGCCTGACGTCTGAATTTTTGCATAGATTCTTATGTAGATTTTATATTTATTTGGGGCAACTTTCAAGGATTTGAAAGAGATCTTAGGGAGACTAAGCCATTCTCCTCCCGCTATTGTCACTTTTTAACAAACAGGTTAGACATTTTCCTCCCTGTGTGTCATTGTTGTGCATCACTATTACCTGACTTGTCATGTCACTGTACATCATATTTAATCTTTAAAGGAATGCTCATTTCATATTCGTGTGCACCTCTGGGGATGAACCAGGCCTACACCTCCTTCTTAAGTATCTGTTACCATATTTTATATCTAGTCAAAGCTCAATAATTATTGATGAAATAACCTTTTAAATGCATTTACTCGACAATAGCAGTTGGCAGATCTCCATGCACCTGTTAGGTATGTCATAGGTGAAAGATTCTCAAAAAACAGATTTTTAAATAATAATGTGTTTCTTGATTATCTCATCTTTGGTATCCAATTTTAGGTTTGTGGCCTTATTATAGAAGTCATAAGGATTAGTTTCAAATAATTCTAGCAACTGAGAGATGGAAGAATCTTAGCTAATTAGCCAAGTGTATAGATTTAGAAACAGAGGGCCAGAGAGGGTGAGCCCTGCTCTGCTGGGGTCCATGATAGAAGCAAGAACCAAGGTCTAATGCCTGCCATTCTGGAGCTGTGCGCATCTCATGGGAACTCTTTCATTTGAATCTTATTCTTGGTTATGGCTTTTTACTGAAGATAGCTAAAAAACATAATTTCAGCTTGGTTTACATTTTAAAAGTGTAGGAATTAAAACCCCAGCCACATAATAAAGTTTCCAGAGTGGTATAATATGAACTATTATTATCAGTGTGTGAATTCAAAGAACAGGAATTCACTCATTCAAATATTCTAAACCAAAAAAGCCAATAGGGCCAGCCTGGCTCTAAACTGTGGAAATGTGAAAGGAAATATATCTGGATGAAGTGCCTCTGCTTTAAAATTTGATTAATTTTTATTATTCATAATAAGAAGAATGCTACATTCTTAGTGTATCTGGCAATTTAACTTAGCAATTTCCCTTTCACTTATTTGTAAGCCGAAACCTTCCTTTATGTAGTTCTTACCTGAGGCTTCTGACCTCAGCCTCAATATACTCCACAAAAATAGATCCTCATTTTCTGCGTGAAACTGGGTAGATTAGTGCACCTGCCTGTAAAATATGTCTTTGTTTGGTTCTTAAATTATTTCAGTTGAATTCATTTTAGTGTGGCAAATATAAATCAAATTTAGGACTAAGAGTTGTTCCCACCTCAAATCTTTGATCAGATTTTCTGGAAACATATGGAAATGATAATGACATGATAGTTCAATGTGTCGATGCCAAAACACGTGAAGGGATTAACCTTTTAAAAAGTCCTCAGCATATGCTCATTGCTTTTACAAATTCCTTAGGTGAATCTTATTTTCCATGCTTCCTGTTTGTTTTTGCCACTCTACTTAGAGTTCTGAATATCAACCAACCTGCAGGTAATCCATGAGTGCTTTCTCTGGGAGAATCATGGAAAGGATATTAACATTGGCTGATAGTTCATCTTTCACTGGATTTAGTGATTTCTTTCTTAGGTTCTCCTCTTTGGGGATATTCAAGTGCTGGCTTAAATTTTCATTATTATTCAAAGTGAAGGATTTTTAAAAAAAATTGATAAAAGCCTAACTAGCACTCAACAAAATGAATTATTTTGCTAATTAAAAGGCTCTGATTTTACTCAGTGTTAACACCTGTCGAATACCAAGCAAACATTTTAGTGTTAATCCAGGTGGCGGCATATCAGTTGATTGCAGAAATATTTCATGAGGCACAAACAAGAAGGCAAAAATTAATTATTATTTTTTGGGTTTGAATTAATAATTACTCTAGTTTCCGTCAGCTTCAAAAGAGAGTTGTTTTCAAAGTCAAACTGTCCAGAAAAGAGTCTTGGTTTGGGGGCAATAATTTTCTAACAGGATGTAGAAAAATGTTTATTTTCAACATCTATTATTTCTACTCACATTTAAAATTGTGAATATTAATTGAGTCAAACACTAACCTTTATCTTTTTCTAAGACATAATATGCAGAGAAATATTTTCAGTGGCAAATGGACTCTGCTAGCATTTATAAACCAGCCCTCTGATATCTTTATGAGCATTTTAAATAGAAATATATGTGCTTATTTGTTTACTTGTAGCTCTCCTTTTTTCACAAAGGATTTGCATAACAATTACTTTATCACATGATAAAAGCTTAAAATGTTTTTATAAGTAACTTTTTAATTTTTACTGCTGGGGATTAAACTCAGGGCCTCATCCATACTATGCAACTCTTCTACTGTTGAACCTCATCCTGAGTCCCTAAGCTTAAATATTTTTAGGGGAAAAAAATCTATACCTGCTATCATGTATAAAACCCAACCAGTACTTATGAGAATAAATAATTATTATACATAACCACTGTGATAGTTTAAAAATACACCTGGAGATTCTTTGTATGACTCCTTTAAAAATATGGTATAAATTCCTTCCTCTTGATTTGAGCTGACCTTAGAGACTCACTTCTAAGGAATGGGAAATGGTGCAGGTAGTGCTGAGTGACCTCTGGGCTAGGTTAGAAAGGTGGCAGGACTTTTGCCCAGGTCTCCTGTTCCCATGGGATATATTTCTTGGGAGCCTGAGCCAACATGTCAGAAGGTCTGCTACTCTGAACATACTGTGCTGGAGAGAGATCCCATGAAGAGACACATAGACATGGAAAGAGATTCCTGGGGATCCAATTGTCCAGCCCCCACCCTGTGAGTGTTTCCAGCCTTGACACCAGACTAACAAGAGAAGATGCCTTGCATTGTCCCCAGCCTGAGCTGTCATCCAGCTGCATCCACAAGAGAGTCCCTGAGCCGAAATTGCACAACTGAGCTGCTCTGAAAGTCCCCACATGCGGAAACTAAGGAACAGTAAATGACTGTGTTTTAAGTCCCTACATTTTGGATGATTTATAAGCAGCATAGGCAGCTAAGAAAACTACTACTACTGAGTTCAGCAATTGAGAAGGGTTTTAAAGTCCATAGTAAAGACTGCTCCTACCTGGAAAGAACAAATTATCAGGAAAAAATCTTTTAAACTCAATAACTCTGTAGATTGTCGATTGTCCCTTTGCTGGACTAGAGGATAATCTAATATGGGTCTGCAACATTGAGACAAAGCCTCTGTCAACAACTGTTGGTTGGGCCCTGGCCTGGTTTAATGTCTGTTAGTCATCTGTAGCAACTCATCTTCAGGTTTAGGCACCAGCCAATACTGATCTTTTGACCAGTGACTGTGTGTGCACTCATGTGTGTATCTGTGTGCATTTGTCCATATACATGCACAAATACAAATATCTCCGTATATGTGTGTTTTCCTAATTTCTATAAAGGGGCTAAATAATAGTACTGTGGTTGCTGTACACACTTAAAGAATTTCTGAGAAGAAAATATAGGTTTCATCTAAACTTTAAAACAAATGTAGGAGAACCCCAAGAAAAAAATGTATAAGAGCAAAAGGCAAAAACAAAACAAAAAATAAAAACAAGAAAAGAAAGAAAATTTTGAAAAAGAAAAAGAAAACCTTGCCATTGTCCACATGAATTTTAAAATAAGTTAAAAATGACACTTGAATAAACTGTTGAGAATTGTAACAATGACTCATAACTGTGTTGTAAACTAAGATTGTGTTAATTAAAAAAAACTAACCCAATTGACAATTGTCACCAAATCTTATTCTTAGTCTGTGTTGTGCTGCTTAATACACTCTATGTTAAAAACAAAATCACATCCCCCAAAGATAAAATTATTTATAGTGCAGATAAGGACTGTTCTATTTCCTGAGTTGTGTGGGATTTCACTTACATGATTTTGAAACCTTCTGGGAAAAGATCCACAGAGCACTGACGGCAGAAATGCTTTCTGGTCCAAACCTCCCTTTGTCACTAGGGAATACATGTGTTCAGGCATTAAGGAGAAAGAACAGCCGATTCCTCTGTCCTGGATTGGTTCATATGAGCAAGAAAATGTGCCATTAGAGACTCTTAAAGATAAACATAAAATGCATGTGAATACATTAAGGAAATATTGTGTCCTTAAACTATACATCAACATCATTGATCAGTTTCAGATATGAAGGGTAATGCATTTATTATAAAGCATATATTTCACAACACAGTGGCAGATTCTACAGAGGGCTGTAGTAGTCACTGAATGTTTGTCACAGTTGGTGAGCTGCCTTAGTATTTGTGATGGTCTGTCAGAGCAAAGCATAGCTTGGTGAGAGTCACCTCCATCAAAGGTGTGCATCTTCCCTCACTGGCTGCGGGCTCTTGTGGATTTTTTATCCTTAAGCAGTTCACTCTTACACGTCCATCCCTCTGGGCAAAGCAGAGTCCACAATCCCACTTTTAGTAATTTTCAGTGTTATGTGTTGGTCTGTAAATTCAGTTACAATCTTCTTAAGGTCAGCTCTTGGTAAATTTTGATATAGAGTGATAGGTAATCAATAATCAAGTTTAAGGAATAATGTTCTCATTATAAAAGTGAAAATATCTTCCAGAGTCTTGTGAAATATTTTACTCTGAGGACTTTCACCACGTGGAATGGAAGAAGCTCTCATTCCTTTCAACAAGAACATCTACAATATTGAAGGCAATAAGGCACAGTGCTGGATGAACCAGGGCTGGAGATGTAGCTCAGGGGTACAGCGCTTGCCTAGCACACACAAGAAATGCACTGTAGTTGCACTGCAAACAAATGAATAAACCATACAACATAGAACCTCAAAATGTATTGAGATGGTAAGAGATGCACAAAAATCTAGAGTTGTAAGTTCTGTAATAGAGGCTCAAAGGCATTGCTTCTGGGCATTTCTACTAATAACACTATTTGTTTATCTATACACTGAACATCCATCTAGGGACTTTATACTGGACCCTTACAAAACCCCCCAAATCATTATTGTATCCTTACAAACAATGATTTCAAGGAACTGAGAAAGTAAGCAACGTACTAACTTTCATATAGCCATATGGAGGATCCAAGATTCAAACCCAGAAGCTAGGTCGCAGAAATGTGTAGTGGATGGAGCACTGAAGTCGCTCCCATGGGAGGCAGTGGTGGTAAGAGCAGGAGGTGTGGTGATTGCAAATCAAATAAGACTCTGGAGAATCTTGTCTTTCTTTTACATGCTTCTTCCTTGGAAATAGATGCTCTAGGTAGCAAGGCATCTGTTATAATTCTAATTTAGCAACAGCCTGGAGCTGTTCTTAAGTCAGGACACTGCATGACTGACTCAAACTGACAGTGATGAACATATTTTGGCTGACATGTCTCCCAAATTTGGGTTTATTTATCTCATTAATATTTTTCTTCAGGCAAAATATATTTGTAATGTCCTTTCTATTTATAAGGTGGAAACATTTCCTTTCTCGAGTTCGATGACCCTCAGTGAGAGGCAATGGAGAAGCAAGAAGACAGGTGGTGGAAATGCCCGTGAGCATGGTTTCAGAATTGCAATCTCTTTGTGCAAGCCTGTAAGTCTGATTCAGGTTAGCACTTGCTGTGTACTGTTTTGGTTTTTTGAACATGTCGATTTGTGCAGAAGTTGTCTGCTTTGCTAAAGCAGGATTCCTGTCCTTCACATAACAGTCCTGATCGTGGCTCTGATTGAGAGAACTTGACCATGCTGTCACTGGGTTCTTTGTCACAATAGAGCTGTTCAAGGTGTGATATTAAAGCTATGATCTGGCCCTAAGCCAGAAACTTGGATTTCTAGTGGCATAGTTGTTTTATTCTTCTTTATAATATCCTTTGTGGACTACCTTTAGAATCTTGTAAATGAGTGACTTGTGCTATATTCCTTTTATCAAGAAAATACAAATATCATAAAAAAATCCAAAGATGGACCATGGATATGTTTTTTAAAGTGTTTCTTTTCTTTTTCTTTTTCTTGTGGTACTAAGGATTGAACTCAGTGGTTCAAAGGCTCTCCCACTTGAGCTACATCCCTGTACTTTTGCCTGGCTGGCCTCAGAGCTTGATCCTCTTGCCTCTAGCTTCCAAGTAGCTGAGATTATGGATATGCACCACCATGCCCAGCTCATTTTAAGTATTTCTTCCTCAAAGCAGAATTGTTACTTAGCAACAGGCGGGTCTTCTGTATCTTGGTTTGAGCATGTTCAAGCATGAGGTAGAAGTTGGGAAAGAAAGATATAACTAATGTTCTTGAAAAGGAAAACCCTCAAAGAGAAAATTACTTGATGGGTCCTTATGAAAATTAGTCACCAGATGCCACTTGCAATGAAAGCCTCAGGTTTATCTCTGTTACCTGGATAAACTAGTCAGAAGAATTTTGTAGATCTGAAATCATTACTTCCATTTCATACTGTTTGTGAATAAATATTGAGAAACAGATGTCTAGTGTACTGCTTTTTGTTAAGAAATTCTATCCCAATCATTGGTGCCATTAAATGTCTTCTCTATATCTTAAGAACCTCATCATATCTGATGTAACACCATACTTTATGGTAGATTACATGAGAATTCCCAGAGTACTCAGAGGATATGAATGAGTCATGTCCCTTGGGAGTCTAAGACTGGGTGGCAGACCTCCTTACTATGTGTGTTTGGGCTTCATCCTTGTGGGCACATCCTATCATGCCTATGTGTTCCATACTTGTTTTTGTTATCGAGATTCCCATTTAACGCTGGCATTGCTGGGTGTCAGTATCTTAGTATATCATGGACCAAGAAGGGAAGTTTGAAGGGAGAGGTGGCTGGGATTTTGTGGGTATGAGAAAGGGAGCTTTGTTTCATAGCTTGTGAGAACAGGAAGGGGAGGAAACAAGGGCAGAAGAGTGGAGCCACAGCCATTGGCAAGAGCTTCCTGCGTGGGGTTTTTAGGAGCTGAGGCTTATGGGGAAAGGTGGAGAAGGGAAGGGATAGTCAAGTGATAGAGATTACTTGATTCTCTACATACCAAATTAAAATTTGGTTTGGTGTACAAGTTAAGAGTGTGGTACTATTTGGAGCTAAGTTGGGTGCATTGATTTTTACCTCTGGTCAGCCTCTAAGGGTGAGTCCCATAGGCTAGGGACCAGTTGAAATAAATTCCACACTGTCAGAAAAAAAATTCTCATTAACAAGATGAAAAGAAAAATCACTCTTCCATGGTTACAAGTCCTCAAATTTGTAAATTCATAAATTCCTTTTTTTAAAAAAGAGCTACTTATTTTCCCCTGAAAGCTTAGTCGATGACAAGCCTATACTAGGTATGTTATATACATTTTGCTTTGTGTTCCCATAAGTAATGCTGAATTTAGAGAGCAATGGAGTAATTGCATACATGAAGGCTCACATGACCAAGCCTCCGTGTGGAAGAAAATCTCTTGCAGAGACCAGAAGAAAAGACAGTAATGTCTCTTTAGACCCATTTGACAAAAGCAGTACAGTAAATTTTGTTCCAAAAACTGTGCACCTGCCGACACTGTGAGCAGCAGGAAAGCTTTTCACAATTCAAGGAACCTTGCTGCCTGAAATGAGAGCTGCCAGGGATGGCAAAATACCAACTATCTCTTTCTATTACTACTTAGTATTGGGGAAAAAATTGCTAACCAATTCATCTTACCCTAGTGTCCCTACTAATAGTCTGTATTTTTATATTTGCATGGGGGACATGCTTTTTAAAAGTTAAATTCTATCAGATTTTGTATTCCCTTTGTATCCAAATGCAGCAAAGGAAGGTTGAAATTCTAATTAGAAATGTTTTCAGTTAAAATTCATTCTCCATAATAAGATTAGGTACCCTGACTGTTTTCATAGATGAGATTTCTTCCAAGATCACATAAAGGTTTTGAAATATATTGTCTTGAATGTTAGGTTTAATTCTTTGGTGCTGAACTAACAACAAGACTGAAGAAATTAGAAAAATTTTCAGATAACCACCCACAAGAGGGCAGAAGGATTGGCCTTGAATGGAAAGGATTAAAGGGGCTATGTTCATTTAACCTGGAAAAAATGGCTATTTTATGATACTCTTTGTATACACAGGTCTGATTTCTATGCAGGAAATGGCCAGTAACTGTTTTCCATCTGTACTTGACAAAATAAGAAAAACTGGAATTGGGCAGCAGCATGGGGGATTAAATTCAGCCTTAAGAAAGAATCTTGACAGGAGGATTCTTAACAATGTGAGAGACAGGAAGTCTTGTCTAGAGGTCAAACAAAAGTAAGATAGGTTATGGTCCACTTGCCCATTTTAGATATGCTTTTATCTGATGGCAATGAGATTAAATTCAAAGATTTGCTCAGGCTTTGGGTATTTTACATTATTGTGGCATTTAAAGTTGTTAAACATGATGTGGAAAAGCATTAGAGGATGAAAAATAAATTGTCAGCCACAGCATTACAACATTTTACAACATCTGTGTTGTAAAAGGTTGGCCCACAATATCCTCTTTACAGGAATCAGGGTAACCTTAGAGAGAGAGGTCATGGGTCATTTTCATATGAAGTGATTTTTTTAAATGATGTCTTAAAAATCATTAGGAGAAAAGATATTAGCAGTGTGATTGAATTCTTAAAAATAGTATGAATCTGTTTATAACACAGTGATGCTTAGATAATTATTGTATCTAAAAATAGTCTAAAGTACTTTATACTATTACCTAAACAGGGTAAATTCTTAGATAATAGTCATTATAACTGTAGTAGGATACTTGGAATAAAATTTAAAGGCAAAATATAACAGGGTGATGCATTTATCTTTTTTAAATAGCTTTTTTTTTTAAAAAAGAAGAGTATCAGATTAGCACAAAAATTGTGAGGATAGCAGTGTCCATATACCCCAAACCCAGTTTCTCCTATTACTAACATCTACAATACTTTGGCGATCACAATTAATGAATTGATATTGATATCCTGTTATTACCTAAAGACCAAAGATCCCATCCAGGATACATTACATTTAGTTGTCATGTCTCCTTGGTCTCTCCCTGCCTGCAAGTGACCTAGTAGTTCCTTGTTTTTGCTGACCCCGACACTTTTGAGTAGTGGTGAGGTATTTTGTGGAAATACCTTCAGATGGGATTGTCGGCTATTTTCCCATGGGTACCCTGGCTTGTGGGGAGAAAGACCACAGAAGTAGGTGAAATTTTATCAAAGCATATCAAAGATACATACTATCAATTTGAGTCATCAGAGTTGATGTTAAACTGTGGATGAGCCCGTTTTCGTTGGCTTGTCCACTGCAAAGCCACTCTCTTTTCTCCTTTCCATGATGTTCGCTTCAGAAAGAAAGTACTCTCTGTGCCCACCCTTCAGGAGTGGAGAGTTAGGCTACATCCTAGAGGACAGAGTCTATAGAAATTATTTGGAATTCTTCTGTGTGGGATATAAGTTTCTTCTCTCCCAACCATTTGCTTTCATCACTATGGATTCGTGGATAATTTACTTGATGTTTTGAGTAACAATCCAATACTACTTTACTTATTTGTTGTGCTGAAAATCATTGGTCATTTGGACATTGGGAACTCTTTAGTCGTTTGGCCCCTGTAATCCTTTGACATAAAATCCCTATGGATTTACATAGATATACTTATCTTCTGGAGCCACAAGATGTTCTAGGCTTATCTTACATATTTCCTGCTTTAGTCCTAGAACTACAAATTTCTCCAAGCAGAAATTTATTGGAGAATGGTGTTAGAAACAAAGATCCAGGTGTGGGTGGACTCATTGCTACTCATTATTATTACTTCTCAGCCCACTGAGCTGACAAAGTAAGTATATATGTGTGCTAACCTGCTTTTACACACGTACTTACAAATATTTCCATAGACACCTGTCAATACTGTGTGAAGCTGAGTAAGAGCTGGTAATTAATGTATCCAACCCTAGTCCTTTACACATGGTGTTGCTCCCTTTCCTTACTTACCTGTAAACTTCCACTCTCATCACTGCTACCAGACACCATTCATTTACCCACTCATTTCATTCTAATATACACATATAGCAACTATAGTTTTTTAACATTCAATTTCTTCTCCAAAACTTCTGGCAACTATCAGTCTTTCTATTATTTTTGCTACAGTCTTCCATTTTCTAGAATGCAATTTAATTGCAATAACAGAATACATACCCTTTTCAGACTGGCTTTTTTTGCTTATTGATATGCATTTAAGATTGTGCCTTGCCATGTCACACTTAGTAGATTGTTTATTGTTCTTGCTGAAAAATAAACTATTGCATGAAGAAACCACAATGTTTATTCATTCATGTATTGAATGGTTGCCTTTGGTTTTGGTGATTATGAGTAAAACTGTGGTAAACATTTGTATGCTGGTTATTGTGTGAATATAAAAATTCAAATCAGTTGGATAAATATCTAAAAGTGGTTCATATGATAAAAGTATGCTGAGCTTTGTAAGAAACTATCAAATTGTCTTCCAGTGCGATTGTATCCTTGCACTCCCACCAGCAATGGATGATGTTCTTATTGTTCTGTCTTCTGGCCAGCATTTGATGTGGTCAGATTTATGGATTTATCCCTTCTAATAAGTTTGTGGTAATATCTCATTATTGTTACAGTTTGCAATTTCTCTTGTGAGTAATAGTGTTCAACATCTTTTCTTACTTTCCTCTGTTTTTTACTGTGTATCATCCTTGATAAAGATGTTTAAGTTTCTGACCTTTTAAAATTAAATTGTTATATTATTGTTGTGTTTTAAGGTTTTTTCCCCCCATATTTTGGATATAAGTCCTTTATTGGATGCATACTTTGTGAATGCTATCTTCTAGTGTGATGCTTTCATTTTCTTTTTCTAATTTTCTTTTGTGTATCTTTAGCAGTTCTGGGGCTGGAACCCAGGGCCCTGTACATTGTGGGCAAGCATTCTACCACTGAGCTACCTCCCCAGCCCTTTGTTTTCTTAAGCGTCTTTTCCAGAGCAAAATTTTTTCATTTTCCTACAACCCAATTTATCATTTTTTTTCTTGCATGGACCAAGCTTTTGGTGCTATATAAGTAAACACATCACCAAATCCATGAAAATGTAGTATTTTTGTTGTTGTTGTTCTAGAAATCTTACAGTTTTGCATTGTACTTTCAGCTGGATCATCATTTTGAGTTCATTTCTGGGGTAGATGTAGGCTCTGTATCCATTTATTCATTGGTTTGCGCAATTGTAGCAACCATTGTAGATAAGATTACCTTTTCTCATGGAATTGCCTTTGCTCCTTTGTCAAAGATCAGTTGATTTAATTTTTTATTATTAAATTTCACAAAGAAATACCAATTTTCGCTTTTGTATTTTACAGGCTTATTATAACATATAAATGTAAGTTTATTAGGTACAGCCATTGTCTTAACATTGATTGATGATGAAGAGGAAAAGAAATAGAGAGATTAATAAAGAAACGAAGGAAATTGGTGCCACAGTTGGATCTTTACACCTTTAAGTAATAACTAGAGCCATGGAAAAAAAGTGGCTTGACCGTATACCAAGTTAAGGAGAGCAAAGAAAAGAAACACTTAAGATTGTGCACATTTATTGTGAGTGGAACCTAGGTGTGGAGTGGATGTACACTCAAGGTCAGGTAGACTGTGCTGTGGCCTGCCTGGCACTTCAGCTAGAGCAGCATGTCAGGTGCGAAGGATAACTTTACCTGTGAACTTGATCAACCACAGGGTGCCCATAATTTAGTAACCATTCTTTTAGGTGTTTCTGTGAGGGTGTTTTCTGATGAAACTAACATTTAAATTGGTAGAGTGGGTAAGGTGGATTACCTTCTTTAATATGGGTCCCTCATGCAGCTAGCTGAAGGCCTGAATAGAACAAAAGGCCATTTATCCTTTGGACAGGAGAGAATTCTTTCAGCCTGGTGGCCTTCAAAGTGGATCATCAGGCCTCCAGGCTGTTGGATCAGATCTGCACCATCAGTCCTTCTGGGTCTCCAACCTGCAGGTCTTGGCATTTGCTGGCCTTATGGTCCTGTGAACCAATTATTTTTATAGTACACTTCTTTAAATACGCACCCATCCTATTGTTTTTTTCTGTGCAGTACCCTGTGCTTCCTTTTAGCTTCCTGCTCAGTAAACACACATTTCTATTTTGTGGAGAAAACAAGACAACAAGGCAGAAGAGAATTCTTCTGGTCAGCTGGCTGCACCTACAACAAGACTGCTTTTCTCCCCAACCTCCTCTATCTGATACGCTAGGAAAGAAAGCCATCACAAACCTGGGGGATCCTGACTTTATACACCTGAGTCTTTTTGGTTTGCCGTCACTGAGTTGTCTAGGCACCTTAACTTTTCAGTATTAACTAATCCAACAAGGTTTGTCTGGATAAATTGCTCCCCTAGGGCAACCCTCATCTTAAGCAATGGAGCACCCCTTCCTGCTCTGAGCAGTGGTCTTGACTGATGTCAGAGCTGCTCCAAGGGCAACTCACCTCTGCAATTAAACAGGGTCCCAGAATTTGAGCCTTGGAAGTGAAATTTGCTCAAGGCAAAGATCCAAGTTTTCATTCTGCCTGAACGGAAGAGTAAGATTAAAAGAGAAAAATGGCTGCATTGAGGACAGAAGACAGAACTCCATTTCACCTCAGTCTGTTTTAGCAGTTAATTTCTTCTCGAGAGGGACATTAAGTCTTTTTACCTGGCAGACAGGCTCTGGCTGTTTCAATCCAGTGTGGGCCATGGAATGGAATGAATGATTAGATTTTGCATTAGTCATAGAAAGACAGAGTACGTATTATTTTCCCCTGTGTCTCATCATGAAATATAGGCGATCCTTCCACTGAGTATTTGCTTAACCAGGTCATAGGAATTCTTAATTCAGAAAGAGGAAAAAACAACATCTGTGAGTGAGGACCGACACAGAGGAGAATATTTGCAGGCATCTCTGAACTACAGGACACACTTGTTTACTGGCCCTGTATATCACCAACATCTTTGCTCATTTTCATTCATCATCCTGATCAGTGTTAACCTTCAGCTCAGAAATGAAATCAAACAGAAGGAATGCTTGTGAATTTCTTGCATCAGAAAAAAAACTGCACATATCTATGGACAGGAAATAGCCTGAATTTGGATTGAATAAACTTCAAACTTGTAATAATATTTTGTGAGAAGCACTGGAAATAAATTATTCAATGAACTTTTAGGTTTTCACTTGTATTTAAGCTTTTTGTCAAAACTCAATTTCTTAAATATCTATGGCCCTGAATATAACCATAGTGTCCCCAGAATCAGGGGGATATTTGTATCCATGTTTTCCTACTTACAGGAAGGACATTGCTGATCAACCAGTCTGGTCCCCATAACAGGGAAAAAGGCTGAACAACGTTCTAAGAAAATGGTGGTGGTGTTTCAGAAAAATGAGAACACATCTTTGACTATTAGAAATGAGAAAATTAGCTTCAATGAAAAGGAAATAGTCTCTGTCATGACCATAAGTTTCTTTAGCTAAAAAAATACTATTCACTAAGTTCAATATTATATTAATATCAAGAACACTTTACTTACCCCAATAAGTTTCAGGATGGCTGTCACTCTTACCATGTATTTAGGTAAAAGTTAAAAAGGGTGGCATTCTCTTAAAAATCATCACATATATTTCATTTTAGGGGTTCACTATGTTCACAGCCAAGAATAGTGAGTGTGTGCTTTTTTTAAAACCTCAGTGAGAGATCTTTCTGGCTCTGTATCCTTTGGCTGGTTGTTTCTGTCTCTCTTTTTTTTTTTTTGGCAGTATTTGAACTTGAACTCAGGACTTCGTGCTCTCCAGGCAAGTGCTTTACCACTTAAGCCATGCCTCTAGCCCTTGGCTGGCTGTTTCTAAAGTTATCAACAACTGAGAGTATGGTCATTAGTTGAAGAAAGAAGGTCATTGCATAAGAAATAAGGAAATATCTCCTTTGTGGAATGTATGGACCGATTTTGAAAGCAATGACGCATTAATGACTCTGTAAAAATCTATAAGGCATTAATAACTCAAACTAGTTTTGATTACTAGCTTGTTAAGTCTTGGGCTCTATAAACCCTTTTGGAACGCTGTCATTCATCTTGCATTAAGACACAAAATCCCTTTAATTACTTCAACGTACATTCATAGCATCACCATTGATCATTCAGTACAGTTTTGAGACTGAAATGGTTGTAATTTCAGTTGTACATAATCAAATAAATAATATCTCATATCCCACGTTTCAGCTGCCCCTCAGTTTCCTTTCCATGTGGTCATCTGCTTTCACATGTGGTTCCATGTTAGCCTTAAAGGGCAGTATTCTTAGGCCTTAAATCTGTCTTGGTTGCTGACCTTGGCAAGGAGATGTCATAGACGAAATGCAAGGCCAGGATTGCCTCTTAGAGCATTATTTAATTTTGGTTGTTGGCTCAGCTCACTCATCAGAGACTGCTATTTCCAGCTGTACTGCAAGCTCTCCCACAGTTTAATTCTTTGCTTATGTTTTTTTAAGAAATCTTCCATCCAAGCACCACAGTGATGTGCCAAAGTATGACGATGACTTCACACCTCAGTTAATTCACATCTGCAAGGAGAGAAAACAATTTGCAACTGAATCTAGCCTCACTAATGCCATCCTCACAAATTCCCTTTGCTTATCAGCCATGCTGGAGACTATTGGGCAAGCCCAGATTTTACCTTAAGAAATATAGATGTGATATTCAAAGTGCAACTTATTTATCATTCTGTGTATCGACATTATATTTATGAAGAGTTTGTATGTTCATTGACTAACTCAATTACATTTTGTGTCTTCTATTAAGTGTTCTAGAAAATTGTTCATACTTAACATTTATACTATTGTGACTTGCTCACCTTAGATATGCATGAAATTAAAATACCTTATCATTCATGTACTTATTGAAAACCTTATATTATTGCTTTCTGAACTTTTCCAGCAGAATGAATACATTGAGTCTTAGCTGATGTAGGTGTTTAAAGAGATCTTCAAACAAATTGTTCTGACAGAAAAATATTAATATTTATTGAGCATTCAGTACAGAACAAGTCCTAATCTAGACTTTAAAGATATAACAGAAAACAAGACAAGCAGAATCTTTACTTTCATGGAGTTTGGATATCTGTGTGTGTGTGAGAGAGAGAGAGGAGAGCATGGAGAATTAGTAAACAGAAAACTGAACACTTATGTATAAATTAGATAGTGGCAAGCGCTATTCAGAGCAAAACAAATGGATAAAGTAACAAGGAGTAACAAGTGTCTACTTTTGGTTGGAGAGTCAGGAAAGAGACTTTTATAGAAAGAGCAGGTATATGAGCATCAATTGGAGGAACATTCCAGGTTTGTTCAAATGTCCCACAGCAGAAATGAACTTGACCTATTTCAAAGAACAGCTTAAATGCAGCAGCAGCTGAAGAGTTCCAGTTAATGAGAGAAAAAGGGATTAAGAGAGTGGGAAGTGAATAAAAACTTTAATCATGCATCATCCATAGTGAATCGGGTACTGTGCTAGGTATTTTACATCTGTGAACTCATTTCATATTCATAACAGTAGACTGTCCTCCTTTTGTAGACAATGAAAGCAAAGCACAGAGCATTGTATCAGTATGTATCAGGTCATTGCTGGTGACTGGGCTCTAGGTTCTTCGTTCTCAGACACACCCCAAAGTAGTGTTTAGATATTCTTCTAAGTGTGAGGATTTACTAGGAGGGCCATTTGATTTTCTTACAATTAAAGCTATCAGTCTGATTGTGCTTTGGAGACAGGTGGTGGGCATGGGATGGGGAGCAGGCTTACATGGAGACAGTGACCCTGTTTATGAGGCCATTGCACAGCCATTCACAACGTCATGTGGCTGATCCCACCCCGGCAGCCTGGTAGTGATGCCCGGGTCACCAGATTTGGAATATATTCTGAAACAAAGCCAGTAGGATTTACTGATGAATTCAATGTGAGAGATAAAGTAGAGAATCAAAGATAACTGCTGTCTGATTTATGTACTTAAGATGAATAATATAATGCTTTGTAATGACTGCGATGACAATATAGAACATTCCTACAGTATTCTTGGAATTGGTATTTATATTGACTCACAGAATCCTAATCACAACCCTAGAAATATAATTATCTTCAGGCTTATAGATGAGGAAGATGGGGCACTAAATATTTTTCTCTAATCCACACAGCTAGTAAGTAAAGGATTTGAGTCAGCTATGCAATCTGTATGCTCAAACACTATTCATTTGCTGAATTTACTGGATCTTCTGGCAGAAGAGCTGGGAGTTGAAAGAGAGGTGGGGAGGAGAGGAAGTAAATTCTTACTGGCCAAATAAATTTTGACTTGGCTACTACATATCTGTGTGAAAGTGAAATCAATCAATTGGACATTTGAGCTTGAAGTTCTATAAAGAGCTAAGGGCTAGATCTAGATTTGGAGGTCATTGGGAAATTGGTGGCATTTAAAGCTACGGATGGGGATTAGATCAGCTATCATAGTTGTACTAACATTTAAGTACCATTTCTAAAGGGCCTGGAACACTTATGGTAAAAACTTGGCAAAATTGACTGGTTTACGTTTTTATAGCATTACAATTATTAGACATTCCAGTTGTCTAACTATATCATCCTCATTTTTAAAGAGATAGTTTAAGAGATGATGCCTAGGACATAGTAAATATTCAAAATGTTAGCTACTGTTATTCCTAGTGATGGTACTAATGTCTATGATTTTATTCTTATGTGTTTACTCAGAGCCTGGCATGATACTCACTAGAATGAATTTTAAATTCTGCAAAGCTCTCAAGCTGGTGAAAGGAAAGCAAAAAAAAAAAAAAAAAACCAACAGTAACAAAAAACAAAAACAAAAACAAAAAAACCCACCAAATTTATCATTCAGTAAGTCTTTGCTGTGGAACAGATGCAAGAAAGTGAAGTTTAGGGGAGCAGGTCATTCTTCTGAAGCAAAAATTTGACAGGAAATAAAAGATTTAAGACCAGGTTGTTCTACATTTCAGCTCACTGTATTCACATATAGATGGGTAGAATAAAAATTCGCTCTATGATTTATTGAAGCATGGGTCATTTTCTCATTTTGCTTTGTACGCCAAAGAAATTAATTTAGATTTAGGTGTCTTATTGACTTTAGTTCCTCATCATTCCAAGACCACATTCAATGTAGATGAACTGGCACAGGAATTAGAATGAGAAGAACATGTTTTCCCTGTGTGATTCTTAGTCTGTTTGTTTCTGGGAAAATACATAGTGGGATGGTGTCAATGGATACTTTTCCAGATACTTTTGTTCCCTGTCTCTCTTTTCCCCAAAGAGTCGTTCCTGTTTCTCAGTTCATCTGGCTCAGTGGGAGACAGCGCCATGGCAGGTGCAGTGCTGTTACATGGACAGCGTTCCCTGGGAGGCGGTGCTCAGAGACTCCCTTCTTGAGTCATTCACAACAAGGCACTGCACAACCCACCAGGGACTAAATCCTGTAGGAAACACCATTACCTAATCATCTGTTGCATCTCTGTTTTCTGCTTTCCCATGAGCTGTGGGTAACATGAGGAGCTACAGTTACGGATTTCATTTTTTTCATAAAATACAGGCTGTGCGGGCTGGATTTCTCAGGTAGTGGAAATGGCGGGATTTTAAAGTTATTATTATTAGTTTGATTTGGCGGTATGTTGAGGCTGAGTCCGTTTGACAGATACAATATTTTCTCCACAGCTGTGGATATATTAACAAAACATGCCAGAAAGGGAGGTGACTTTAAACGGCACCTGCAGGCATCCACTGTTTATGTAAGTGCTAGCTGTGGCTCCAGTGTGAGGTATGGACCTTGTTCTGAGTGAAGTACATTCTTAATTTAGTTTACAACTAAAATTTTTACAGGAATATTATACACATATAGTTTAAAACTCAATCTGTCATCTAAAGCTTACAATTCAAAGTCTTTTATCTGCCTTTCAAACCTGGAATTTGGTTCTCCACAAACAACTGTATTCACTCTTATTTCATTCTTGTTGCTTCTCAATATGCCTAAATAAATGTGTTTTAAAAAAATTTTTTGTAGTAGGGTTTGAACTTAGGGCCTTTTGCTTTCTAACAGGTGTTCTACCACTTGAGCCATGCGTCCAGCTCTTTTTGCTGTGATCGTGTTTTGAATAGGGTCTTTCATTTATGCCCAGGCCAGGCTGGACCATGATCCTTCTATGTAAATTTCCTGTTTAGCTGGGATGACAAGTGCACACAACCACACCCAACTTTTAGTTTGAGATGATGTCTTAGAGACTTTTTGTCTAGACTGGCCTCAAAACATGATCCTCTGGATCTTCCCCTTCTGAGTAGCTAGGATTGTAGTCATGAGTCATCATACCAGGCAAATGTCAGCTTTTGACATTAGCTTGTCACTGTGGAACAATGGGACTTAGTTCCTTCACATAAGCTCTCCACTACAGAGAGCTTATGCTCTAAACAAAAGCATGTTGAAAATGTTGGTTCAATTAATGTTCAGCATTTACAACTTTAACTGTGCAGATGTTGTTCAAGGCTGAGTCATATATCTGTGCTTGTGATCTGTAATTATATTTCATGCCTTTATAATTTTCCTTTTATAAAATTTCCTTTAGGACTTATGCCTTTGTTAAAGCATGTAAGTTATGTTTTATTTCTTTTATAAACATTTTCAGGCATTCAGATTTAATAGAACAAAGTTCCATATGTCTATCAACCCATTTGAGAAATGAAAAAATTTAAATACTGCTTGAATTATTGATAAATTTGTTTTCAATTACAATCCTTTGCTACACATTAGAGACAAATACCATACAATTTTTGGTTGTTATGCTCATGAAGTATTAGCAGTTTTACTCTATGTGTTTATTTCTCTAAGTAGTGTGTTACATGTTTTTAACTTTATGTAATTGAATCATGCTACATGAATCATGTATTCTTGTCATTATTACTCATCATTATTTCTTGATGTATTACTCATCAATATGATTTTGAGATTGCCCATGCTTGTATTTCTTAGTCATTTTATTGTTATGACCATTCCATTGTTTATCTACATACACAGTGCGTTTATTCTCCTTATGTATTGATGAGCATTAAGTATTCAAAATTTATCTATATTAATATTGCTATAAGAATTACTATTGCTTCTTTATACACAAAGGTGAGAATTTTTATGGTACTTTTATCTAGAAATGAAATCATTTCCAGATATAATGCTTCTGCTGTTTGAATAGACAATGCCAAATAGCTTCCTTAAATATTTAAGATGTCTTAAAACCCAATTAGTACTGAACAAAGTTTCTAATTACTCTTTGTCCTTCCCTTACACTTAGTACAGTAAAACTTTTTTTCTCAAATTTTTCAGTGTAAAATAGTTTTCATTGTTATTTTATTTTACTTTTCTCCAATTGTTACTAAGAATTCTTTGTAGATTTATTGGTCATTAGGGTTGCATGCATGAAGCCCTGAGTTCCACCAAAAATTTTTTAAAAAGGAGATACAAATGCAAGCTGGAAATTAAAAAAGAAAATAACAATCGAATATATTTTAAATATACTTTATTACAATGGAATAAATGCAACAGAAATGCATGAATTCAGTGTTTTAATTCGAGTTATTGCATTCTAATACACCTCATGCATTTTAATAATAATAAGAATTATTATTATGGGTTGAAAGAAGTGTGCTTTATTGAACAGTTGTACTTTTTTCTTTTTTAAAAATATAATAAATACCTCAGCTAGACACATTGAAAGTCTAATAACCTAAAAACTGATTACCCAAAATATCCATTATATATGAACTTCTGTTTTTTTGCATTTCTTAATGTAGTGTGATTATATAATGGCATGATTTTGCCAATAAAATTTACCTTATAATCTTACTATTTACTATATGACAAATGAATGATGTAATTTTAAATATGAAATTGACTGGAAATGATTACTTAGCTATTTATACCACTGCAGCAAAATAGTTAAGAATATAGGTTTTGTAGTCACAAAGATCTGGCCTCAGAACCTGGTCCAACCAAATTATCAGTCATCTAATTCAGGAACAAGACCATGATGAGACTAGTAAAATCTAAAAGTTTGATAAAGCTAAAACAAAAGCCTCATAATCACTTCTATTTTCCAGTCCAGCATGTTTGGAGCTTAGAAGTCTTCACTCCATCATAACAAGCAAAAAGCTGAACAGACTGAAAAAGTCAGCCTTCTTAGATCTGCCAGTGAGGGGAGATCACAGGACAAACCACTGCCCCAAATTGGAGAGCCAGAGAGGCAGATGTAGAGAATTACATCTTATTGAAGCAGAAACCCCACAAGAACCAGCTCTGGGTATAGTGACCTGAAACCTAAGTGAGGGATTGCTTGAAGCTCAGTGCAAAAAAAAAAAAAAAAAAAAAAGACTGAGAGACAAAAGCACAGGGGTATGCAATCAGAGGAGGATCTTTGCACTTTCATGACCTTTAATTCTTGGATATCTACCAGGACCTCTCAAGGAATTAGTGTAGAAATTTTTCTCAGGTCTTTGGCAGGGAGAAAGGAACAGGAGCCAATTTGAAATAAACAGGGCATTCTGTTGTAGCATGGCATCTGCTGAGGAGAAACTGTTTTACCGGAGCCTAACATGCTGGGACATAACAGAGCATAACTTACCTAGAGAAAGAAATACCAATTTCAGATATTTTTATACTAGCAAAAATTGAGGGAAAGTGTTGGCAATAAACCCGCTTTGCAAGAAATGTTAAAGGAAGATCTGCAGAGAGAAGGAAAATGATGTAGGTCTGAAATCAGAGAATGTCTACTGAAAGTTAAAATCAAACCTTATATTCTTAATCTAACAGATGAGTTTACTAGTATCAATGATGTATTAGATCATGTGTGTGGACATATATGTATATGTGTAAATATATTTTTACATATGCTTGTATATAAGTAAATAAGTATAGCATTGATAGGAGGGTCAGGAGAAAGTAATTACAAATACTGGCTTATTATAAGGTACTTGTACCCCTGTAAAGTGGTATAGTGTTATCTGAAAGAATCCTCTGGTTAGTTATAAATTTAATTGAAAAGTCTTGGACAACCACTAAAAAAAAACGTTTAAAAAGAAGTTCAATTGATAGGTAAAGAAAAAAGGATTTTTTTTCTAAAAAAAACCAAAAAGCCAACCCTCAATGCTTTAATTGAAGGCAGAAAAAGAATAGAAAACCAAAGTAGGGACAATGTACAAGGATAATGAATCAAAAGTAAAAACTTTGTATATATCAATCCAATTTTATTAATAGTCACTTTAAATGTCAATGGTCAAAATGCATCAATTAAAAGTCAGAAGTGGTCAGAGTTGATCAAAAAACAAGACTCAAATATACTTTTTAGAAGAAATCTACTTTAAATATAGTGATACATATAGGTCAATAAGGAGACAGAGAAAGATAAATCATGTAACACTAATTAAAAGAAAGTTGCTATAACTTTATTAACTTCATACAAAGCAGCCATCAGAGCAAGGAAAGTTTTCAGGGTTAAATAGAACATTATATAATAATAAAAGTCTAAGTTTTCCAAGAAGACATACAACTCTTTCGTTTCCTTTATTGTTGTGACAGGTGAGGGTACATTGTGGCATTTACACAGGTTCTTACAATGTATCAAATATCTCATATGTGAATTCACCTCCTCTACCATTCTCCTTCATCCTCCCTACCCCCAACCTTGGGCAGGACTTGTTCCACCACGCATTCTCTGATTTTGTAGAAGAAAAGAGAGAAAAGATAAAGCAAAAAAAATGGCATTTTAGCTTGTCTGAGATAAAGGTAGCTACACAGGGAGTTTCCTAGTGATATTTCCATACATAAATATTATAACCCCACTTGGTTTAATCCATTTGCCAGTAGTGGGGGCATATTGACTGTTTCCATAGCTTAGCTATTATGAATAATGCTGCAATAAACATGGTTATACAGATGATATTGTTGTAAGCTGACTTACAATCCTTTGAGTATGTCCCTAGGAGTGGTATTGTTGAATTGTATGGCTGGTTTATTTTTATTTTTTTAAGTGCCTCCATACTGTTTTCCATAGTGGTTGTAGTACTAGCTTACTTTCTCACCAGCAGTGAGAGGGTTCCCTTTTCCTCACATCCTCATCAACATTTGTTGTTGTTGGTGTTCTTGATGATAGCTATTTTAACAGGAGTAAGGTGGACTCTTAATGTTGCTTTTGTTTGCATTTCCTTTATTGCTGGGGATGGTGAGCATTTTTTCATGTTTTTTTTTTAAAACAATTTGGACTTCTTCCTTTGAAAAGGCTTTGTTCAGTTCATTTGCCAATTTCTTCACTGGGTTGTTGATGTTTTGGGAGTTTACTATTCTGGTTATCAATCCCTTGTCAGATGTATAGCTGCAAAGATCTTCTCCCATTCTGTGGATGGTCTCTTCAATTTAGAGACCATTTCTTTTGTTGTGTAGAAGCTTTTTAATTTCATGTAGTCCCATTTGTCAATCCTTTTTCTTAGTTGCTGAGCCACTTGAATTCTACTGAGGAAGTTCTTTGCTTATGCCTGTTGCTTCCAGTGTATTCCCTGCTCTTTCCTGTACTAGCATCAAGGCTTTAGGTCTTATATTAAAGTCTTTAATCCACTTTGAGTTGACACTTGTATAGGGTGATAAACATGGATCTAGTTTTAGTTTTCTGCAGGCAGATATCCGGTTTTCCCAGAAACATTTATTGAAGAAGCTATCTTTTCTCCATTATATGTTTTTGACACCTTTGTCAAAAATTAGGTGGGTGCTGCTTTGTGGATTTATATTGGAGTCTTCTATTCTGTTCCACTATTTTTGTGCCAGTACCATGCTGTCTTAATTATTATGGCTCTGTAGCATAGTTTAAAGTCAGGTATTATTATATCTCCAGCATTGATCTTTTTGTTCAGAATTGCCTTGGCTATTTGTGATCTTTTGTGCTTCCAGATGAACTTTAAGTTTGATTTTTTAATATCTGTGATGAATGTCATTGGGATTTTGATGGGAATTGCATTGAACATATAGATAGCTTTTGGTAGTGTAGCCATTTTTACTATGTTGATTCTGCCAATCCATGAGCATGGGAGATCTTTCCATCTTCTGTTCTTAGATCTCTTTCTTCAGTGATTTATAATTTTCCTTGTAGAGGTTATTTACATCTTTTGTTATTTCTAGATATTTGGGTTTTTTTGAGGCTGTTGTAAATGGAATTGTTTTACTATATTCATTCCCAATCTGTTCATTGTTGGTGTATAGAAAGGCTACTGATTTTTGTAAACTGATTTTGTATCCTGCTACTTTGCTGAAGCTATTAATGGTGTCTAAGAGTTTTTTTGGTGGAGTTTTTCTTGCCTTTAAGGTATAAGATCAAGTCATAACAACTCTTAAGGTGTACATGTCTAATGAACACAGTGTTAAAACATTTGAGACAAGATTAAGACAGAACTCAAGGAGAAACAGATAAATTCATTGGAGTGTTTAACACCCAATAGAACATCAGTCAGCTGGATATAATTAACATCTACTTCATCCAACAATAACAGATTGCACATTCTTCAAGGTCACAAGATCACTTCTTCAAACTGATAAAGAACATCTACAAAAAACCCTACAGCCAACATGATACATAATGGTGAGGAATTGAAGCTTTCCTCTTTATATCAGGAACAAGGCCAGCTGTTCCCTTTCATCACACCTTTATAATATCATAGTGGTAGTCCTTGCTAATGTAATAAGATAAGTAATAAAAATTGTATTGATAGGGAAGTAAGAAATAAAATTCTTTGTTCACATGACCCTCTATTGGAAAGTTGAAAGAATTAACAAAAAGTCTCCTGGATTTAATTAATGATCATAGCAAAGTTTCAATAACATAAGGCATTATATACAAAAGCCAATCACTTCCAGCATTCTCATTGCATATATCAGAAATGAATAAATGCAATTTGAAATTAAAAGAAAATTGAATTTGCATTAGGATTCCCCCAAATAAGTATTCACTACAGATCCAATAATATAGGTATAAGATTTGAATGAAGGGAAACTACCAAACGCTGATACAAGATATCCTAAATCTTAGAAGAACTAAAAGAATGGAGAGATATTCCATGCTCATGAGTATGGAGACTCAACCATGTAAAGATGTCATGTTTTCCTGATTTCAGCAACAGATTTAACATAACTCCAATCAAAATCCCAGAAAGTTATTTTGTGGATATTGACAAGCTACTTCTTAAGTTTTTAGGAAAAAGCCAAAGAACAGAATAGATAACTCAATTTTGAGGAAGGAGAAAAAGTATAGTGACTGATCTAACTTGACTTCAAGATTTACTGTGAAGCCACAGTAATCAGAGCAGTGTATTGGTAGTAAAAGAATAGGCAAATAGATCTTATGAACAAAACAGAAAGCCTAGTAATACACTCACAATAATGGAGCCAACTTATACTTAATGTAGAAAAGGAGATGGAGTAAAGAAAGATTTTTCAACAAGTGGTTCTGTAAAAACTGGACATCCACATACAAAAAAAGTGAATATAGACACAGACATTATCCCCTTCACAAAAAATTAACTCAAAATGAACCATACACCCAAATATAAAATGCAAGAATATAAAACTCCAGGAAGACAACACATGAGAAAATGTAGGTGATGCTAGACTTTTTAGACACAACATGAGAGGTGTGATTCATAAGAAAAATGACTGGCAAGCTGACCTCATTTGAAAACTTCCAACTACGCATTGAGACTTGAGTGTAAAATGGGGATAGTCTGGGGGGTGGGGGTAAGGGAGATCTGTGAGAGTGGGAAAGGGAAAGGAGAGGGTACTGGGGGATGAAGAGCATTGAAGAATATTACATATATATGTATATACAAAGACAGCATGAATCCACCAAACCCTGTTTGAAAAGGGAGGGGTTAAGAGAGCATAATAGAGGGGGTACACTTGCTTAAAGTATAACATACACATCAATGGCATTATCACAATGAAACACCTTTGTACTATTAATGTATGCTAATAGAATCTTTTTAAAAAAAACCCTTCTACTCTGAGAAAATGCACAAAGAACAGGACAAGCCACAAACTGAGAGAAGAGATGTGTAAAAGACATATCTTATAATGTACTGTTGTCCAACACACACAGAAACTCTTAAAACTTACCAATAAGAAAATGAATGACTAGGTTTAAAATGAGCTAGAATAAAAATTAAGATTAACATCATAGAAAGTAGAAGTTCTAGGTTGTTATGTCCCTTGTTTAATGTTTATTTTCTGTCTTTATTTCTTTTTAGCTTTAAAATTAGGGAAATACTAACTTCTATAAGCATTGCACAGATCTATATTTTCATCAAAAAAGTAATGTGGTAAAAAATACAAAGTACTCTTCCCAGTACATTGCCATTTTTTCTTTATGATGTAAGACCTAAATTGTCTCTTCTTTGTTTCAAAGAACAAAGAAGAAGAAGAGAGAAGAAAACTGAGAGAAGAAGACAACCTTGAAAAGTTCACTAAAGACTTATATAGGTACTTTTACCCATAATGGAGAAATAACAAATATAATATTTGATAGATAAAATAAAATTTTAAAAAATTATTAATAAAAGCTACTGAATAGAGCAAACAATTATTTATCTTAAATGAAAACCAAAGAATTAGGATTATCCTTTCTGGGCATAAATTCTAGGCATAAGTCATAAGTCTTGTGGAAATCTATAAGGTGAAGATTATCCTTTTTGCAAGAAATTAGATTGTTTTATATTAAATCTGTTAAAGAAATGGAGTGTTTCCTGAAATGTGTTGTTTTATAATCAGATTATAATTAAGGATTTCTAATATAGATATCCATCCATACATATATGTATCTGTGAGTGTGTGTGTGTGGTATGCAATAATAGAAAATATACATTGTTAAGGTCATTTTCTCTTCTATCTTATGGATGTTTCTCAATATTTGAGATTGGAAGTATAAAATGTATGATTTTAATATGTTTAAATGCTAGTAAAATTAGGTCCATTATGCTGAAACAAAAGCATTTGCATGTAGCTGTGTTTTGTAACCTCTGATTTATGAAAATGGTATTTGTCTGTACCATAATCTCCAGGGGAAGAATATCCTTTAAAAAATAACATGAAGTACTAAGGACCAGAGAGGTGACACACACTTATGGTCCCAGCTGCTAGGTAAGAGGAAGTAAGAGGATCATAGAGGCCCCTCAGACTACTGCAAAACCCTATCTAAAAAATAAATGAAAAGCAAAAGGATCAGGGGTGTGGCTGAAGTGGTAGAATGCTTGTCTAACAAGTATGAGGCCCTGTGTTAATTTTCTACTACTGCAATAATAATAACTAATTATCTTGATGGTGATAGTTATTGCACAATGTATATATGTATCAAATCATCATATTGTCCAATATATATGATGTATATGTGCATATATATATTCTTTAGAACATGTGTATGCATATGTATACACATATATAAAAGGGTATCTCTTTTGAAAAATGTATTCCCTTTCTGACTTTTTGATGCATTTAAACATTTTATAGTCCCTCTTATAATCAGAATGCAAAATGCAAAAGATTAGTGGGAAAAGAATGGGTGGAGGATATTTACTTCATAGTTGGAGCTGTGAAGAAAACCCCAGAATTCCATCTTTAAAAACCAAATTTGTTTTGCAGATTTTAAGGAGCTAAAATATGGTGATAACTCTAGTTAAACATTTCTGTGTTTAGATGCTCATTAGAAAGGAACTTCCTCACAGCAGGTGATGTCTGCTGGAGGACCTCCTTCCTCCTTGCTCATGGCTGTGGACACCTCAGCTGCATCTAATGTCAGAAGGTGGGATAACTGGGAGAACCTACCTCATCAGATTTCCATGAATGCATAAGCAGTCTCATAAAGGTTTTGTAGAGGACTTTTTAAATAACTTTCTGTCAAAACTTAAGATTCTGGAGGAAAGCAGTCTCCTCTTTCTTAGCTGTTTAGCCATCTCACTAAATTACACAAATATATTTGCTGGCCCTCTGTACTATTCCAATTGATCCAAATTAATAATTCCCAAGGCCCAAGCCTACAAAATTCAGTAATGGAAACCTCTTTTCTCTATAGTGATCTTTTGTGGACCAGTCCACAATTCCAACAAATACAAAAGAAATGTAATTTGAAGAAAGTAACCAGTCAGCAGGATTTGATAAAAGACATCAGGTTCTCTCAGCAAGAAATAAAAGCAAACTCACAGGGGAAAGCTGAGGAGAAGGATGAGGACATAGGTAAACTGAGAAGAGAAATGAGGACATAAGTTAATAAATATTTGGAGACTTGTGGAGGAAAAGATAAGGCTAGTTAACTTTTAATAAAAGCAATCTGAGTAAATAATGTTTGCCAAAAGGGTTAACAGGAGGTGGATGAATTTTTGCAAATATAAAAGGAGAAATACGTATTATGAAGGAATGCTAGCACCACTTAGCAATTTCAGAGTGCTTTCATCTTCAAAGAATCTTGCATGTTAACTAATTAATCCTTCTAACACCCTTGTGACGTAGACGTGACAAGCAAGGACAGAAGCCAGTCTGAAATGACTAATCTACCGAGTTCACTGGTTGAGGAAGAATTATGAAAGCATGCCAGTTGCTAATGAGAAAAAACCAATTCATTAACCATAGGAAGTTTATAGATGAAATTTTGGTATATTTTGGTGCCTTCTGGTTTTTAAAGCAAGTGGAAACAGGATATCATGTGTGTGTGTGTAGTTTTAAAGCTTGTTTACAGAAACACAGAGCCAATAATAGAATTTTTAAAGAAAGAA